>NW_026606960.1:0-332998 GCF_029890125.1 Rhinichthys klamathensis goyatoka | reverse complement strand
AATGGACTTTTTTTTTTAGTCCTGTTACAGTAAGATTCTGTCTCGCTCTGGTGTTTAGGTGGCGTTTACTTTATTTACACGACAATGGCGTTTTGGGGGCCTGAAAAGGCAAACTTTTGAAAATGGGTTTCAAAGTGTAAATTTTTAAAACGATACTGTTATTGACTCCGGGTAAACTACAAAAACGTGAATTTGTGAAAACAGTGATGCGCATATGTATTACGTGTTCAGTTTATAGATGCTTAGTGTTTCTTTACAAACTGACATCGCCAACTACTGGGCATGGCATGGATAATACAGCGTTTTTTAATCATTTTCGCGAAACTGTGAACGGGTATCGTTTTCATGTAAACATTCCCTAAGGCTATTTAAAAAATAATAATAAAAATAATTTGCGTTACCTGAGAAACTGCGTTCCCTCGCAAAACCTTTTGCAAATGCTAAGTTTCTTGGCAGAACACAAAACTTTTGCGAGAGAACGCAAAATCATTGAAACATATATTTCTTGAATTGGCCTTAATTTGAATAACTTTTAGAAATTTAAATTTGAGTGATTCCTTACTTCCACACCCGCACTTGATTAATTCAAAAGATTTCCCGCACCACACTCAGTTTCGTCGGGTCAGACCTCTACCCTAAGATTCTGTTTTAGTCAAGCTTACAGACTTTAGGGCACAAACTGAATTCATAACTCATTTACATGCCTGTTACTGAGGTTATTAGAATTAATATAATAGTACATTTCTCAGCCATAAATGATCTAACGTGAACCCTGCTGAGAAGTTTCCTGGTCAGATATCACAATTGTGACCTTGTTTAATGTGATAGTGTTTAATTTATGCACTTGTCTTTTACATTACAGCAACAGCTTGCACAACTACAAAAAGAAAAGTCAGAAATACTGAAGAATTTAGCTCTATATTACTTCACATTTGTGGACGTTATGAATTTAAGGTATGAGAGCAGTCCCACTCTATGGGCCTCAGTCATGAAACACAACAGAAAGATTGAATGTAAATTGTTCATAAAAAGATTCTTATGTAAATAGTTTTATTTACTATTGTAGTATTTTATTATTATTGATGTACTGTTATAATTTAACTTATTTGAAATTTTCTTGTTTTTTAACCATTTCTATTTAGCTTTAATTAATTTTTAGTCATTTTATGTAGAACATTTTATTTCAGTTCAGTAATTTTAGTACTTCAAGGTTAACTAAACTAACATTTCAGTTGCCAAGTTTAAGTTATCTAATATTCTAATGTCTAATGTTTATATTTTATTGTATTTAATCTTTTTTTAATTAACATAAATAATTTTTAATAAGTTTGTTTTAATTAACAATAATAACTCTGATATGTGATTTCATAATATTATTTAATAAAAAGCATTTTTTGTATTGGTTGAAGACAAATTGATGGTCTTTTTAAAAAGCAATATGTTTGTGATTTTCTGTTCTTCCAGGACCATGTCTGTGAACTGCTGAACACTATTGACGTCTGTCAAGTTTTCTTTGACATTGTGAGTTGAAATAATGGCAATCAATAGAATATGTCTTTGGATTATTGATCTTTGTTTAATAAAAATGGCAGATAACAATTTGTCTTCTTTTCCACAATGCAGACTGTAAATTTTGACCTCACAAAGAACTACCTGGATTTGGTGGTGACGTACACTACTCTGATGATGCTGCTTTCTCGAATTGAGGAGCGCAAAGCGATAATCGGCCTCTACAATTATGCCCACGAAATGACACACGGTTCAAGGTAATGCATATATGAGGTAATATATATCTTACCTAGAGCCACACACTGTAAGGTTACACTACTATAGTGTGGATATTACCAATGACAGAGATGTGTCTGGGGTCATGATTGTGTGATGTTGTTTGTGTTCAGTGATCGAGAATACCCCAGGCTTGGACAGATGATTGTGGACTATGAGAACCCGTTGAAAAAGATGATGGAGGAGTTTGTCCCGCATGGAAAAGTAAAATCTGCATGCTACATTGAGATAAGACTATTACTCTGTTTTCTCATCTCAAAAGGAGAACATGGTTTAATCTGAGCTCTCTGCCATTTGTTTTTCTCTTCTCTTTCTCTCTCTGCTTTGACAGTCGCTGTCAGATGCACTGGTCTCCCTGCAGATGGTCTACCCACGCCGGAATCTGTCTGCAGATCAGTGGAGGAACGCTCAGCTGCTCAGTTTGATCAGTGCTCCTAGTACCATGCTCAATCCGGCTCAATCTGACACGGTCAGGCTTCCGCTATAGTCTTTAATTATTTTTGTGAATTATGTCATCATACACAGTTACCTTTTAAGGCAGCATACTAACCGTCATGGCACCTTATAAAAGACTGATTTGAAACTCTCTTTATCGCAGTAGCAAGTCTGCTAACAGTCACTCATGCACACCACACAAATGGCGCTCCTCACATGAAGCACACAAGTTTAAATTATGCTCTCTATTAGGGGTGGAACGGTACACAGAAGTCACGGTTCGGTTCATACCTCGGTTCAGACATCACGGTTCGGTACGATTTCGGTACAATGGAGGGAAAAGCAAAACAAAAATGCAGAAGGCATTGTATTTTTTAAATAAGTTTTATTAATAAAGGCATAGAACCAGTTTATTTGTAGTGCACTGACAATAGTTTTATATAATTTGTTTATTAATTAAATTAATAAAAAGACAAAAAGACCTTACGATATGTTTGGTAATTGTACCTGAATTAATTTAAAATTAATTTGCTATATTTCAGATAAATATTTTTGTTTTCCTTAATTTTAATTAACATTATTAATTAACAATGTAACATTATTCTCATCTGAATTATAAATAATTGATTTCTGTATAAAATAATATGTACCATTAAAAACGCATTCGATTTTCTTTTTTAATCAATGTAGAATGTGTAAGATTAGTGCTCTGAGGACGAGAAATGAAAACCAATGCGATATGATGAATGTCCAAAACATGGGACCCACAGACTGTTTTGAAATGGAGTTGGATAAATATGTTTTGCTTTTAAAACAGTGTGTGTGTGTGTGTGTGTGAGAGAGAGAGAGAGAGAGAGAGAGAGAGAGTGAGAGAGAGAGAGAGAGAGAGAGAGAGAGAGAGAGAGAGAGAGAGAGAGAGAGAGAGAGAGAGAGAGAGAGAGAGAGAGAGAGAGAGAGAGAGAGAGAGAGAGAGAGAGAGAGAGAGAGAGAGAGAGAGAGAGAGAGAGAGAGAGAGAGAGAGAGAGAGAGAGAGAGAGAGAGAGAGAGAGAGAGAGAGCCTCTCTATTGACTTTAGATTGATGTTAGCATGTTGCTAAGCTCACAACCCAGTTAGCATATAAGTGTACAGCAGCAGCAGTGTTGCCTTTTATTTTGTCCAAAACTAGCCCTGAATCCCAATTCACCTACTTAACCTATGCCCTAAAAGTATGTAATTTTTATTCTAAAGAGAAAGTATGTTTTTTGAGTGTGTAGCTGAAGAATAGGGAAGCTGTGGGACATACTACTTTGCCATAATTGTGTCTTCCGTCTGTCGCTTAGTTACGTTCATCATGACAGTTTAAACTGCCCTGTCAATCATCTTGTCACAGTCAACATCCTCCACATTTAATTTGATTGATTTTCCTACCATATTAGAGAAAATTTCACAATGTCGTGGGTCTTTCATGCGGAGAACTCTCCTCGTGTTTGCATAATGATGCATTTAATAGTTAATGACCAAATGTATCTTTATAATAGTTCACAATGTTGTCGTAGATTAAATACAATGTGGATAACATTCAGTTAATATTTTTCATCAGGTTAGATGATTATTAATCAGTCAAATCCATTTTTCTAAACTGCTCTACTTAACCGTCAGTCTCGCACATCTGTTATATTTGTATTTTTTAACACTTTTATGGATGTTTGTAGTTCTAATTGAATCCTAGTCAGACGTGCAATGGGTTGTGGGCAATATTAGCCGTTAGAGTGTGCATGGATCTGCACTTCGGATCCTAACCGGAAATACTAGATCATCCAGGTATCTTTGGAATACGCATTTTACCATACTACCATTTGGTACACACACTAATTCTGTTAGTCATAGGTTGCATCATAGGTATCCTCAAACTGTTTAAAAGAGCCTCCACAATGGGAGCGTCTTATCATGCCTAAAAATAAGGGTTAAAAGTTTTCCAACCATAAAAAAATATATATTATTACTATTAAAAATCATTTTCAGTAATTGAAATATAGTTTTGTTTAAAAAAAATGCAAATATTAGATAAAAAATATTGCCTTTGCATCTAACAGAAATAAGTTGAAGTGCTAAAATTACTAAAAACAAAACTCAAATAAAATAAAGCTAAATATAAAAATGCTAATTCCAAATTGTAATAAATATTCTTATAATAGATAAATAATCCTAAAATAACACTGGCACAAGGCTCACTAGGTGTAAAAACAAAGTGTAAACAAACATTGCACATAGTAGATTATTAACCCTTTCAAGCGTACGATCACACCGGTGTGATCAGTCTTGGCTGGTCCCTGGAGCGTACGATCACACCGGTGTGATTAGAACGGTCAGTGCATCACGTGATCAACTGCTAAATTCAAACGTGCTTTCGCGCGTTGGCTGGTGCTGAGCCAGAGACTGACGCACTCAGTGCTGTCATATATCACAACTATTGAGTGTTTTCAACCACATAATGTTTATTTTAGGTTTCAGACATTTAAATACACAAAAGTACTAGCAAAACAATGATTTTGAGTTTGTAAAATACACACTGATGTCTATGGAAGCGGCAATAATAATCCTTTCCATTATAATAAGACGACAAATTTTATTCATATCAGATACACATTGTGAAAGTAGCTTTACATTTTACCCTATTCTTCTCCCAGTTCACCGGCCACTTACTTTCATGTATTTCGTGAGAAGTGGAGGAATTGACGTGTTGTAATCCAACAGATCCGATTCTCTGAACTGTAAAACAAACTAAAATGGCGCCGCCCATTGTGCATACAGCTCAACTAACACGATCGTTATAAAGATGTTTAAACAACAAAACCCATCCACTTGCACATATTTGACAATCGGAATATCAGTGTTTCATGCTATAGCTAATAGATTTGTGAATATTTTTAATAAAAAAGGAAAAATGACATAAAAGCAGATCATCACTCATTCAGCGCTGTGTTGTGGTTGTGCTGTGTCACGTGACAAGCAATGACGCGTCACCATGGAAACATTAAAGTGACAAGTTCTAAATAACGGTCGCCCTGAAAAACTCACGCTGGGGGGTCAGTTAGAATATTTTAAACATATGTGTGAAAGGGTTAATTGCCCAACTATAAGCATTAACACATGGTTATTTAATATATTAGCATTCCAGCAAACATCGCGGATACAACTATTGATATAAAATGTCTCATTCTGTGATATAGGATTTTTATCATACTGTATATTCCTCATAGGCAGGAGCATGTGAACATTTGTGCATTTGACCAAATATAATTTGTTGACCTGTATATTTCAGATGCCCTGTGAATATCTATCCTTGGACGCCATGGAGAAATGGATCATCTGTAAGTGTGTTATTAAAGACAACATGAAATTTATAATGTACACTTTTTTTTTCCTTTCTTAATAAATGTACCTATTCGTACTGTGTATGATTCTTTATTGCACTTTATTCTAAAAATATTTTTCTTAAATTTACATCAAAACCTCTGAAATTGCTTTTTCTGGATAATACATCGCTACGTCAATTTTTTCTTGTGAATGCCGTTTCATGATCGTTATGCCTCGGATTGAGTGAAGCAATACTGGTAATTGTTTGAACATTTGTTTTTATTATTTTCTAGTCTTTTTGTTTAGTAGTATACCATTTACATGGTGTGGGTTAATATTTAGCAGGTCCAGATGGAGTGCTTTTTTCACACACTTTCTGTGCTTATTTTGAGGAATCTGCGTAATGTATTTAAATTTGGTGAAAGGTGTTAAATCCTTGGTTTAGTGAAAGGTTTAGTCCTCAGTTGTAAGTCGCTTTGGATAAAAGCGTCTGCTAAATGTAAATGTAATGTAAATCTGAGAACACTACATTCTCTGTGGAAAGGATCATCAAATAAACCACAATATTTCATGATTTATATAAACGACACTCTTTCCAGTTGTCGAAATCGGTGAACACAGATCCTGTATGGGCCTGGGTTTTTACAAATGTAACAGGAGTGTATGCGGTTTGTAACAGTCTCTCTGTTCTGTGTCCTAGTCGGGTTCATCTTGTGTCATGCAGCTCTAAACAGTGACCCTGCGGCTCTCAGTTTGTGGAAGTTGGCTCTTCAGAGCAGTTCCTGTCTCTGTCTGTTCAGGGACGAGGTCTTCCACATTCACAAAGCTGCCGAGGATCTCTTTGTAAACATTCGCGGGTCAGCAATTTCTACTGGCACACACATTCTCAAGTTTTCTGTAATTAATTTGCATATAGTGTGTAGCGTTTATATAAAATATTTAAATGATCATAATGTGGTTCATGCATATATAGCGTGTCTTTGTGTTGTGTAGATGTATATTATGTTGTTGATTGTGTTATTATTTGTTTTCTCTACCTTCTACAGTTACAACAAACGTGTCAATGACATCCGTGAATGCAAAGAGTCTGCTCTGTCGCATGCGTAAGTGGCCTCTTGGTATTTCTGAAGATGCCATACTATAACAGTCATCACTCCCCTATCTTTGCAGTATCTGTATTTTTTTATCATTTGGTCCAGGGGCTCCATGCACAGAGAGCGCCGCAAGTTCTTGAGATCTGCCTTAAAAGAGCTCGCCACAGTTCTAGCGGATCAGCCAGGTTTACTGGGTCCCAAGGCTCTGTTTGTGTTCATGGCTCTCTCCTTCGCCCGTGATGAGATCATTTGGCTGCTCAGACATGCCGACAACATCCAGAAGAAAAGCACAGATGACTTCATTGACAAGTAAATCCAATTCTTATACCTTAAATGTATGCTTTAATGAGGCCTTATGCTACGCTTTTGTATTTTTAAATTTCACCCCAAAATTCCATGATTCAGAGGGTTTTTTTTGTGTGTGATTCACTGCAATTTGCTCCCATATTGCATTACACATGTTATTTCAGTATTATGTATTTACTGTTATAGTATTTATTCATATTTTCAATGATTTTTTATTTTTTCATTATGGTTTCATTTATTTTGTTCTTGTCATTTTGATTAGTTTTTTAAATATTTCTATTCAGCTTTAATATATTTGTGTCATTTATTAAAAAAATGTTTAGTAATTGTATTACTTTAAACATTTCAGTTGCCAAAGTTTTTTCATCTAATATTTATATTTTAATTTACTCCTCCTTGTTTTCTCAGGCACATTGCAGAGCTGATCTTTTACATGGAAGAGTTGAGGGCACACGTACGGAAGTACGGCCCGGTGATGCAGAGATACTATGTGCAGTACCTGTCTGGCTTCGACGCTGTGGTGCTCAATGAGCTTGTGCAGGTGAGACTATCTGCTCTGTGGATCCAGTTCTCCTTTCTACTGCACTAAAAGGACAAAGATCAGTTACACAGTCTTTGGAGGGCAATTGCTATTTGTAGTGCTCTCATGAGATGATGATCAGTCATGTGCAGTTGGGTAGTTCAGACATGAGCATTAGTCACATTATGAATCATTCACATTGGGCGTCTAGAAGAACATGAGGCGAAATACATGAACTTCACCACTAGATGGAGAACTAGTATTGTCATTCAGTTCTGAGACGGCAATCAGCAGCGAGACTTGCTCATCATGGAGTTTTAATTTTAAAATGCACACACAATTGGTAAAATAATCATGTCGTCTTCTCTTGTAGAACCTGTCCGTCTGCCCAGAGGACGAGTCCATTATTATGTCATCTTTCGTGAACACAATGACCTCTCTCAGTGTTAAACAAGGTAGAGAACCTCTCTTCTTATTTAAACATTTGTAATGTGCTAAAAATTGCATGAAATCAAAATTGATGTCCCTGGTCTTATTTATCAGATTCATTGGTTTGTTTAATATTTGCGGATCATGTAATTTTATTCATGGTAAGAGCATGGATCACAATTTAAAAACAATTTATATATTAAATAATCATGGTCAGTGACTAAATTTAGCATAATCCAGCCAAATAAAATTCAGTACTACACAAATGAAAAGTAATGCAGAAGTAATGCATACTTCAACGTTATGGACGCAAATTAAAAGATAAAATAATAAAAGTCTGACTGGCATCATGCAAAAACAGCTTCTCATCATATAATTATATTTTATATATTCAAATTGTCCTGTAGTATGACACTGGGACTGATGTACTTATTATTTATCGATATAATATTGTCTCTTGTTGTTTGTACTCTGTCTCAAAATAACTAACTTTGTATGGGTGTGTGTTGCAGTCGAAGATGGTGAAGTGTTTGATTTCAGAGGGATGAGGCTAGACTGGTTTAGACTGCAGGTAAGATGATCTCAGTCGTCTGAGCCGGGTCAATACATGGTGTTTGTTTCCTCTGATCCTAATCAGGCATAATTTACAGCTCTTATCTTTGCTTCCCCCTTACTAATTAGCAGATGCTGGTTAACGTAACACAACTAATGCTCTCACAGTTTGAGATACAGCGCAACAAAAAGTTTCATGCTGACAAATGTTTCTTGCAGAAATTTGCTTATCCTTTGTCTTTTCGAATGAAAGCAATATTTTTTACATGCTGTATGAAAAATGACTTAATTTTGAATTACTTAGAAATGAACCACAATGCATGCTGTTCTTTTGAAGCTCTGATTATTCAAGAAGAGCCTGCGCCTTTCATCCAGGCTCAAATAAATCAGACTTCGTCCCTGTGGAATACAGCACATTTTTTTCATCAAGTAACAGTACATGTGGGTGGGTGGAAATGGAAGCAGCGATGGAGAGACAAGCTTGTTCATGTGTTTTTGAGGATCTGTGTGAGTGTGTGTGCACCTCAAAGGCCCATGGATCTGGATTGCAGTCTTTGGGATCGTCCAGTCTGCTCTCAAATGCGTTTCCTGTGTGTTGGCCTGCCCAGTCCCACAAGAGAGAAGCCATTTGACCTCTTCCCTAAAAGAATGTTCTGGGTTCAAAAACTTTATCAACAGAATTTGAGGCATGATTTTGATATGAGACCATGATACCACAGAACTTTTTTTCCCCTATGTCCCTTGTATGTAACATAGTTGTAGTTAAAGCACTTATATTCAGGGTCTTCATGATCATGGAAAACCTGAAAAATAATGGAAATGTATGGAAAAATAATGGAAATGAATATGCATACAGTATACTGAATTAACATACAGTTTACATAGGGCAATTTATACTATATATCATATTTCAACTGGTTGATTGTTTGTATCATTGCGAAATGTAAACTATATCACCCTGCTCTAATCTGTTAAATGCGACTAAGGCATAAAGATATTATAAACTTTAACATGATTTCCTGTAAAGCTGCTTTGAAACAATATTTATTGGGAAAATGCTATATAAATAAGTCTATGAGATTTGTTGGAAATCTTGGCATTTTTATAGAAGTGAATATATTTTTTTTTTATTAAAATGCTGTCTGTGAGTGCTGTCTCTAAACTTAGGAATGACTCACTAAAGTATTGAAAATTTATTTTTTGGGAACCGTTTAAATTTAAATATTCAGTTTGCATGAATTTGTTGTGCATTACTGATGTAATTTCTGTCAGTGGAATTTGCTCTATTTGAATAGTTCCTTTCTGATAACCTTGTCATGTTAAAGTTACCTGGTTTAGTGACGTTATGTAGTCATGAAAAAATGTAATAACTAAAAAAAAAAAAATGTAAAAACTAAAATTGCAAATAACTTTACACAGGCATGGTCAGCAAATGATTTTGTCTCACTCCATCTCATATGATTGAATCAGTGTGTTTACTGTTCTTCCATTATGCAGTTACCACAATTTTTGCTTTATCGGACAGACTATTTTCTGTGGTAATGCCACAAATTCCACAAAAAGAACTTATTTGCATTGAACCCAGAACATACCTTCAAGAGCAGGCCTCAACCTCTTCACACAGGAGGGTTTCAGTTCACCTCTTCAGCAGGAGAAGCTGCTATCAGTGGAATGTGAACATTTCTCACAGCTGAACAACTGTTTTCTGTGTTTGGACCTTTTCCCACTCTCCATCGCTCTTTTCGCAGCCAGAGTCCTCTTTCACATGGCCACAAAAACAAATCGGCCCCAATAACAGCAGCGTTTATTCACTGTGCAGCCTTGAGCTCTGACTGCTCTTAGTTTGCCAGGACAAAGCAAATTCAAGGATTTAAACCGTCAGCTATAGAGCAGCGGAGTGTGTTTGAGGCTGTTGACAGTTGTGGGTGTGTGGATGTGTATGTTCAGCTATGTAGGTGAATTGCACGAAAACATGTCTAGGTCGCCTTACCCCAAAACCAGAAGAAAGAAAAAATAATATAATGAAATTATACAAATATTTTTTTTTTAAATCAGAAATATTTTTTTGATTAAATTATTTAATTTTATTTTTAATTATTTAATTGTATTCTCATTATTATATTATATATATTTTTTTATTTTTTATTTTTTTAAATTATATTTTTTACTGTATTACTGTAATAACATTTTTTTAGAATGAGATTTTCCATCTGTCTTCTATTGTTTTTCAAAACAGGTGGTCCACCCCAAACTTTAATTTAAAAAAATTAATACGTTTATTCAGAGAGTACGCATTAAATTGATCCATAGTGCCAGTAAAGACATTTATAAAAAAAGATGCAATGTTATTTTAAATTGTAAAAATATTTCACAATAATGTTGTTTTACTGTATTTTTGATCAAATTAATGCAGCCTTGGTAAGCATGAGACTTTTTATTAAAGATAATTTAAAAAAAAATTGAACGGTAGTGTCATAAATGTATAGTAGCCAGAAAAAAGAGATGGGTAACTGGTCATGAAAAATGAATTACCGGTGTGACTGTTTTCGTGAACGAAACCAAGCAGACTAAAATGTCACAGATGTGTAGAAAAAGTCTCTCTGTAGGCACTAGAATCAGTCACTACTCCAAGTTTGACAGCAGCGAGTTACTCTAAAGAGCTGCCCTGACTCTGCTCTCTAAGCAGGGATGCCCCGTTCTCTCCTTAAATTTAGCATGCTTTCTTCTTGTTTAATGGACCTGTTGTTGAGCTAACATTTGCCAGTATATAACAACTAACGGTTCACTCAGTTCATGTCTGCTCGTCTGCATTTGGCCTCTACGTTTCCAAAGGTGCGGTCCTATTTATCGCTATGGCCGATTAAACTACCAGCAGCAGTCTGCAAATGTTCATCTAAAAATAAGCCCTGTTTTTCAATACTTTTTCTGCTCCACAGTGGACTTCAGTGCTGTACGATATGTTTATTGTCGTTCCCCGGACTCCATAACCACAAGCTTTGTGAGTTTAGCACCTGCTGGATGTCATGTGGCATCATCCTGGCATGCCGCGCTCTTTGAATTGGCCGATCTTTAGATGATGAAAGCCAGCGCAGGGCGTGTGCAATCCGTGTTTTGGTTGAGTTTTCTCACACTTCTTATGTTCGAGTTGATCGCACTGGCTGGCACAGCTGTTTCGCTGGGGGAAAAAGAGGGGTTTTGACTTAAACACCAAAGAGAATCTGTTTTGCATACAGTCTTCATTTGATCATGTATGCTAGAGAGGAAATTGTGTTGGTTGGACATTGTCTGGTTCAAAAGTATCAAGTTTACAAAAATATTTCCCAGAAAGCCTTCTCAGAAGTTAATGATATGGTAAAACATCAAACCACACTTTTCTTCATACTCTGCCCTGGTCCAGTTTCCAATCTGATTCGTTGCTCTTCATTTGCCTGAGGATTTGCTCATGGAAATCAAGCCCACCAAGCTTAGCCTTTGAGAAAAGTTGTCAGAATAATTAATGCACTTCTTATTTGATTCCAGATCAACTCTAATGATGATGTTTTCCTCTGTGCTTAGGCTTACACCAGCGTGTCCAAGGCCTCACTAGGACTGGCAGATCACAGGGAGTTGGGAAAGATGATGAACACCATCATCTTCCACACCAAGATGGTGGACTCTCTGGTGGAGATGCTGGTGGAGACTTCTGACCTTTCCATTTTCTGGTATGACTTCACATCAAAGAAAAGGTCATTCAAAGAAATTACATTAATGTGTAGAGTAGAACACTGAATAGACCAAAAGTGGCTTTAGAAATGAAAAATTCAGAAAATGAAGACAAATGTTGACTTGCAATTCGTCAGTTAATTTTGCAGCTGCTCTGACAGGTTCATTGAATGATCTGGTATTTGCATTCAAACTTGAGTTTGAATTTTTTTACCAATATATTTTCATTTATTTGTGTATTTTATTCATTTAATTGTCTATTGTAGCCAGCAAAGACCATGCAAAATTGATTTATTTTCCTGTACCCTGCCTTTTTTTCCGAACTACATTTTAAGTCACTGCAAGCTCACAAGTTGGGCAAAATATGATTCCTTTTTGCCGTGACTCAGCAGTGGCACAGGAAACACTGCTTAACGCCAGCTCCACAATTGGCAGAAGCCATATCTGTTCTCAGAATCCCATAGCAACTGTCTGTTGTGCCTCTTGTTTTTAGATATTTCTTTTTCATGCTTGGTGGAAAGCGGACAGGGGCGTTTCAACTGATTAGATATGACTGTACCAGACGGTGAAGTGAACTGGCAACTCATTTTCTCTCTCTTTGATAGCTTTTACAGCCGCGCCTTTGAAAAGATGTTCCAGCAGTGTCTCGAACTGCCGTCCCAGTCTCGATACTCCATCTCCTTCCCTCTGCTCTGCACCCACTTTATGAGCTGCACCCATGAGCTCTGCCCTGAAGAGGTGAGTCGCACTGACCTGGAATCAGTCCAACAGGCCCCAAGAGGAGCACAAATATCAGATTCACTTCACAGGGTTCGTACAGAGTTTTGAAAGTTTGAAAAATGCTTGATTTTAACCGTTATGTTTTCAAGGTTTGAAATGTGCTTGAATTTTGATTATCATCCTTAAAAATGCTTGATATTTTTTTTCTTAGAACATCTCGATAAAAAAGAAAAATCTTCCCTGAAATATAACCTTTAAAGATCGAGTCGTGGATCATTTGCGCATCATTGCGTTTGAGCATGCGTTCCCGAATACAGTTCTCTTTAGTGGCATATTGCACTTGAACTGTCAGATTCTTTATACGAGTAGATAAGAGATTATGTCAGTTATGTCTTAAGTGAATGAAAACATTTGGGGGGGGAAATCTGATGCGTAACATTATGTTAGACCTGTGCATTAGGTCTTAATAAATCTGCTACTGTTATTGTTAATCAAACCAACAAAAGAAAAGAGGGAACCTCTCACTGCTCTTGACTAGGGCTGTCACTTTACGTTCGAAAATCGATTGCACAATCGATCGGACCAACCAACACCAGTTTCGAAAACGAAAATAGGGAATCGATTTTAACAGCCTTTTTTTTTTTTTTACCAAAAATGTGTTTTAGGTGGACAGATCAATACAGTACACAGAACATGTAGGATGTTGGAAAATAACAATGTCTTTTCTGTTAACCAAAAGCTTTTTAATATTCGCTATTACTTCAATGCAAGTGAACAAGCGCAGCGTTATTTGTTGACGTGTGTTCAAGTAAGCCAGAAATGCGCAGATTCTGCGCAATACGCTGTATTTAATATATCATGATGAGGACTCATGAGTTGCGAATGTTATTTGCGCAGATTTGGCTTACACGAACTTCCCCAGCAAAGTGAGGAAACATAGAAACACGCCAAATTGGCTGGTGATTTGACAGCGTTACCCACCAAAGTTCATTCTTACCCGCATTTGGCGGGTTGGAGGGTGTTAATTTCAATCCCTGAATGTTGCACTCCTGTTTGTCATTGTGCACGAAACTTCACGCCAATAAATCATCAGAAATATTGCTGACTTGTGCGCGTCTCAAGCGCCCTCTTTTCGTTCGTCCTAATGCCTGTTAGTTGTCTGTGGATTTGCTTATATTTGGTGTTGAAAATGGAAACGTCTTTAGACATGAAAAATCGATTTTACAATCGATTCAATGAACACTTATGTCTCAAAAATCGAACAGGATTTTTTTCACAAAAGTGACAGCCCTACTCTTGACTGAATAACTTTTGTAGCTTTAATAATAATCAGTTTATTTGCAATTATTACAGTAAAGATTATGCAGTGATTATTTTTAGATTTGATTATTTAATTTCTGTATTATTTCTTACTTGAATGCTTCTGTTAAAAAAAGTAAAGCATTGTTAATTTCATTTGTTTCTTTCTTATATTGTATTTGTTCTACTGTTTGTTAATTCTTAATAACAAAGACAAAATAACAAGAATAACTATATTGTGATTGTTAATATAGTAATTATTATTAATATAAAGAATTAGTGGAAATGATGCATCGTAATTCATTGGGAAATCATTTTATAATCAAATTGTTGCCCTCTGAATCGTAATCGAATCATGAGGCAAGTGAAGATTCACAGCTCTAGAAATTTGAGTGTTTACTTTCTTTTCCTACATTCTTTAGTTTTAGTATCCGGATTGGCAGCGCAGCTGAAGGTTGCGTTCATGTTGCGCCCTCTACTGTACGGCTCTGAATTTGTCTCGTTCAGATTCAGAATTTGTTTCATATTCGTCTTGATCTTCGTGTAACAATGTTTTGCAATTGATTATTGTATATCGTATATTTGCATATTGTATATTTTCTTCTTTTGGAAATGGAAAGCAATTGGATATGTAAAATGGATTTTTTTTTCCTATTGCTGTTGGAGCAAATGGAAACACAAACTTATATTTCCTATAGTCTCCCATTTATATAGCAGTTCCTACTGTAGTTTACTTTTCAGCTGTTTAGCATATAATGTACACGCCATTATATTTACTGAACCCTTGATAATTCACCTGTACCCACCCTTGTAAAGCACTGCTTCCACTGCTTAAAATTGCTTGAAAAGTGCTTGAATTTCACTCTTAAAAATCTGTACGAACCCTGACTTCAGTAACCTTATCTGAAAACAGTGCTTTATGACATTTTTTGTAGGTATTACTGAGAGTAGTATTGTGAATTTGTATTTGTGAAATGATTATATGATTGTTATCTCTAAATTTATTTATTTTTCTCTGAAATGGCCATTTGTAGATTCAAAATGTTTAATACAGTAAAACAAGTTTAAGTAAATAAACAAAAATAAATAATTCTATATTTAATATTTATTTATATATATATATATATTAAAGAATATTTACCTACATGTATTTTTACTGAAGTATTTCAACTTGCCATATGTGATTCTGCAAACATTTTTGCAGTGATTACTTAGGTGAATCGTTTAAAATAATTCATTCAAATAAATTAAATTTACCAGTTATAACAGTTTTTGGCATTGAAGTATAAATCAGACATTCTTAACTTCTGTCATTGTGATATTCATGATGTTAATTTAAACAATCAGTAATATCATCACAAATATTTTGTGAATTTTCAGTATATCATCCAGCCCTAGTCTGTAATGAAATGATAATTTTAGCCTCATGTACTTGCTTTCATTGACTATTATGAATCAGTTGACACCTAATTTATTTCATTTGGTCAGAATATATATTCCATTTGACTTGTCCTGAAATCTCTGGTTTAGCCTAAATGCAGACTCTGTGTTTTGGGGGGGAAAAACTGTTTTATGTGTCTGCGAATGTCCCCTAGTGAATATGGCCAGTGTTACTTTTGAGAAAAGGAGTTTGGAAAAGATCTTTCTTTTCTCTGTCGGGTCTCGCCTCGGCTTAGCTGCGACCCATGCGAGGGTTCAGGATGGAGTCGTACTGTGAATCCGGAAAGCTCCATGAGTTAACTAGAGCTGGAATGTCCCAACACGCAGCATTGAGCACTGTGGTCCATGTATCAGGATGTGTACAGAAAACCAAATGCTGAAAAGCATGATTTATTAAATCTGTAATTGAACCATACACCAGTGCAGCTACCCAGGCTCCCCAGGGGCATATGGAAGCCCCTCCGCACACACGAGGAGCACAACAGATTCCTGTTCCCCCCCGCCGGTATATGGCCAGCACATTCACCAAGTGTTTGTTCCTGCCAAACATCGTGCCCTCCAATATCCAATTTAATTTGGTAAATAAACCCACATTTTCACTCCTAATTGGTGGACAAACGGCACCCAAACAAACAGCACAATGAGAGTTCTCATGTCATTGCAGGGCCTGAACATTGAGCTGTCTGAGAGCACTTAGAGGAATAAAAGAGATTTATTGAGCCATAGAAGGCTTGGGTTTCCCTTATTTAAACATGAAACTCCCTCTCTCAGCATGTCTCTGAAATGGTCTTCCTCCTATGTCCACTCCACACAGCTTTGGACAGCTGCAAGCTTTATTTATGTTGGAAAAGCACTAAAAGTTTCCAAGAATATTTCCATCCTCGCACAGAAAACTTTTTACAGCGGTTTAGAGAAACAACAAAAGATTGCGGCGCTTCAGCAGAGGTTAGCCTCTGCATCACGTCGGATAGATGTGTTATTTCCAACCTGCACCGTCTCAGACTCTGCCCTCAGATGCCCACGAGGAGCGAGGCAGAATATTTGGTCCTCGTCAAATTGGAGTTGAACCAACGAAGCTTTAACTGACACTCTTTGTTTGTCACGAAGAATGACCGGCCTCCTCCATCTTGTATGGATTTCGTCAAAACGCACAGGGGCAAAGTTTGTTTTGCATTAGTAATTTAGAGAGTATGCGCTGTTTGCTCTAGGGAGGAAGTTGAGGCAACAAGACCAGCTGGGCCATAACAAAAAGCCTCACTTACACATGGACAGGTCACAAACAGCACCTCACTGTTAGCCAAATCCACCTGAGAAGCTTATGTTGGAGTAGATTCAGCCTCTGACAGGACCATTTTCAAATAAATTCATGCCAGTTAATGGCATGGTGAGAAATTGTTTTTCCACCCTGGTCCAATTCTAGTTAATTCATTTATTAAAATTAATATATGGGTATACGTTTGGGATCAATTTTCTTTTTAAGGTCTCTTATACTCACCCAGGCTGCATTTATTTGATTGAAATGTCACTAAACTCCACTTAAAAACTGTGGCTGGTCCCTTTATATATCCATTGGTTGGCCCCGTCCTGTATTATTGGCTGGTTCTTGGCCATTATTAGGCCCTGTTCGCAGATGGTTTTTCCAGGTGACCAGCTGAGCCAAATTATTAACTGTTGATTATAAAGGATAAGGATGTATTTCCTGTACCTATAGCAGAACCAAATATAATTGCAATTCAATTTGGTGCAAAAATGACACTTTACACCTGTATTAAGCACTAAATGAATGCTACAGAGTGGAACGTACTTTATGCTGAAAATCAAATGTCTCGCTTAACATTCGGGTTGTGCTAAGGGAAGTCTCTCCACTAATGTCTCCATGTCTGTCCCTCCCTGCAGAGGCACCACATCGGAGACCGCAGCCTGTCCCTTTGCAACATGTTCCTGGACGAGATGGCCAAGCAAGCCCGCAACCTCATCACAGACATATGCACAGAGCAGTGCACCCTGAGCGACCAGGTCAGTGACGCACACATGCTTTCAGCGCTGCCAAAACACAGAGGGACTTTTGGGAGTTCTGGAATTTTCCATGTCATATCTGGGATTTTAAGAAACTTAACTGGGTTTACAAAGAGTTCTGCAAATTCACCAGGAATGTTCCATTCCGTTGCAATATGATCGCAATGAAATTAAACGGTGATTGATTCGCTGGACACAGTTGGCAGCACTGATTCGAACACATACAGTCAGCTTTAATGAATAAACTTATTCTCACCCCCCTCTGGTGAATGTAACTGTCATGTTGTAAGCAAACAGGACAGCAGCTCATGAGTAACTTCCCGCTTTGCTCATGTCTGGGCTGCGGAAGGCACATTTGTCTTAAGGAATTACAGTCTTAAGGTCAACATGAAACCTATTTTACTTCTCTAATCTGACATATCTCCAAGTGAAACAAAGATATTTATTAGGCAAAGACTTGGGGTAGGACTTGATTTTATTCATCAGGAATTGATTGGATGGTGAAAAGTGGATGTTACAGGTGGTTGGGGGAGGGATGTTGAAAAGTAAGAGGAATTTGGATTTGTCAATTAAAAAGAACAATAAATTCAATAACCTGTTGTGCCTCTGACATGATTTTCGAGTTATTGTTCTTTATTTATATATATATATTTACAATATACAAAACTGTTTGATATATCAAACAAATATGTACATATCACAGAAACGTTTCTCAGTTAATTTCAAGACAAGTGATTCAGTAAGTCAGTTAAGAACATCGGTGACAAATTCATTGATTCTGAAAATCCCATGAGTTTGAGACTTGAGTGATTAAGTCTTTTTGAGTTATTCACTAAAATAAACTCTTAAGAGTAATTTGTGCATGATATGGACTATACTGGCCACGCTGTATGTTACTGCGTGCAACCAGCGAGGATAATGCAACAGATATATATTTATTAATTGGCTATATTTTATTACACAAAATCTTTCATTACACCCAGTTCAGGCTGCAAGCTCACAATTTATTTTGCCATGGTGCTGTATTTTATTATGTCATAAATCATTTGGTTCTGGTATTTAAAACAAAAATTTACAATTCCCAAGTCTATGCACACTTATTTTTTATTATTTGAAATAACCTGCACTGATGATTTGTGCACAATATGACCAGGAACTTGTATTGGGAAAGAAAGTAGGGTCAATTTTGATTTCATGTTGACTTTAAAAAGGGTCCTTTTCCTGTTGTTCTTCTGTGCAGCTACTGCCAAAACATTGTGCCAAAACCATCAGTCAGGCCGTGAACAAGAAGTCGAAAAAGCAGACGGGGAAGAAAGGTGAACCGGAGAGAGAGAAACCTGGTGTTGAGAGCATGAGGAAGAACAGACTCCTGGTCACCAAGTAAGGATGAAACTTACTCTCCTTCTATATCTAGTCAGCACAAACGGAGTCAATCCTTGTTGCTCATAATGTATTTAATGTAGTCTGGGTCATGTGGTCTTTTACTTTGTTCTAGTTTTTGTAATTGATGGTTTTTGTCGATGAGGGCATGTCTGTGTCCCTATTAGAACTCACCAGTAGAGAATCACTGTGTTGAACAAAACCCACCTGGAGGCTTTTACCTATTATCCTCCCATACGGCAGACATTCAAACAGATCCTCCATATAATATAAAATGGATTTATCCTAAAGCCTGATGTGGACACACATGAGCAGTAGTAACAGTATGGGAGCGGTGCGGCCCCATGGTGAGCAGTACTGTTGTGCTGGTTAAGCTTTAGCTGATTGACTGTATAATCTGAAGGAAATTAGTTTTTAAGGCTGTCGTCTGGTTTTTACAGTCTGGACAAACTGCACACTGCTCTCTCAGAGCTCTGCTTCTCCATTAACTACGTCCCTAACATGATGGTCTGGGAGCACACCTTCACCCCGCGCGAGTACCTGACCTCCCACCTGGAGATCCGCTTCACCAAGTAAGTCAGACTTTCATCTTGATGGTTCAGACAACACACCACTTTTGATCAATTGAATGCATCCCTGCAGAATAGAAGTATTCAATTCTTTAGAAATAAAAAAACCTTACTTACCCCAAACTGAATGGTTTGAATGGTTATGTTTAAGAGTTTCCTCAAAATTATTCATATTAAAAACAACTGAGGAATTAATTATATTTTTAAATATATTGCTGATCAATCTTCTGAAACGTGTGGGTTTAAAGATCACAACAGCCTGAAATGAATTTGGCTGCTACCTATATAAACACATCACTGCTCATTTTATCTATTACGTTACCCACAGTCAACCCTTCGCGATGAGGTCTGTCCGCAATCGTTCCGCACTAGCATCAATCATATTGATTTGCCTCATAGGGGAGAGTTAGTGTTGCGTTTTATGTGAGGGAAAATTGTCTTCCAACTCTCCCTTATTAATTAAGCTGAGAACTCAACGGCTTAAAGAGCCTCTTGGGTTTATTGTTCGATTTGTGTAATTTATTGGACTAGTGGTGAGAGTTTGGGTTAGCATGATTTTTGACACTGTTCCAGAATAGAGCTTGTCCAACTAAATAAACATTGGGCAGAGGAATAACAGGTATTTTCCACTGTTGGACTCAAAACTTTGACGCGGATGCATTGGCTGGCCCCTCTCTCCCGGGCTGTGAACCCCTCATGTGGCCGTGCTTCTCAGCAATGAGAGGCCCTGTTAGCAGATCTCACCACCCAACCATGTGCTGTTATTACCCATTTCCATCTGATTGGGTAAATAGCCTTGATTCAGGTCAAAGCATTAAAAGAATATTTTGTTGTTATGGATCTGTTTATGGTGGCCACCATTGCTTTCCAAACAACACCACATAACCACGTCCAAATTGACCCCGTTTACTTTCTTAACATACAGTATATTCCAGGTCTTACTGCGCATGATTAATTGGTGCATGTTATTCCAAAGAAACCAGCTGTCACAGATTTCTTTCTTTTTTTTTCTCTACATTTTTTCTAATATAATATCCTGTTTTGTTTGGAAATATTCTACTAATGTAGTATTATTGTTTATTATTTATATCTGCATATTTAGTTGGAAATTATGTAAGGCAGGATTTTATCCATTGGTTTTTTTTATTATTTGATTGTATTGATTATTGTTTTTAAATGATTATTATTAGGCTATTATTTTGTTTTCTTCCTGCTTGGTCTTGTATACATCAGCATTAATGCTGTTTCCGACGCAAGATACGTTTTGATAAAACATTAAGAGAACAAACACTTTGTTCCTTTAGAAGTACATGCATCGATTAATCATGCACAATAAAACCAGATTTTTGTCTTTCGTTCTGTCTCTGTAACTGTCGCTCAGATCCATAGTTGGGATGACCATGTACAACCAGGCCACACAGGAGATCGCCAAACCATCAGAGCTGCTCACCAGCGTGCGGGCCTACATGACAGTGTTGCAGTCCATTGAGAATTATGTGCAGATTGACATCACCAGAGTGTTCAACAACGTGCTGCTGCAGCAGACTCAACACCTGGACAGCCATGGAGAACCAACCATCACCAGCCTCTACACCAACTGGTGAGACTCTATATGTCAATGGCCACAGTTATTTCAGAGCTTAACTTTTGCTTTTAGGATGAATGGCTCTGTCCAAAACCAAGTATTCTGCCTTCATAGGCTGCTGCTTAGACAGCATCTCAACTGAAATAGAACCACTTAAGTGACCGATTTAGAGCACTCTACATAGGCAGCAACAAATGGCACCCCGCCCTAACTCAATGCTTTGACTTAATTTGAATAGAATTGTGGCATTAGCATGTTGTCAAGCTAACAATATGATGCTCTAAAGGCCCCAATATACTTCAAGTGAAATTGAATTGGTGTCGTGTCATTTCAAACAAAATTAGGCCAAAACAAAGTTTGTTTCGAGAGTTCGAAATGACTTGCCAAAATGAAATTTCTGGAAAAGTCCGCTCTAACGGGTAAATACCAATGGTCCGTGACGATTAAGTAATAAATAGGTGTGCTTTGGGGCTCCTCCTCGTTCAGTCCATCGAGGTCAGACACGAGGCCCCGATATACTTCAAGCGAAGTCGAAGAGTGAACTGGTGTGACGTAATTTCGAACAAAATCAGGCCAAAACGGCTTGCCAAAGCGATCTTTCCTGAAAAGATTGCTCCCACTGGTAAACACATTCAAACTACCATTGGTCCGTGGGGATTACGTAATAGGTAGATGCGCTTTGGGGCTCTGCCTTTTTTGACGTGGAAATCTTTTCCGGTTCATTTCATGTTTTTCATGTTTAATACTGTATAGCTGTTTGGTTTAAAGCAATCTATTGTATTAGGTGCCATATAAATAAACATGACTTTACTTGACTGGAGTGCCAAATTACAGCGCTTGTGCAGGCATCTATGATCAGATGTTTTCTTAACTGCTGTTTTCTCACTACTGTCATTTTTGTTGTGTGTTTATTTGGTTATTGTGACGAAAGCGCGCTGCACATATTTACAAATTCATCTAAACGCTGCTCTCAGCAGCGTGGGCTGCGTCGGGAAGTTCGCTAACGGTATACCGCTGCAAAGGTATTTTGAACTGCTTTTTACCCTTAAACGAAGAACAAAAAAAAACTTTGCTGTGAGTATATCGGGGCCTTTCAGCTCCAACCAGCTCCAGCTCACATGCCTGAAAGTTTATAGTAATCCTGAAGACCTTGATTAGCTGGTTCAAGTGTGTTTAATTATCATTGGAGCGCTCGAGCTGAGTGTGAGACCACTACCTTAAAGTGAAACATTGGTTTGGTCTTAATCTGTGCACAGGTATCTGGAGACTCTACTGCGGCAGGTTAGCAACGGTCACATCGCTTACTTTCCTGCCATGAAGGCCTTCGTCAACTTGCCCACAGAGAATGAGCTCACCTTCAATGCAGAGGAGTATTCCGACATATCTGGTGAGGGGAAAAAAGCATGCCACAAAGACACATTTAATAAAAGATTTCCTTGTTTAGAAACATTCCACAATGTTTTCTTCAGATGGACGTGATTATTTTCACACTCAAACTGCCATAGCACATCTAAACGTTCTTGACTTTGTCTCTCAGAAATGCGCTCACTGTCTGAGCTGCTGGGTCCATACGGGATGAAGTTTCTAAGCGAGAGCCTCATGTGGCACATCTCTTCCCAGGTGGCCGAACTCAAGGTGAGCAATAGGGGTCTCTGAGGTGAAAGGTCACATCATTAGGCTTGTCACAGTTCCAACTTGTTTGCCTTCCTCTGAAAGTGTTCAGAAGCACAGTTATTTGTTGAAGACTGCCTGATCCTCTTTTCAACAAAATGTTAAACAGTGATTCCCACAATCACTTTGACTCACCGGCAAATCCAGACTGAATTTGTGGAATTTTATTAATTTATTTACTTAATTAAGGGTTGGCATCGTTTTTGTCATGAAGTGCCATTTTCAAGTTTCTGAGTTGATCACTGTTCCACAACCCCCCACCTCACATAAACATATTTTAAATATTCATAATGGCTAACATAGAAACAGTGCTGAACCTTAAATATTTCTGAAGCAATTTTTCATAAAATTTGTTTGACTTTTTTCAAAATTCTATAGTTTGTTTGTTTTCAGGTTTAAATTAGACTTTGAAGAACAGATTTCCAATGGTCCTATTTACACCTGGTCATTCATGTGTTTTTCCATTTACATTAGGCAACGTAACTTGTGTGTCCGCAAAACTAATAAAAATCTAATCTTCAATTCCATGTCAAATAAAGCAAGAAATGAGCTTAATTTTATTTATCATCAGCTAATTTTAAGATCAGAGACCGCAATTGGAGAGAGAGAGAGGGAGGCATCAGCACTGGCAAGATTTAGTGTGCTACTTTTAATGAAGACGACTGTGTGTTGAGCTTCAGGATGTAACACTGAACTTTCAGTTTTATTTGCGGCAGGCTTGCTAAAGAGATGCTCGGCTACTCCTCTACGGTGATGTGTGCTGCAGTAGCACTGTCATATCTGGGTACCGGGAGCCGTTATAACACACTCTCGCATGTTTAGCTTTTACCATTTTAGGAGGAGTAAAATTTACATGTGTGGCTTCAACAACCAGATGTATTTTGTCCAATTTCATCTGGAATGTGAAAAAATACCCTCTCTTTCTGTCTTTTTATGATTGGATAGTTATCCGATCAGAGAAAACACATGAAGTGACCAGGTACACATGAACGGTGTTTCCACATGCATTACAATCATTTCGATGTGTGTAGAATATATAATAGGACTCGGTGTACTTTGATGAATATCTCCTAAATTTACAGCATTGACTATGTACCGCGGAACAAGCTGTAAGCTGTCAGTCAGTAACTTGTGTGCATGGGATGCGCAGTCGCGCTAATGGTGTGTCAGAGCTGCACGCTTTCATTGACTTGCACAGTTTAATTCTCACACTTTAATAGAATGTGTAACTCCTACTTTAATATAACAAGCTGTATTACTATGAGGAATGATTACCTCAAAATGTAGATCTGTGTGTAGGTATGAGGTACTTTATCTGAATGAAATACAAACACCTCTCTTGCTTTTGCTTTTTGCTTTCTGCGGATTTCTGCAGCCACAGATTTCATGTGGGCCTGCTTACCGGGAACAGTCTTTAGGTAGCACTTCCCCTCAGTTATTGCATAACATTTAGACAACGACAACTAAGAACTGTCAGCAATGATAGATTAACGGCAACTATGATCAAACCTGAACCAAATCCTACTTTGATTACATTGAAGGCCAAGTCTTCCTCATGAAGTATGAATGGTGTATTGTTTGCACTCCCTGACATAATGATGTAGGAATGAACTGTTTTTTTTCCTCTTAGCCAGAGCATCTGCATGTAAAGCCTGGTTTTTTTTCCTTCAATATATTTTATTCAATAATGGTAGCAGGTTTGCAAATGCATGATGTATGTAATTGAAACAGCCTTCTGTATTTATAAAAGTTTCTTGAGAAACAAGAGCCAACCAAAGTGTGTAAACACAGGCTTTTAACTTGCAAACTTCTCTCCCTCAGCTGAAAGTAATTTGGAGGAAAAAGAACCAAGTTTCCTATCTGACCCACAATCAGCTGGGGAGTGAAATGGTTTATTTTGCATTTCAATTCTGTGCCATGTTCACCAAAAGACTTGAAATATGTTTTCTCTTAGAGCTCAAATTACGCAAATCGTTTGTTGACATGCAAACTCGTGCTCTTGCATTTCTTCACAGTTCCCATCTCAGGCGATTTCATGCGGCTACTGTTCAAAATTGTTCATCTTTGGTGTTAAAAGTAATGTTCTGGGTTCAAAGTTAAGTTCAGTCGACAACAGTTTGTGCCAACAATCACATTAAAAATATTTTCTGGTAATCAACATTGTCATAAATGCTGTTGTTAGATTGTAATGCCTTTAAAGTTGCATGTAGGTTATTAGGTCCTCCCGTGGAAGGATGTACAGACTTTTTTCCTGCTTATTCAGCATACGTCTTTTGTTGCCATTACAGAAACTTGTGGTGGACAATGTGGAGGTTCTGACCCAGATGAGGACCAGTTTCGACAAGCCGGAGCATATGGCAGCACTCTTTAAGCGGCTCTCATGTGAGTATCCATTGTAGGACTTTTATTTATATACACTAACTTCAAAAGCTTAGGGTCAGTAAGAATTTTTTTTTTGTAATTCATACATGGATCCAATAAATTGGTCAAAAGTGAAAATAAAAGCATCCTGAAAAAAATGCATCAAAGTACATTTTTTAATACAAATAATTTCAACACTAAATGCAATAGTATATAAACTAAATTCGTTTTTTTTCCCCGCCGATCTAGTTCAGGTGAATCTGCCCATGAACAGCAAAACTGTGTTTGGTCACTTTGTATGTCACTTTTCTTTCTGTCAAAGTGGCAGTTTTTGGCCAGAATTAGCTATAATGAGAGAAGACTTACATTTTGACATAGTTTAGTTTAGTCATAGTTTTGACATAGTTTTGACAAAGTCATAATATTGTGAGGCAAGGTCAGAAAAAAAGGCAATTTTTATTAGAATATTTTAAAAAAAATACATTTCCACTCATGTCCACTTACCACAGGTTAAGAAGCACCGTATTAGACAATAGCTGTTTGGAATTTCATGGTATGATTTTTGTAATAACACCCACCCAGCACTCCCCATGGGAGACAGGACCCTCTACAGAGAGCTATTTATGGTATTTGTTATGGCTTGTCCTCATACGATCATGTATTACTAAGCTCAAATGTGAGCAGGAATTTAAAAATCCCGTCTGAGGAATGTGACCCATATACACACCACCTGCAGACCTATTTTTAGTGGTTCTAAAGGACGAAAATGTCCTATTTTTGGAAGTTATTAATAAGACGTGTCTTCTATTTCTGTAGCGGTTGACAGCGTGCTGAAACGGATGACCATCATCGGTGTGATTTTGTCGTTCCGCTCTCTGGCTCAGGAAGCTCTCAGAGATGTGAGTTGTTATGCAGATATCTCGTCTCGTTTCTCTCACACTCACATGGCCAGCACTTCAATTCAACGGAGGGATGGTGTACATCTCATAGCTGAGATCTTGCTAATTCCAAAACTGTATTACTCTTTTCTACCATTTTTTCTAAAATGTTCAAGCTGCTATTTTTCCATAATGCAGGCAGTGATTTGTACAACCAAGCTCCAAAAAGGACAAAAAAGCAGCATATAAGGGTGTACTCGCACTAGGTGATCTGAACCGTGCCCGGGCGCTTTTGACCCACAAAGTCTGGTTCGTTCGCTCCTGGTCTGATCGCTCCATACCGTGCCCAGGCGCGGTTTAACCTGTTTAACCTTCCCTGGCCCACTTGGAAGAGGTGGGCCAGAGCTAAATTCAGACTAAATTCAAAGGTTCAGTTGGGCTCGGGTGCGGTACCCATGTAGTGTGATCGCTAACCGCGACGGAGCATGGAACAGCTGTATGCTACTGTCATCATTACGACAGCAAACATCTTCTATTACGACTTGGACAGAACCCTTTCAATTAATTTAATTAATTTGAGTGTATTTAGGTTTATAACGGGTCTGCTTCTCATCTTATTGTCGAACAGGAATGTCCCCGGGGGGACAATCACGCACAAGGCAACAGTGCCTAGTGTGAGTACACCAAGTAGTCCATATGACTAAATTCAAAGTCTTTTGATGTCATGTGATGTCTTTGTGTGATGAACAGAGCTTCTGTAGTTCTCAAATCTCCTTTGCATTCTTATATATTCAAATCAGTGTTATTAACTTAAACTAACACTATTAAAAATAATTTGTTCATACAAATAAAGCTGAAATAAAATTAAATCTACTGTATTATTAGTTGAAAAACTTGAATGAAAATTAGAAATGTTGCCTTTGCAACTTACTAAAATAAACATTTAAGTCAAAGTACTACAATTAAACAAACTAAAACTGAAATAAAATAAATGAAAGCAAAATTGTATTCATTTTATTCGTTTAAAAATCTAAACCCCATAATATAATTATTAAAAAATTAAAAACTTAAATTAAAAATGAATATAAAAATGAAAGTTAATTTATAATATTAATAAATACTATAATAGTGTATAAATTATGCTAAAATTACACTATAATAGTGTATACATTTTGCTAAAATTACACTGATTCAAATGTCACCTGAAGATGCATCAGGTTTGGTTGTCACGTGTCACATGACAAGTTTGAATATGAAGTTTGAATCAATGAGATGTTAATGAATGATAATTGAATTTTTTTTGCCCATTTACAATCATATGTTCATATACACTCACCGGCCACTTTATTAGGTACACCTGTCCAACTGCTCGTTAACACTTAATTTCTAAGCAGCCAATCACATGGCGGCAACTCAGTGCATTTAGGCATGTAGACATGGTCAAGACAATCTCCTGCAGTTCAAACCGAGCATCAGTATGGGGAAGAAAGTTGATTTGAGTGACTTTGAACGTGGCATGATTGTTGGTGCCAGAAGGGCTGGTCTGAGTATTTCAGAAACTGCTAATCTACTGGGATTTTCACGCACAACCATCTCTAGGGTTTACAGAGAATGGTCCGAAAAAGAAAAAACATCCAGTGAGCGGCAGTTCTGTGGGCGGAAATGCCTTGTTGATGCCAGAGGTCAGAGGAGAATGGCCAGACTGGTTCGAGCTGATAGAAGGGCAACAGTGACTGAAATAACCACTCGTTACAACCGAGGTATGCAGCAAAGCATTTGTGAAGCCACAACACGCACAACCTTGAGGCGGATGGGCTACAACAGCAGAAGACTCCACCGGGTACCACTCATCTCCACTACAAATAGGAAAAAGAGGCTACAATTTGCAAGAGCTCACCAAAATTGAACAGTTGAAGACTGGAAAAATGTTGCCTGGTCTGATGAGTCTCGATTTCTGTTGAGACATTCAGATGTTAGAGTCAGAATTTGGCGTAAACAGAATGAGAACATGGAACCATCATGCCTTGTTACCACTGTGCAGGCTGGTGGTGGTGGTGTAATGGTGTGGGGGATGTTTTCCTGGCACACTTTAGGCCCCTTAGTGCCAATTGGGCATCGTTTAAATGCCACGGCCTACCTGAGCATTGTTTCTGACCATGTCCATCCCTTTATGGCCACCATGTACCCATCCTCTGATGGCTACTTCCACCATGTCACAAAGCTCTAATCATTTCAAATTGGTTTCTTGAACATGACAATGAGTTCACTGTACTAAAATGGCCTCCACAGTCACCAGATCTCAACCCAATAGAGCATCTTTGGGATGTGGTGGAACGGGAGATTCGCATCATGGATGTGCAGCCGACAAATCTGCGGCAACTGTGTGATGCCATCATGTCAATATGGACCAAACTCCCTGAGGAATGCTTCCAGCACCTTGTTGAATCTATGCCACGAAGAATTGAGGCAGTTCTGAAGGCAAAAGGGGGTCCAACCCGTTACTAGCATGGGGTACCTAATAAAGTGGCCGGTGAGTGTATATCATATGGTTTTGGAAGACTTGTTGGAATATAGTAATATAGACTATAATTAATGTTTTTGTGTGCTTTTTGGAGCTTGGTGGCATAAATCACTGTCAACTTTTATTGTAAGGAAACAAGCAGCTCAGACATTCTTCTGACTTTCGTGTTTGAAGGAAGAAAGAAAATAATATGGCGTTGGAATGAGGTTGAGGTTGACAGTTAACTATTCCTTTGTTTGGAAAGGTTGTTGCACAAATGAGCTCTAATCACAGATGTGTCCTTTTCTCCAGGTGCTGTCCTGCCACATTCCCTTCCTGGTGAGCTCCGTGGAAGACTTCAAAGACCACATTCCTCGTGAAACTGACATGAAGGTAGTTGACTTTCAGGCTTGCTGTTGGCAGTAACAATGGGCCGCTGGACCTGAAATTCTCCCTTTTCTCAGGTTGCCATGAACGTGTATGAGCTGTCTTCTGCCGCAGGCCTGCCCTGTGAGATCGACCCTGCTCTTGTAGTGGCTCTGTCTTCCCAGAAGTCTGGTAAGTTATTTAAGACCATTTGAAATTTGGCAATCTTTTTTTTTTAACACTAGCTTTCAAAAGTTTGGGGTCAATAATAATTTGAAACAGTAATTAATAGGGGTGTAACGGTACATGTATTCGTATTGAACCGTTTCGGTTCGAGGCTTCCGGTTCGGTACGCATACAAACCGAACGATTCTTTGGACCATTTTTCCTGCCGACAAAATCCGCGCTGGCGCGATCACCACAACGTTGCGCAACATCAAATGGCAAACGTAATGAAAGCGGAACGAAACTGCGCTATTGTGCTTCACAGATCGTTTATCAGTTCGGAGCAGCAACATATGTGCAGCGGGAGCCGATCTCGATCAAGCGACACTGTTACAGCCGTTACAACACAGCGCTAAGAGATCCAGTAAAGAAAACATTTGAGTTCGCCACTGAAGTAATAACATCGCTGCCAGATATAGTGAGAAGCATTCACATTTCTCCGTTATTAACCGTAGATCTCTATTAGATCAAACAGCGCTGACGTGGACACCAGGAGAAACATTGTGCCGTGAATGAACTAGTAATAGGCTACTTTACGTCCACAGACCAGCAACATTCACCATGGATTTAATATAGTAACAACACTAACTGTAACCAGTTTGGCTGGAATAGTGAAATGCTTTCAAGTACTTCACACATCTTTTTCCAGCACTTCAAAACTCAAATATTATATAAATAAATAGCCTATATGAAGAGTTCAGATGCAAAAGCCTCTATAAGTGCCATTTGAAATTTTCTTCTAGAATGATCATTTTTATGAAGCTTGTATATTTAAGTTCAGTAATTTCACTCAAATGACAATTAATAGGTAATCTTCATTGCCATTTAAGTGAAATTACTGAACTTAAATATACAAGCTTGATAAAAATGATCATTCTAGAAGAAAATTTCAAATGGCTTTTGCATCTAAACTCTTCATATATTTAAATGTTATTTTTAATGTGATGACCAAAACATTATTTGTTCATCCTTCAAAGATGACCCCCATTTATAAACCTGAAAGTTTCAAGATGAAGGAAAACTCACACTTATTTAAAAAATATTTTTTCTTTTAACAAATAGGAAATTTCTCTGGCATTTCTTACTTTTTGCTGTATCGAAAACGTACCGAACCGTGACTTTAAAACCGAGGTACGTACCGAACCGTGATTTTTGTGTACCGTTACACCCCTAGTAATTAATAATTAATGTGAAACAGGGCTCTCAAGTGTCACGCATTGAGGGTGACAGTAACTCATTTCGGTCTTTTGTCACGCACTCCCACCACACATTGTATTTCTCACACGGAAAAACTATTTATAATATATTTAATATGCCGCAGCGCCCAAAATTTATCTGCCCGCGCCGCTCTCACTATGGAACCGGCGGGAATCAAGCGCGTCTCCCCCGGAGTTCTTAGTCGAGCCTGCCACTTATCAGCCAATCAAAAAAAAGAAAGGGGCTACAATAGCCAATCAGAAAATAGCACTATTGTATCTGGGTAAGATTTAGCGCAACAACCAATGAAAAACATATCCTGGAATTGTTCAAGTGATTCTGCAACAACATCTTCCGAAAGTTTCATTCACCCACAGAGGAAACCACTGGAGCTCTGAGCATCACTTTGAGCACAGAGTAAGTCATGATCTCCTGTTTTAATGTTACAACAAATGCACAACTTGTTTGACACAAACAATGACATCTTGACTGCTGTTAGAGAATCTTTCCCAGATAATTAGCATCAGTTTTTCAGTGTCTGTAACTTGGCCAACAGTTTTACAGCCTGTTCACTGACAACACCTGCTCAGAACAAGTAGTCTAGGCCTTGTCATATTTTCGTTATCACACGATGACTGACATATTGTCACATTATAAACATCTCTCTATCCAAATAGGCTTAATAATTTTACTAGCACTTAATAAATTAAAGTGTATTGCATAGTCGATGTTATAGGTCACTTTTAAAAAATCATGTCATATTTTATAATTATATCCTGACCATGGATGCATTAATCATTGCATCTGTCTTTCAAAGATGTCAGGTAAAAAGCAATTAAGCATCCTCTCATTCGCCCTGAGAGGAAAGCCCCCTAAAAAGGCCAGGTTAGAGGATGCTGGCCCAGAGAAGGTGGCGAAAAGGGTAGGCCTATTAGAGGAGGAGACAGTCGAAAAATCCTTTCTTCTGCAAGTCTGAGCAATTATTAATAACAACAACAAAATCACTAATAATATTATTATTAATGAAACACCCCCATTCCCACGACCCGTCCAAACTGCTCCCCCCTTTGACCTTTGACGGTGACCTTTGATGTCACTCTTGCCTGTCTTCAAAACTTGAGAGCCCTGGTGAAAGATTATTCTTAGTGAATGATAATTGAAATTTCAACCCATTTACTCACACAATCATATGTTCATGTATATCATATGGCTTTAAAAGGCTGGGAATTAGTGTTAATTTTGTCAGCTATTTTCAATTTAGTCTTAGTCGTGTCACTTTTTACAGTTAGCAGTCAACATTTACTCTCGTTGTTACTCGAGAATGGATCTGCACCAACTGTCCGTGATCCTGCTTACAGTCTCCGGAGCGATACTGAACACGGCAGTAATGAAAGGGAGAGCGCACACTTTATTACAGTTCATAGGAGTTGTTTTATGGCTATAAAGTTTACCAGTTTATTAAGCACCCCCTGAAAGGGTGTGTTTACTGTTAGTTGTAACGAGTGTTTTGTGTAATTCGCTGTGTATGTTGATGATGATAATGAAAGGGAGAGAGAGAGTTTATGGATAAGACTTTAATGCACACTTCTTATACGGTGTTTATTCAGTTCTTACGGTGATTTTCTGGAGTAAAACTGACACTTCATCTTTTGTGTGATGTACAATAAACTTTATTAATCTCATCAGTATATTTTTGGCCATCATTCGGACGGGGTCCGCTACAGCAGGCGTGTATTAAGTGGATAAAAGCAGATGACAAATAAGTTATAACTGTAACTAAACTATACCTGTTCAATCTCCATACAGCATATATTCACTTGCTCTGTAGGCATTATTGTCCGACTCCGGGTCGAAATGAACACCGCTACTGTAGGGGTGGGCGATATGAGCAAAAATTCATATCACGATATTTTTCACTGTCCGGACGATATCGATATTATATTGCGATATGAGAAAAAAAAATTGGAATCACATTTTAGTACACCTTAGTTAAATTACAGGCAAAATATGTATTTTAACCCTATTACTAGAAAAAGGTGAGGGATTTAATTGGACATAGACCTGAAAAATCTTTTTTTATTGTGCCATTGTTTTTCTCAAAAAGTGCAAACGTGCAACATGAGGTAGGCCTGAATTCACTAGTTATCTCTTTCCACTTTTTATTTTGCGTGGGTCAAATAATTCCTTCGTTAATAATTCGTAAGATGAGTAACACTGGAGTTTGGTTTATTGAATACGTTATAATCAATAAATATGAAATAGTGTGATTTCAGAGAGGTTTGACACTTAGGCCTAATTGAAGACAAGATTATGTTAACCGAGAACTTTTTGTATAGCCTACTGACCAAAAGAGAGAAGTAGGCCTACATCCTGCTAATTCAGTGGTGAGAATTTAATTGTTGTTTTTATATATATTGTTGTCCATTTATCGAACTTCCATACCTCTTATATAGTAATTATATATTACTATGTATCAATTTACTAATGCTCGGACACACGCGGTCTCTCTCGCTGTCGATCGCGGAGTTCGCTTCGCTTTTATCCCGTCCGGCGCCTCATAGACAGACGCTGTGTGTGTGTGCGTGCGTGTGCGAGAGGCGCATGTGTGACAAGACGGAGTGACACACTGTCACAGTGACAGAGAACGAATACACTGCGTGTTTTAAATAGCGTAAAAAAAATAATAATAACGAAATGCATTATGTGGCGGCCGGTGTTGATTCTGTGGCGCACCGCCACGAATTAGTCTGTGTGTGGTGGGAAACACTGGACTGTTACCATGCTCTCAGTGTTTGATTATTAATGCCTGTGCATCACACGAGTTGGACACAAGAGGAAAAGGTTAAGTTCAGCCTCGATTTTGTATCGTCATTAGTAGTGTTATTTTAACGTTGTAAAGAGTAGCCTACCAAATTGAACAAAACAATACAACTACAAAATTTGAATTTATGAATATCTAACGGTATTCTCGGTATCGCAAAATCCATATCATGGTAGTGCCCACCCCTACGCTACTGAGAGTTTCTGTTTTGATAGTATCATTCCGTGAGATGAGATTGTCCTGCCACTGAGTGCGAGCTCGTGAGGCTCCGCCCTCTGTGCGGCAGCAGCAGCTCATTTGCATTTAAAGGGACACACACTAAAATGGCGTGTTTTTCTCAGCCCTATAAAGTGACAATTTAAACATGCTGTAAAAAATGATCTGTTTGGTATTTTGAGCTAAAACTTCACATACACACTCTGGGGACATCAGAGACTTATTTTACATCTTGTGAAAAGGGGCATAATAGGTGCCCTTTAATTAAAACACCGGGTAGAAAACGTGTTCTTTTAATAAAAAAAGCTCTGATTGGGAATTTAAATTCTTGAAATCTGGCAATCGTAAGCAGGAAAGCTCGTAGCGGCTTGTTAAAAACAGTCTGTAATGTTTTGTCATTTCTTTTATTTGACAAAAATAAAAAAATAAAAAAAATGAAAATCACTTTAAGTTTTTATTTTTTAACTACATTTTAGTCACGTCTCTTTTCGGCTACGATATTGCATGTTGATATAGTCACAGTTTTCATTTAATGACGTTGGGGTCGTCTCGTCTTAGTCATGGATAAAAAGGTCTTCAACTAAAAATTTTCGTCATAATTTCGTTAATGAAATGAACTCTACTTTGAATATAGCGCACAAATCATTTATTTCAGACCATTCAAAATGGCAATGCACATCAGGCCATTTTGATCCCAGATGCAACTGTTAAATCCCTTTACCAAGGGAAGTTCTTTGGTTTTGGCCTTTGGTTTAGGAAAGTGTAGATATGCATCAGGTGTTTTTGCTCTAGATTTGTTAGAACAGTGAACGTCCACTTTTCAATTGCTGCTTTCATCAGCATTTGCCACAAAATACGTAGTTACCAAAGTGTGACGTCTGTGTGCACAAACTTGAAAGAAAAGTTGAACAGGAATTCTTTTTCCAAAGTGCACTTTGGTGCTCACATCTAAAGACCATTTTATGCCAAATGATTTACCAGAAATCCCTGTATTAAGACCTTGGATGCAAGCTAGCTGGCTGTAAATAAAATAAAAAAAAGGTTTGGTTTGTGCTGAAACGTTAAGTGGTATCACATGCTTTATATCAATCTGGTCAAGTACTTCAGCGTTAGGATGCTCGCTTGCACTGTGATTACGGTGTAACCTCACACTATAATACACTCAAAAACATACATTACATCCACACCCATGTTCACGTTGGTCGCAGTATCAGTTCACCATGTCTTATTATTTCTGTGGTGAATGATTTCACAAGAAAGTTTAAAACCTCACATAGCCAGGCCTATCTTAACCACAACCTCAAGAGTTAAAAATAATAAAAAAATATCTGTGCATAGCAGATCTGCCCTTTAGTGTCTCATGAGAGCTGTTTTCAGTGTTGAGGAGTAGCTAACTAAAAGTGACATGTGACAGTACTCGGCTCTTTTCGAAACAGCGTCACTTTGCCAGTAACGCTACTTTTTTTGTGTAAAAATGTAATGACAAAAACTGCTACATCACTTGCGTTTTTTGGTTTACTAATGCAGCTTTAAAACCAAGCAAAATCTTACCAACCCCAAACATTTGCACTAAATAAATTGCACTACATTGCACTAATGTTATCATTAAACTCATATATTAAACTTATTATATATTATACTTAAAATGATCTTGTCATATTGTCAAGTAGCTTCCGTCTCACTACTGTTTTCAGATGCATTTGTCCAGCGTTGCTTATCAAACCTTCATCAGGCATTAGAGCCCATTCGAGGAATCAGCTTCCTGAGAAGAGCCTTGTGCACTTTAAACACCTCATACCTCACAGCAGTTCTCTCGAATTGAGCAAAGCTCTCCGGTGAACAGCTTTCATTTTCTCAGAGCAGCCCAGACCCTCCAGGGCCTCTTGGCCAGCTCCGATGTTTTTGTTCTATTCCCCTGATGGTTAAATCCAAACGTCTTCTGTTTACTATCTAAATAGCGAGTCAACTAAAACTAGACTTAATTGAATCACTCCCAAATGCTGTTGCGCTAATAACATAAATAAGAGTTAATTTTTGGACATTAGTGCCGTTTGTCTTGGCTCTTCACGCAGATTTTCAGACACTGTCCAAAGAGAGAAATGTAATCGCTGCAATTTCCCTGCTGTCTCACAATGAGTACTTCTCCGAGTTACCTTAAGGAAAATTCATGAACTCAATTCTTCTCGTTTGTAACAGAAAATATTAGCCCAGAGGAAGAATACAAGATCGCCTGCCTGTTGATGGTCTTCGTGGCCGTTTCCATGCCGACCCTGGCCAGCAACGTGATGTCACAGTACAGTCCCGCAATAGAAGGTACCAATTTTTGCATTTCAGACTCGCGCTGAACCGCTGCGAATGAAATCAGATTATATCTGTGCTGTTTGAACTGCGGTCCGCTGGAACGACGCGTTTTAATGTGCATGACATTTATCGTGTGTGTGTTAACTCTCTATAAATCTTTTAAGGTCACTGCAACAACATTCACTGTCTGGCTAAAGCGATAAACCAGATTGCCGCTGCTCTGTTCACTATCCACAAGGGCAGCATAGAGGATCGCCTGAAAGAGTTCCTTGCCGTAAGTAACAGTATTAGCTGTAATTGTCCTAAATCCTGGCTTAAAGGTTTTTCTCTTCCAATACTTTTACTCCACAACATACAATTTACATTAACATATCAACAGTAAATACTCCATTTATGCAACTCTCACTGTGGGATTTTGCAGCTTAATAAAATCCTGTAATTCTTCCCCAGCTCGCCTCCTCCAGCCTGCTGAAGATTGGACAGGAGACGGATAAAACCACTACACGGAACAGGGAGTCTGTTTACCTGCTTCTGGACATGGTGAGTGAATCCTAAAGAGAGAGCGCTTCATGATGGTGTGCAGAAGTGAAATTCATTTTCTCCCTAGACATACATTTTTAATGATCATGTATTAATCTTTCAAGACAGACTTTCTGTGGTTTTCAATGATATATGATATATACTTGTGTAATTAAAAAAAATAATTAATTGCCAAATTCATGGTGAAGAATTACACTAGCCATAATCCTAAAGTGAATTCCACTCTCCGATGTAACTCGCTGATTAACTACCATAGTACGATGCAGAAATGCAAAGATGTTGGAGAAACTTACCATCTAGTCACAACTGTTTCCTGGAACTGTAGTAACACGGTTTGGGAATGTTCGTTGGAACTATGGTTTTGAGAAATGGCAAATCGTTGAACTGTTTGTAACGACAGAACTTGCGACCATAGTTGGCTAATGATGCTTTCTGCAAATGCACCCATTTATGTTACCAACTAAACAGAAATCACAGCCTGACAAATGATGGGATTAAGTCGGTTTTCCCTACACTTCAAACTACATTCATTTGGGGGAAAAATGTATTTCAAATAAATGCTGTTTTTTCTATTCATCAAAGAATCCTGGAAAAATGTATCTCAGTTTCCAGGAAATATAAAATAAATAAATATTTCTAAATATTTATAAATGTTTCTTGAGCAGCAAATCAGCATATTAGAACGATTTCTGGAGGATCATGTGACACTGACTGAAGACTGGAGTAATGATGCTGAATATTCAGCTTTGCATCACAGGAATAAATTACATTTTAAAATTTATTTAAAAAAATACGATTTTAATAATATGTAACAATATTATTATTTTTAATCAAATAAATGCAGCCTTGGTGACCATAAGCAGCTTTTTTCAAAAACATGTATGTATATATAAATATATATATGTATATATATCAATTTCAAATGGAAAAAAATTGCAGTAAATTGACTGAAGTCGGTAGTTTTATATCGTAACATTGCAGTGCTTTATGGGATAAGTAGTTCATTCCCTCAGAAAAGATATGAAGTACAGTCTTGTCTTACTTGTTTTCATATACTTTGTTGGTTTGAACCAAATGCTGTAATATTATGATTGATCTCACAGCGAATTGGTTTGGTTCAAGGCTTAGAACTAAAGAATGTTTTAAAATCCCTATGGAAAAAAAGAAAAAGTGGGCAGCAACTTTGTTGCACTCCATATTTCCATCTTTAGTCCATAAGCATCTGATGAAAATGTGCTAAGGACTGTTTCTGTTGTTTGTATATGAGAGTCACGCAGCTCTTTTGATCTGTAAGGCTTGTGTGGGATTTGTCCGTGGGATTCTTCACCCTTTGAAGCGTAATCTGCAGGATGCACTGAATTAGGCTGTAATGGAAAGCTAGGAGTTTTTTTTATCAGACTGAGCCCACATGTGTCAGTTTCAGCAGAACATCCCAATCACCCTGAGATCTGTTCTGAAAGTGATTGTTTTTGTCTAGATCGTCCAAGAATCACCATTCCTCACCATGGACCTCTTGGAATCCTGCTTCCCGTACGTCCTGCTCCGGAACGCCTACCATGCCGTATACAAGCAGTCTGTGTCTTCTTCCGCATAAGATTTCCTGTGCGAAGAGCACTCGAGGGGCGGATACTTCAACCCTCATTCCATATTCCTCTGTAGGATTCTCCAATGTTATAGTCTTACCAGTTCAAGACTTTTAATGGGATCAAATCTTTTATAACACTGAATTAAGAGGGGGGAAAAAGGAAAAAATTATTTGATTATTGTCCACTTACAATAATCGAATTTGATCCCAGGGACTAGTGACACTAATTACCTTTTTTTTCTTCTTTTTTTTTGGTTTGTGTTTTAATTTACAATGGTTAAACATGGAAACAAACACATTAAATAGTGAGTTGTGTGTGGTGGGATGTGGGGGGAGGGCAGGGGTGAATTGTTAAAAACTCATACATCATGCTAAATTGCTTGTTACGATGACAGATGCCTCTATGAAACAGTGATTCTTTTTTTGATGTTGTTCTAGATCTAATCTGTGTGGGTTACTGCGTGCTTTCTCTCTCTCTCCCTCCCTGTGAATTTGCATTGATTTTCATTACACTTTGTGTTCCTTTGACATACTTGCCAAATTAATAGATATAACATCTCATTTGGATTGAAAAGGCAGAATTGTGCATAACTACATGTTATAAAAGCAACCTAGTGTTGTTTGTACAAAGCATAGTATAATTTAACTAACTTTCATTGACACTCCATTGTACCTGTCTGTGAGCTATAATAAACATTCTTACATATTTATTGAATGTTTATCAGTTGTTTCCCCTTCCTCTCCCTTAACTGGTTTTATATGTTTTGGATTTTTTGGAAATGACAATGTATCTTCCATAACATGAATAAACATCAGGTCATATGCAGTTTGACTGGTCCACTTTAATGCTGTTTAGTGATATAAATGTTGTTGTTTTTTTAGATCATAATTACAGCCAGCAGGGTTCTGATGCATGAAATATCAGGAAAATTGTTCTTTTGAGTCGATACTTTTTATAATTAGGTCGAACCTATTCACATATTTTTTATTAGTTATTTAACTAATTCTTCTTGATGTGGGAACCCTGTAACAGGTTGCATCTGTGATTTGGGCATGTTATGCAGGTAAATGAAAAATGGCTTCTAAAAACAGCATTTTACTATTCTGTTTTTGTCCGAGCTGTAAGAACATTGCTGAAATTCTTTGATCACAGGCTGCTCATCTAAATCCTCTCACATAAACTGAGCCAAAGGGCACATGGTTTGTGCAGATGTTTTAAAAGGCTGTATATTTACTTTTAAGGACTTGTTTTCACCTTTTGTTTAGGCTTTTTAGCTTCACATTTAAATTGTATGTGACCCTTTTTGGCGTAGAGATAAAACCAAATTATTTTGTTGCTGCTGAGGGGGGAAAAATCATATTTCCTCGGGTGTGATGACAGTATTTTTTTTTTTAATGAAGCGCTCTGCATAACGATTTTTTAAAGCTTTTCTAGAGTCATGTCTCCCTCTCATAACATATTGATATATTTGGTGCACAGCGACACTATGTCAGGGGTTATATCTTCTGGTGGATATATATCACTTAAATAATTTGCTTAATAGAGCCTTTTACAATCCTAAAACTAGAAGAGAATTAGCAGGGTACTTTCGCGCAACGAGTTCCCTCACGAGTTTCTAATTGGTTTTTCGATTTGAGGAAATTAACATTTCTTGAAGATTCTTTCACACCTTGTTGTGCAACATCAATACAGAGATGCTGCTAAAAACTTGTAAAGACTATAAATGTCTGATCATGTACTCACATCCTTATGGTAATTGTAGTTTTTCTGTAGAATTTTTCAAAAATCATGTCTGAGGTATGAATGTGTACTTTGTTATAAAACGCGAAATTATTGTTAAACAATCACAAAACATTAGCAACACACTCATTGTACTCAGAAATCAAACACTGCTTTGCTAAAAACATTCCTTGGCAAATTAGCCTTCGGGTATAGCCAACGAGTTGATTAAACGGATGTATAAGATTTTAATGAAAATTTGTGCCCTTAATATCCTTAAATTTGTGCCCTTAATATTTTTATCATGATGCAATTTTATTAGCAATAAGGCGCTTTAGAAATGTCTCCATATTTTATCATGTCAAACATTCCTATGGCTCACATAGCCTAATTTGCGAAAACATCAGTTCATTAGGCCGTAGGCCTACGTCACGTACTTTTGTAAATGGACTACAAGTAGGCTACATGCAAAGTGTGAGTTCTAATTGCTTTTACCTTATTGTAGTTCCCTAATAAACACAGCCCGATGTTTATTAGAAGTCTGCCTTTAAATTAACACCACCTTATGTCCACAACTCTATTTGTGTACTATTTTACTTGTTCAAATATCGCTTTTATCTTGGCTAAAGTAATTTACGGCATCAGTAAGTCAACAGTCGTATGTTTGATGGCGCAACAGGAGACTGAAGTGATGGAGGAGGAGGTGGGCTTCTTCTTGTCCCCAGCCCACCTCCTCTCCTCTTATTCCTCCTCCTCCAGTCGCTTTCTGTCAGCAGGAGCTGGAGGAGAGATCAGTTCACCAGCGCGCGCTCCTGAAGAGAGGAACCCAACGACTCATCTCGCGCGTCACCATTTCCACGAGAGAATTGTGGGGGTTTTTCACCTCCATTTCAGCAAGAGTTTAAAACGATGAGATTCCTTTATCCTTGTTTTTGATGCAATACTTCAGTATGGTGAAGTTAGTTTGAGAAACTTTGTTTTGGGAAGCTTTTACGCGCAAGAGTCTCCAGCTCTCCAGAAGATCTCCGCATGTCTTTGGTGAATCATAACTAGCTGCTTCTCTCAATTGTGTGTTTTTTTTTTTTTACCACACACACACACACACACAAAGATGTTTTCCTACGAGATGTTCATCTGCGTCCTGGCCATCGCCTGTCTTCTGGAGATCCCCCGAGGCACCTCGGCCGCGTCCTGCGAGCCCATCCGCATCCCCATGTGCAGGTCCATGCCGTGGAACATGACCAAGATGCCCAACCACCTTCATCACAGCACGCAGGCCAACGCCGTGCTCGCCATCGAGCAGTTTGAAGGGCTCCTGGGCACCCAGTGCAGCCCGGACCTGCTGTTCTTCCTATGCGCCATGTACGCGCCCATATGCACCATCGATTTCCAGCACGACCCCATCAAGCCCTGCAAGTCCGTGTGCGAGCGGGCCAAGTGCGGCTGCGAGCCGGTCATGAAGAAGTACAACCATACGTGGCCGGAGAGTCTGGCCTGTGAGGAGCTGCCCGTGTACGACCGAGGAGTCTGCATCTCACCTGAGGCCATAGTCAAGGCAGAGGGGCCAGGTGATTTATGAATTATGCTATTTATTTATTCTATGTATTATTATTATATACGGAAAATTCTGGTAAATTGGGATTCTTTTGACAGTCATCTCAGTGGCAAAATGTACACAAATTTATCCTATATAAATGTACTTATATAATGTATTTACAGATTTTATTGTATGCATGGTATTTAATGTGTAAATATTATGATAATTGTTAGTATTATTATTATTATATAGGATGAGCTCAGGTAAATTGGAGCACATTTGTTTGTGTTTCAATGTCAAAAAGTGGACCAGTTTATATTATATTTATATACTTTATCTTATTATATTATATTATATATTGAAAGGTGAATTCAGCACTTTTGACTGTCATCTCAGTCTCCAGAGTGGCTAAATTTACATGCATTCACCCTATATTCAAATAATTGAGTGATTATTAATTGCATGTATAGTTTATAATATTTACTGTATTATTGTTTATAATATCTGTAATCATTATCATCAGTGAAATTCCGTGAAAATAATCCTTGAACATTTTTTCCCTAAAGATAATCCTTACTATCAAGACCCTTCAAAATGTAATCCTGGTAAGAATTATTTTGATGTTTTGTTTTGAAAATGTGTTTAATATTGCAGATTGAAAGAGGTTTATTTTAGTATAAATATCTAGAAACTAGATAGTTTAGATCAAGAAAAGAATGAAATGCAAGTTTACACATTAAATTCAGTTCTGGTTCTTGTACAGAGGGAAACCCAGACTTCCCGATGGATTCACACAATGCCAACTGCAAAGGAGCTAATGGTATACTATTTAAGCATCATTACTGTTTACAGTATTTATATGCATATATTTATGCATGTTTTAGTGCATAATTCAGAATGAATATTAGATAGCATATAAGTGTTTTATAGTCTATTTTGCACTTTAGATATAAAATTAATTTGAACATATATATATATATATATATATATATATATAATACCTTTACTTTTACAGATCGGTGCAAATGCAAGTCTGTGAGACTTGGTCAAAAGACATATTCAAAGAACAATTACAATTATGGTAAGGCCTGGATGGTATTTTTGCAATTGTTCCTTGTGTAAAGTTCTCGAAAGTCTCAAACTGCTTTGTATTTCTGGACACGCTTTCACTGTTTCTCTTTGCAGTCATCCGGGCAAGAGTGAAAGAAATAAAGACTAGAAACCATGACCTGAGCGCCATCGTGGAGGTCAAAGACGTTCTGAAGTCTTCTCTGGTCAACATCCCTCGAGACACCGTCACTCTTTATTATAACTCTGTGTGTCTGTGTCCTCCACTACTAGCCAATGAGGAATACATCATCATGGGTTATGAAAACGAGGAACGGTCCAGGTAAAGCTTGATTGATGTGATTGAACGGATATTGTGGATTATATTCTTGCTCTCATAATCAATCATTTCTCCAACAGACTGCTGCTCATTGATGGATCCATTGCACAGAAGTGGAAAGACAAAATGGGACGGAAAGTGAAGGTACAGTATGAACGCATGGAAGTAACATATGCCGCATTACAGAGCGGTCCAAAAAGTATTGAGATACTTAAGTTTGAAATATCTAAATGTCAGATTGTATGACATGCAAAATATCAAATCAAGTAGAGCCTGCAATCAAATGATGCTTGATGATACTTTTATAAAGCAGTTTTGCTCAATACATTTTAATCAACCGGCCTGAAGGTGATTTTTAGTGGATGAGTGAAGTCAGTTCTCCTCAAGGTCACTCAAGTATCTTAAGAAAGTAACCACAGATTTCACAACCAGAAAATATCCAAATACTTTTATAATTTCAAACCTAACAATCTTATTTGTTATATAATATAATTTATTATATAATAAATACACTATAATATATTTTAAGTGTCCAAATACTATATGTTCTAAATAAAATTTAGAAAGGAAATGTTTTTCTTCTGCAATCTTTGATTTCATTTTGAAAAGTATTCAAATATACTGTATATATATATATATATATATTTCTTGACTGTATATAATTAATACATATGCATACATACATAAAAATACATACCTACATACAAAAAAGTATTACGTATATGCAGTTTTTGTGGACATAATATCTAGCATGTAAATATATTTTTCTTCTGCAAACTTTGACTTCTTTTTGAAAATTATAAACACATTTATTTTTTTTTCAATTCAAAAATAACAAACTTCTTTATGTGAATCTAATATAACAACATTTATATATTTTTAAGTGTCCAAATATACACTACCGTTCAAAAGTTTGGGGTCAGTGAGAATTTTATTTTTATTTTTTGGAGGAAAGAAATCAATACTTTTATTTATCAAGGAATAATTAATTTGATCGAAAGTGACAGTAAAGACATTTATAATGTTACAAAAGTCTTTTGAACTTCCTATTCATCAAAGAATCCTAAAAAAAAAAAACTGTACAACTGACAGACCAACAACTGTTTCAACATTGATAATAATAATAAATGTTTCTTGAGCATCAAATCCTCATATTATACTGATTTGTGAAGGATCATTTGACACTGAAGACACTGACACTGGTGATGCTGAAAATTCAGCTTTGATCACAGGAATAAATTACACTTTACTATATATTCACACAGAAAACAGCTGATTTACACTGGAATAATATTTAATACTATAACTGATTTTTGTTGTATTTTTAATCAAATAAGCGCAGCCATGGTTAGCAGAAGAGAATTCTTTTAAAAGTATTTAAAATCGTACCTACCCCAAACTTTTGAATGGTAGTGTATATATATATATACAGTACATAGTTAATTATATGTGTATATATATATATATATATATATATATAGATTCTTTTTTTTTCTTTTTCTTTTTTTTTTTGGCCATAATCTCTATAGGAAGGACATATGTTTTTATTCTGCAAACTTTGGCATGGAGTAAAGTATTGTTCATTTCTGGGTTCTATGCCTTTGACCAGCTGACATAAAATATAACACTGTAGAGCCTTTGAATGAGCGTATGGAAAGAGGCCCCTGATGCAGAGGGCAATGGGAAGTGACTAATGTTTTATGTGTTTGCCAGCGCTGGGACCAGCTTTTGCGTGAGCAGAGCCGAGCAAACCCAGGCAGGAGCAACACGAGACGGGGCCGCCACTAACTGTCCTTGGAAAAACCACACGGACAAGCCCGAGGAGGAGAAGAGGGTCATGACTCATGAATCTGAAAAATTGCACTATTGTACTTTTTTTTGTTTGTTTTTCATTTTTGGCTGAGACTGTTTTTTTTAGTTGTTGCTTTAAGTTTTATTGTTGTTCTATTCTCATAAACAAAATGTTGCCATTGCACAAACAAAATGTTGGTTTGACATTGCTTTGTATACTTGTTGGGAAAGGGTTGGCGAGTGTCGGGCAGCGTTTGCCCATCAAAGTTGGAAGGGATGAACGGGAGGGAGGAATATTTAATCTGGAGAGCCACGGAGATGCCGGTGTGCTTTGACATGATGCAGCGCTACATTGAGCTCTGCGAACAAGCACGCCCTCATCACGAACATTTCCCCCTCAGGAGGTTTAAACGTTCTTCGGAAGAACAATGAACAGTGTGGTCGGAGAGAGAGAGAGAGAGAGGGAAAGAAAGAGAGAGAATCCTTTTGGCAGAAGCACAAAGACATCAAGATGATCCAAGACTAGGAGTGTAACATTATCGTGGACGACGAAAACAAGCTGTTGGGCTTTCTGAATGATGTTCATTTAAAAAAAAAGATAAAGCATTTTACATGATAATTCCTGTAGTTCTGTTCTCTCTTAGATATGCTTGATCTTAAATGTCATTCTTAGGAAGACGTTGCATTTAAAGTGTCATGCAATGGAAACGGCTATTATTGTACAAACTGTACATAATGCTTCAGAGTCCATTATTCAGTCCATAACTCTGTTAAACACATCTGGCTGATGACATGACCATGTTATATTTGTATGCATCGTCAATGTCATTAGATCTGTAAACAGACATTCTGTCTTCCACGACAAACGAGAACAATTCTTCACTGTATTTCGGTTCAAGTAAAGATGTTTAATCTTATTCGAGTGTGACATGTATTTATTTTTATTTACACGTAAGTGTCATATTTATTTCAGCATCCTTATTAAGAGGTTGCGAACTGCTCTGAAATCAAAACTGGCCATATTTACTTATTTAACGGTTAAAATGTGTAATTTCTACACCAAATTTGGGAATTACAAAAAGACAATGACTGTTTTCAAGCGGGTTTCCTGACCTGAAAACTCCCCTCGTCTTCCTTTGGCCATTGGTCCCTGGATAGAGAGCAGACCTGGAGCCAGTCCAAACTAGTTTTGTGAAGCATTCCTGCTGTCAGGGAAAGAGAGAGAGTCTCTGTTTATGCTTCTCAATGCTGCGGGTGAGTATTGGGCCCGTAATCTACAGTAATCGAGTCTTAGACTTACTCCTGCTGACCCCACGTCCACCAGCACAGCTACAGACTGCAACAAAGAGCATGTTTAGTGCCCACAAATACCACAAACACATACTGTAAGAGAGTTTTAAAGGAACATGAAATGTATTTGACACTGTTTACTTTTTGTAATGCATGTTGCCGCTCTTATTGTGCATGATTCATCAGCGCCCGTTATTCTATATAAAACGTATCTTAGTCTTTGCCATTTTTAAAGTTTAAAGTTGGCATTAAGGTATTTATTATTAGCTAAAACCATAACAACAATTTTTTTACTTGAAACAAAATGTTAACTGAATTAAAATAAAACCAATAAAAGAGAAACTTTTTATTTTTTTTATTTTTTTTCAGCTAGCTGCCAAAGCAAAATTTCTCATTTTCCTTTAGTTTAACTCAAAGTACTAAAAACGAGTGCTGTCAAATCGATTAATCGCATCTAACATAAAAGTTTGTAATTTACACACTCACACACACACACACACACACACACACACACACACACACACACACACACACACACACACACACACACACACACACACACACACACACACACACACATATATATATATACAAATATTTAATATTAGATGATTAATCGTGATACTTAAACTAAATAAACTAAAACTGATTAATAAAAACTATTTAGATATACAGTATATAAAAAAAATGACACAAACACAACAGAATCAGTGACACTTTTACTAGAATTCAAGTGAAAATATAAAAATACATTCTATTTTAACATATTAACAAAAACAACAGTATCAATCATATATGGCAATGAAAAGATATAAATCAATGAAATCACTTTGGTCGGCATTAAATGAAATTCCACCCTATTCTGTTTTTATATTTTCTAAATGCATGTTATTGTTTTTACAGTGAACAAATCATCCATGCAAATGTTTTAGTTCTGTCAGGACCACTATCGTCAAATACGATTGACAATTAGCATACAGTTAGGATTGGCGGTGTGGTTCTGTTCTGGGCGAGGAACTGCAGCCTAGCATGGATAAGAGCAGCAATAACCCCCCTTAGGGTAAACAGAACAGAACCAACATGAATGTATGTAGATATCATTAATTCAAGATTTTAAAGTACAACATAATTAGAGAATTTATTCTGATTCAAGGGCACTCAGAATGCCAAATCCTGACTGGACGAGAGGAGCTGGGGATGGAGGAGGGTAATAAGCTCCAGGGCCGTGCACAGACATTTTGAAGGGCAGTGGCTTAAACCAAAAAAGGGGGCACTATAAGGAGTTTGACTGACAACATACACGATGGTGACCCCCCCCCCCCATATGTGAAAAGCAAATGTTATGTGTGCCTTTAGCCCCATTGTAACCTACAGTAGCTAATATACTAAGGTACTATTCATTTAGATCAGTGTTAATTTTGACAGCAAATTTTGAACTTTTGACTAAAATGCCATTTAGTTTTAGTCATATTTTAGTCATCTGAATTGTTTTAGTTGACGAAATACAATAAGGTTTTAAATTTAAATTGTAATGCATTAATTTAGAATTTCTCTAAAACGTCCAAACCCATTATATATTCCCGTAGAAAACATCTATTAACCTGATAATATTAATAATTTTTAAAGTTTGAACATGCAATACAGACACATATTTAGCACTGTGACATAAAATAATATCTTAAAATTAAAGTCTTACATACATCATTCTTTATTCTTTCAAGCAGACATATTTATTTGTATGAATTAAATATAATTAATCCTTATTAAAGCTATTAAAGAGCAGTGAATGCTTTTCTCTTTTTATTTTGTTGTTTGATTAATATTAAGTGCACAGACGGCATTAGGTTTATTACGCACTGTCACTTTAAGACCGAGTGTGCAGATCCAATTGCACTGATGCACAACCGATATTCTCACAACTGTACGTTCTGTAAAGACATAACTGACTGCGTTTAAGTGAATACTCTCCAAAACGGACATTTAGACATAATGTTGTGTGTATTTGTCCATTCAGACGCGAAAGAGAGCTCAGTTCAGTCCTTGCGCGCTGCTCTGTCTATGTGCAGGGCTGTACGCGTCGGGTTGTGTGTGTTTGTGTGTGTGTGTGTGTGCACGCACAGAAAAAAATACAGAATAAAGGCCATTGCACACAGCGTTTTTTCGTATTCGTGATTCGTTGGCTCTGAATTGTCAAAACACCATTCAAACTGCTGGCTACGGTTCGATTAGATTTTTACCCGATTAGATTTTTTTTATGACGGACGAAAGTTTCGGAGGCAGTGTGCAAGTGTGATTGACATAACGTGAGGTCGTATTTATTTTTTAACGTGCGAAAATTCTGGAGCGATAACATAACGTTTTTATGGAAATCCTCTGGAGGGTTAGGGAGGGGGGCGAGAGGGGCACCTCAGCTGATGAGGGCAGAAGGGCAGTGGCTCTAGCCACCGGGCCACCCCCCTGTGCACGGCCCTGATAAGCTCCTGAGAACGCGATAGCTGCTGATAATACTGAAGGAGCTTATATATAAAGACAGTGATTGGCGTCGCATTCCTATAGATAGACGTGGATCAGCCGAGAGTCACCTGATGCGAGCTTGACTTTACGAGTTACCAAATTCGTATGAATTCGTACGAATGACCTACCCCTGACCCCGCCCCTAAACCTACCCATCACGTGGGTTTAGACAAATCGTACAAATTCGTACGAGTGAGGTCGTATGAATTAGTACGAATTAGCCACCTTTTAATCACTCGTACGAATTCGTACGAATTGGTCGTGAGATAGCGTTGGCTTGACTAACGTGACCAGCCAGAACTGACGCTACTCTTGATTTTTTATTTATTCATTTATTTATTTATTGACCTAATGTTTAATCAAAATATAAAATAGTTCTCTCTTGTGACTTATGCAGGACTTCTCCAATCATTTAGTCTCCGCAAGCTCATGTTCATTCCCCCATATTTCAACATGCAATCAATAACTGACACATGAAACCAAGTCCCCCCCCCCTACTTTTTTTTCAATAATCTGTTACACTCGGTAATAACAATATGGAAGAAAATATCTATCGCTACTTCCGTTTCATCGTGACTTTTATGACTTTCTCTGCCTCTGCCTGTTATAACTATATTTTGTTAATATAAAATAATATATTTTAAAATATATTATAAAAAAACAATATGAATTATATTAATATTAATTATTATAATGTCACATTTTGATTTCAAGGACATTTTGTTTACTTTTTAAATAAATACTATGACATATTCTAGGTCGTATCAGCATTTTACCTTTATTAATGGCTTTTGTGGTTAAGGGCGTGTCACACCTGTCCATGTTAGCTTTGATTGGATGCATCGTTGATGCAACAACATCAATCCTGTGCATGATTATACGGTTAGATGTATTATTTACAAATAGAATGTTTTTCTTTCCCCTGCTGTCCTTGACTTTCTCAGAAGAGACCTGCGACCCATCGTTTGAGAGCCACTGATATAGGCCATCCATCCAGCGAGTGCTGACCAGTGGCGATTTCTTTAAGACTGCAAGGGAAGCTCAGCTTCCCCTATAATGTCAAAAAATTAATGGTCAAATGTGTACTATTGTGTTAACACTTTATTGACTAAAAATGCGTTAGAACACGGTCATCTCAAAGACGAGTTCGTTGACTCATACATTCCCGTAGCGCGTCACCGTGCATTTCCCTATGGCATTTCCCCGTTGAAGCTCAGCGTCCATTGACTTCAATGGAGCTGCTTTGAACAGTTTTTTTCAGTGCTTCGAAACTAGACGGTCATTGGATAAATGCTGCGATTATGTCCCGCCCACGGACGCTCAGCGTCTCTGGGGTGAATAGGGAAGTGGGCTGGCCTGGAGTCCGGGCGTCTGCGTGATGATTGGAGGGCTGCATCTCCTTTTGATTGACAGCGATTTCGCACAATAAAAACAAAGTCACTGACGCGGAAGCTATTCGAGATTTCGAGCTCAGTCTCATCGCGGATTTTGCAAGTCGACTCGAAAGACGAACTGCTGTAATATTTCTTGGAATATTGGAATATTTATTTGCAATTATCATCATACATTTCACAGTTTAACCTAATTCCTACATTTCCTCCGTCGATGTCAGGTGCCTTGTTACATGTGCGGGCGTGGTGTTTGAATCACGGCACATCTGTCTAGCGCTAGTTTGGTTTCGGTTTTGTGTCGGGATTCGGACATGCATGCTCTGCGTGTTTGTTTTCTGTTGTGAGTGCACGGGATAAGCTATGGTCGTTCTCGACTCGTGCATAACGTTCTGTCTTGTCGTGTTCGCGTGCGGTTTCGTGTTAGCTCTGTTCAGTGTGTTGTTTTTTGTGTAGCACGCGGTTCGTGTTTACATCGGTCACGTGCTTTCATGTCATGTTTTGTCTTGTGCTGTGTAGCACACAGCTTGTGTTTTACACTAGCTGTGTGCTTTCATGTTGTCATGTTCTGTGGGAACGTGGCTTATGACTGTTCTCATTGTTCTTCATGTCTCATTTTGTGTGTGCACAATTGCTTGTAATTTGTTTAACTGGCCATGTGTTTGTGTTTTGGTCATGTTTGGTGTGAGCCAGGGGCGTAGCCAGTATTGGGCCAGGGCGGCACTGGCCCGCCCACATTACTCACTGGCCCGCCCAGGCAAGTTTGATAAATTCATTTTTAGTTTATTTTTATTATTCAAATGTATTTATGAAAATATATTAAGATATACCTGATTTATTGTTGACTGCTGTGTGCGTTTAATTTATTTTCCGAATAAAATTTAACTGGTGAAGCAAGTTGTAGAAAGCCTCCCTCCGGAACGTTATTGGTTGCAATGGTTGCTGGGGGTTCCGACAGGAAAACTCTCAGCGGCGTCGGCGCCACAATAATGGCTAAACAACTTTCTTTAATGTGCTATTTAAAAAAAAAAACAGGAGTTGAGGAAGAAGACACGCCACTGCCTTCATCTACCGAGTCCACCCAGGCCAGTTCTTCCGACTCATTACCCCAGGAGAAGGCTAGTCAGGTGCTGGCGCCGGCCGCTTCTTGCTCCCTCTCTCCCCGTCAGCCTGACGCGTGTTTATCCGCTGATCTAACTGTGATATTATTATTTTTGCTTACTTTATTTTCGGGTGAACTGTATTTGCACTGCTGAATAGCCTGAATAAAATAGACAGGTTATTGTCTATAGGCTACTGGTTTGTCCAGCCTTTATTGAGCTCTGTTGGTTGAACATGATGATTTGCCGAATATAAAGGTGTAACTGTTTTTTTAGTTTGTCTATTAATGTTCATTGTTATTGAAGTCATTTTTTCTAGGAAAAACTATAGGCCCAGTCATATTTTCACTGGCCCACCCAAAATACAATTTCTGCCTACGCCACTGGTGTGAGCACATGGCTTGTCATGTGTTTTCCTTGTGCCATGTGCTCTCCTGTCAATTGTGTAGACTCCCATTTTGTTTCCTGATTATTAGTTATTTTGCCCCACTTGTCCTCCCTCGTTACCTGCCTTTTTTGCTCCCTATTTATTCTCCTTGTCCTGTGCTGGTTCGTAGTTTTTGTTTGTATTTTTTTATTTTATTATTAAAATAAAGCCCATCAACTCTGCACCTGAGTCCTCGCTCTTTTCACCATCCCCACACCTTGAAAAAAAAAAGAGCTTCCCCTCTTTGAAAGACCAGCAGCCGCCACTGGTGCTGACCCATGTTATGTCATGCTGTCGGATGCTGCTGGCCAAAGGAAAATTACTCTGCAACTAATTTATGTACGTGAAGGATCGTCGTAATCACAGGCAGGGGGTTTATGGGAGAATTAACATGAAATGGATTATTTATTGTGACATAAATTGACCAGCCTGTCTTGGCTTGTGGATCTTATGGTAAGAGCCACTGTAACCGGGGCTAATGAAATGCTCCCACAATCAGTCTGTCCTGCTGCCCTCATATTTTAACTTGTTGAAATTATGCGACATGTGGGAGCCATCAAACAACACAGCGGCAATGTAAATCTCCTGTTTCCGTTTCTCTAGAGCTGCCGGGAGGAGGAGGGGGGGGGGGGGACGCACGTCTTTGCTCATTCAGCATCTGGCCCTGCATCAAACCGATGGCCAGTTTCCCCAAAACATATCACTGACTTCACAAAACAGGCCTGTAATGACTACCAGAGGAGCAGTTCAGTGAGGCCTGACTACAGTTTCTCCATTTAAAATCAGCTTACGCACCATCACTGAGCAGTTTGACATCCATTATTCATGAGAAGGGAAAGAATTGCTGATATATTCATTTTATGATGATGAGCAAAAGTGATCCCTCTAAGTTGGTGATCTGATGTTGCTTCCACATAGACCAAAAGAAAATCTGCACAGCAAGGAGACAATGTTTTTTTTGTAAAATCTAGTTCTGAATGGATATCCAGGATTTAAATTCACTGTAAACCCTAATGCTCAAAATTATTATTTGGTTTGAGAAGGGTAAACTTAAATTAATTAGTTTAGTCAAATTAACTTTTATGAGTACTTAGGACTTTCTTTTTCTTTTGAGTTCACAAAACTGACACATTTTAGGTGACCTGAATTGTTTCATTGTTTTGAGTTTTATGAACTTGTTTATTTTAATTTAGACAAACTTAAATTGAACTGAAACGAGGCTTGGGTTTCTCCAGTATTTCCCAGCATGCTTTGCCATGACACATTAAAGGGAGAGTAAATGCTAAAATTAAGTGTTATAAAATGTTTTTTTTTTTGTGTGCAAGATTAATGTTAAGTGGGAGATTTAGTAGTGTTTAATGTTTTGCAATGCTAATTTAGAAGAGTTTCTGTTATGTGGTGTTTTTTGGGGGGTTACCATCATGTGACAAGTGGAGCATGAGCTTGGTTTGAGAACAGATATGTGTATTTTATACTGAAGTACTCATTCAGCAATTGCTATGCTATGCTAATTCTATCAAAGCAATGTTACCAATTAGCAAGTTAGCATTTACTGAATTAACAAGTTAAAGCTAGCCAAGTTTCCACTACTCAAAATATTTAAATTGAGATTACATAATAATTGTAAGTTAAATGTATGAATTTGCTTACTCAAATACTTAAGAGCAACTAAAAATACAAAATAAAATTCGACCAGTTCTGCATTTTTTTTTTATTAAAAAACGATGTAACTGATTACCTAAATTTGTTTTGTTGAGTTTTGTCAACTTATTCGGGTTTACAGTGTTCCATATTGCATTTTTATTCATTCTGAGTATAGAATTGAAGCTGTGAGAAGTCTTATGTGGAGACGCAACACTTGTGGCCTAAAACATACTCTACTGCTTCTGGTTCTGGTTTTAACATATTGTTACTAGAGGGGGTAATAGAGCTACCTTCAAATGTTTACCATGTCTACCATTCTATATATATATATATATATTATATATATATATATAAACAAAAGTAAACTTGCACTGCATTATGAATGGTCTGCCTCAATAGACTAAATTAAACTTGAAAGAAAGCATTTGCTTTCACATACTAAGTTGCGTAGAGTATGTTTTGGGTCTAATTCCAACAAAAAATATTATTATAACATATTATACAAATATCAATAAAATACATTAACATTATATAAATCAATATAAGAAAAGATTATAAGAATATATAGATATTGTGTGTGTAATTATATATATATATATATATATATATAGGCCTACATACACAGTAGCAATAACTTAAAAAATAAGATCTCAGATATATACTATATATTATAAATAAATAAAATACACAAATATTAAATATATATAATTTCTCATATAATTAATTATTAAATAATACACATCTACACAATGATACACAAGTACATGTATATATATATATATATATATATATATATATATATATATAAATAAGATCTTGTTACAAAAGTTATTGCTACGAAACTCTCCAAAAGTCTTTAGTTGGCACAGCACACACTGCTTGGGTCTGGTACTTAGAAGAGTACCAATAAAAATATGATTTGCTCAGCAAGAAAAAATAAATAAATTAGGGAACATTGCTGAGCAGAACAACTCCTAAAATTGATCTAGGCCTATTTGATGTGGGCAGTCTGTCCAGAACCGCTGACAATGAGAACTGTCCCCGGCCCGGACCCTTCGACGGGACCTCCCTGCAGTTCTGAATGGTGAGAAAGTATCAAAGACTTACTGACCTCCATATATCACACCATTAAGAACTGCTGACAAGAGAAACTGGCCTTTTGGGTCTCTTTTCCCCTTTTTAGACATTTCCTGTCACACCGTAGGGTCTGCGTTCATGAATATGAACTGTGATCAGAAACACGTGTGTGAAAAATCTGGGAAATGTTTCAAATTTGAGGTGTGCAGTGCAGTCCAAGTTGCAATTACATGCTGATAATATTTCAAGGTCACAGTCATTCACATATAATGATAATTTTGTCCATTTAATCTATGTTTTTGTCTATGTGGAAATGAGTTACTGCCATACTAACTTAATATTTTTTATTCTACATTAAACCAAATTAACTGATTAACAAACATACCTTTTCATTCATTTTGTCATTCTTTAAAGCTGAAGTGTGTAATTTTTGGGATGTTAAAATATTTTAATTGAAGTATGTATATGCCTACGTCCGCATCATTCATATCTCATATGAGTGAACGTCATTATAATGGTATTAATTAAAAGTATTATTCATGCACTTATGTGTAAAACATTTTTAACGAGGAAAAAAAGTACTGAGTGCACCTTTAAACTGCTCCTTGATATTTTCTTCTGGTTTCTGTTTCTTCAGTTAACAGGGAAAAAGATATTCCAATGCTAATTAAGTTTTGCACGCAAAGGGAATGAAATGGGCACAGCAAAGCCAAGAGTCACTGAGCAATAACCTTTCTCAAACAAGGCAACAGTTATGCTTATACATAATTTGGGCTTTTACAGCAGAGGAAACCCTTATTTTATATCTAACACATTTTGGGACTCAGTATCCCCTCTACATAATATATTTTTCAGAAATTGACGACACAAAGTAGTTTTGAAAATATTAACATTTCTACTTTGAGAGGATCCTTAGAATCTAATCTGTCTTCAGACCACTCAGTAGCCTACTTCATATAGATAAATAAAAATAAAAATAAAAAATTACTTTCGTGCCCTGACAGAAGGAAGAGGTTAATTTTATAAATGTAAAAAAGGTTTCACATATGTTCCTACTTTTGTTCAACACTGCCAGAAATTTCTGAAAACATTTTAAAAATCAGGCAAAAGAAAACGTCAGCTGTCACTGAAGGTTCAGGTCCTCTTTGCTATTATTTAACCTGCTGTGAGTGAGTTTAACAACAGAACACAGACTTTGGTAAGTTTTGTTAAGTTTTTAATAGTAATTTGCTTTTATTTTCTGTTATGAACTTACAACCTAATCACACAGTTAGTACGTTTGGGATTTTTTTTTAGATACTTTTAGATATTGAGAAATTTTACCTCATTTAAAAGATAGGATGTAAGTTAGCTAGGATGCTAAAAAGCTGAGATCTATCTATCTATCTATCTATCTATCTATCTATCTATCTATCTATCTATCTATCTATCTATCTATCTATCTATCTATCTATCTGTCTGTCTGTCTGTCTGTCTGTCTGTCTGTCTGTCTGTCTGTCTGTCTGTCTGTCTGTCTGTCTGTCTGTCTGTCGGTCGGTCGGTCGGTCGGTCGGTCGGTCGGTCGGTCTGTCTGTCTGTCTGTCTGTCTGTCTGTCTGTCTGTCTGTCTGTCTGTCTGTCTGTCTGTCTGTCTGTCTGTCTGTCTGTCTGTCTGTCTGTCTGTCTGTCTGTCTGTCTGTCTGTCTGTCTGTCTGTCTGTCTGTCTGTCTGTCTGTCTGTCTGTCTGTCTGTCTGTCTGTCTGTCTGTCTGTCTTTCTATATCTGTCTATCTGTCTATCTATCTAGGCTACATGAACTCAAAGCTAGTGGCTATTAGCTATTTTTTTTAAACGATATGTCTCATTCAGACTTCTTTTTTTCAATAGGAAATACATCAACACCACACTCTGGTTAGCATGGGTCAATTATTCCCTGCTAGTCGAGGCTTGAACTTCACCGAGGTAAAAAGCATATAATATTCATAATTATTAAATAATTGCAAATATTTTGTTATATTATTGTAGATTTATCAGATGGCCACCTGCAGATGAATGGTAATTATATCATGGGAAAGAAAACTGGGCTTGTCAAGCCATGTCATCATGGGATATATTTAAATATGGTAAATGTATACATAGCTGAGAGGACTACACTCTATTTGGTATAGCTTAAAGCATGATAAAATTAGCCAGACTCTTTAATAAACAAACACACAAAGATATGGGTATGTGCAGGAATCTGCCAGGAATTCCAAATCTTTGGAAATGTGTGGAACTTTCTTTGGAGTTCTTATTCCATGTGGCCGTATAGATAACTGACTCAAAGCACTTTCATATGTGCCTGGAGCTCAGCTGTGTGATCGGCCTCGTTCTGATCACCCTTCTTTCGGGAACATGAATAGGCCTATTACGCAATGCAGAGCAGCGCTGCACTATTTTGTTGAAATCAAGCCTGTTGTTTCCAATTAAGCATCAAACGAAATCCGTGACACAGAATCAGTAACACTTACTGTATGTTATCATTTATATTATGCACCCACACAGGTCTGTGTATATATGCGTGAGTCTCCTTCACAGGTGCAAAGCGGTGGATGATGAAGGGTTGTCTGAAGGCTAGAGATCCAGCTCAAATGCATTGCAGATGTCTGATTTAGTCTGCCTCACTGTTGCAGAACGTTAAAACATCTGTACAGCTCACATTTATGGCTTCTTTTCTTTGCCCTCTGCCATAGAAAAACAACTCTGCCCTTTAATGAGGCCAAAGACAAGTGGAGGCTTCCTGAGCCCCGTGTGGGCACTTACAGGAGAATGTCAAAACGTGAACAGCACCTATCTGGTGTGCGGACAGACTGCTAGTTAGTCTTAAACGGTTAGTTCACACACACAGATTAACATTTTTGGTATTATTTACTCACCTTTGTGTTGTTCCAAACCTCTTGGACTTTATTGCTTCCGTGAAAACAAAAGGAGAAATTTTGCGCCAGTCGCATAATTTTCATACAAATGCAATGAATGGAGAATTTCGAGCTTTACGGTGGACACAAATGCACCAAAACTACTACTCAAAATGTATGATTTTGTGGTATAGAAGAAAAAAGTCATCAGGTTTGGAACAGCATGAAGATAAGTAAATAAAATAAATAATTATACAATTTTATAAAATATAATAACTGTAGGCCTATATATATATATATATATATATATATATATATATATATATATATATATATATATATATATATATATATATAATGTCTTATTGTATTATTTTTTATTAATTTGATTAATATATTCATAAATATATACTGTATATATAATATATTAATAAAAACTAATATAAGAAATAAGAAATTATATATAAACATATATGTATGTGTATTTATGTATGTATTTAAATATGTAATAGGCTTTATATATATATTTAAAGCCTTGTGAGCCTTAAAGGGTTAGTTCACCCAAAAATGAAAATTCTGTCAGTAATTACTCACCCTCATGTTGTTCCAACCCCGTAAGACTTTCGTTCATCTTCGGAACACAAATTAAGATTCTCGTCTCTTGATAAACTTAAGATTGAGCCACTGTAGTCACTTGGACTATTTTACCGATGTTTTTACTAAATTTCTGGGCCGGCAGATATCGATTACAATAGAAGCCTATGGAGGAGTGAGACAGCTCTCAGATTTAATCAAACATATCTTAATTTGTGTTCCAAAGATGAACGAAAGTCTTACGGGGTTGGAACAACATGAGGGTGAGTAATTACTGACTTTGTGTGTAAAGCAGACTGGAATTCAAATCATTATTCACTGATAACCATCCTCTAGTAAAGGGGTCTAACTCCCATGTCGAAAGGACTTTGTCATGGTTCCTGCAGCAGTGATTCTCTTGACACTAGATTCCCTCGGAGCACCACATTCTCCAAAACTTCCACAATTCCATTCTTCAGAGCTATTATGCTTTGTCTTGCGAACTTTGTGTACTAATTGATTAATTACTTGAAAAGATGCTTTCTTCCTCTCAAGGGAAAAGTCAATGCTAATTGCTCAAATACAACCTGCCGTGAGGTTTTGAGGACTGCATACGCTTACAGACGAATCCGTTATGATAAGATCTTTGCAATGATAAGCAGCCGCATGCTGTTTTTGGATGTTCTGTAAAGCCAATCAGACGTACTGTAGAGCTGTTCACAAAGCCCCAATTATCACGTTTACATTGTCTGGACAAATAGTTGCTTTACATGTTGGGCATTTTATTTACCTTATCATTAGCACCAAAGACTTCACATCAAACAGAAGACACACACACACAATTATTGGGTATACCTGGTATATATTAGGTGTATACCCGGTTTCACAGACAAGATTTAAGCCTAGTCCCAGGCTAAAATGCATGTTTGAACTGTCTTATATTCTATTGTTTTGTCACAAGATGCAATTGTAATTGTCAAGATGCAAATACAATTGTCACAAGATTACAATTGTAATCTTTTTTTTTCTAAGGCACGTTTAAAAAAGCTATACTTAAATGTCCGAATTTAACTAAAGCCGACCCCTGGCTTAATCTAAGCCCTGCTGTGAAACCAGGCCTTATAGAGTTCTTGTTTATTTCCCAAAGCGGATCATTCAGCTTTTAAAATGTTTTATACAATTTTAGCTTGTGGATCAGTGACAAATAAGAATGTCAAAGATATTTTAAAAATGTAGTTTAAAACACATGCACCATATAGTTAAACAGTCAAGTAATGTATTAAATATTAATGATAAAATATTTTCCTTACACTTTGAATAAATATTTCTTCACATCTTAACTACAAAGCATTTTAAGGTAAAAAATATTTCCATAAACATTATGAATATATTATGAAAACCTGAACTAAATCTCTTTTTTTTTTTATAATAATAATACGTCAAATTTAAAATATTTAAAATCGTTTTAGGAAATAAGGTCAAACTACTGTCAAAGTTTTTGAGTATTTTTTTTTAATCTGTGAAAAAATCTGTTTAAAATCTTTGTGAAGTTACACCCCCTAGACAATTTTACTTTCAAATATCACTAAAATATTAAAATGACTTTTAATTCAAGCATATTTACCATAAAAGAGGTGGATTCATGTCCTTGTCTGTGTGAATTTTCGGAATACTGTAACTTAATAGATGCAATAAATGAATAAAAATACGTATGAATGTAAATCAAGTCATCAACATCTACAAGACTTTCCCCTTGTCAGTATCTGCATCTGAATTTATAGTCATCAGGGAGCTTTATAGTCGTTTTAGTTGAGTTGTGCACCTGATGGAGAAAAATCATTACACTTGCCACTTGGGCTTCATAAAGCCGTAACCTCGATGTGTGCGAACGTGAACTGCAGCAAAATAAAAGACTACATGAACTGAAAGTCAATTTTTAAAAAAAAGAAAAGAAGTATTATTTGGGTGTGATATTTTAATTAAAAAAAAGTATTAAATTATAATCAGGTTATAAATTTCACAACACATTTTTATGATTGTCCAAAATGACGTTGGTTTTTAAAAGCATATAGTGTGTGTTTTCCGTGAACTCTAGTGTTCCTCTCGTTAAAAACCACATTGTGGTTACAAGGTGCTACAACGCGCTGACGCCAGAACTGGGAAAAGCGCTGCCAGCTGAGAGAGCCTGTCCAGCGGCCCCAGGTGGGATTTTTCCACCTCAGAATGAAAGAAAATAAACACGTAGCGATCCCGCAGGGTCGCCCAGTTTCCCGGGAATCACCAGGGCAACCGCAGCTCTGGGAACACTGCCTCACCTGGGCAGGACGTTCACACGCTTCCCATGATTCCTTTCCAATGTTCTCTAATGGTCAAAATGACCTCGAACAATTATTACTGAACCTTGCTTTAATTTGGGGTGTGCTGCTTTTTTATGGGCTTCTCCCAACCCTGCGTGTTACCCATGATTTCATAAGCGCTGGATGGGACCCGTCGGTTAGGGGGGTACGGTGGGGTCACGCAGCTGACGGATTTTCTTCCAGCGCCCGCATGCGCGAGGCCAGGACACACACTGCGCACAGTGATGGGAGCTCCTCACTGACAAGGGGAAGAAAAGAGTTTGATGTGTTGCCACAGCCCCTGGACATTTCATCCGAACATCTGCCGCCAAGCCCTTTGCACAAGTCTTCTCTTCTCCCTTGCTAAAATGGAGGAAGTTCGGATGAACTTAGACCGGAGGCGGCGACACGGTCGCACATGTCCCTGTAGAGATGGAAGAACAAATAGAGAGGTGCCGTTTTCAAGGTCTATAATACCTGGACAGAAATAACCCTTAGCATTCCCATTCCTTGTACAGCGCATGACCTGCTTGATGCCATCTTTGCTCTTGTTCAGGCAGAGCCATCATGACTACACAGACATCATAGACTAGCAACTACCGTGAGCTAATAGCAAAGCTAGCAGACAGGGAAAAAAGAAAGTCCTCAGTCCCAAAATAATCAGGCACTGGCAAAACATCTACTATAATACAATTCATTATTTGCAACTTCTCTGTTTTTTGCTGAATATTTTTTCATCAGATTACATGGGTACTTTTGAATGGCTGCCAATGTCCACTTTAAACATTCTACTAACTATAAATAACCTTGTAACTACATCAACTATCATCAGTCATTAGAGTATTAGTAGACTGTCTGCTTAATATCTGCCAACACTTTATTTTGATGCTCCCCAACAGACAGTCTCTACTAATACTCTAATGTTGACATGTAGTTGGTTACTTCTAGTTAGTAGAATGTCTAAAGTGGATTATTAAAATAAAGTTAAACCATGAAAAAACTTTTTTGGCTGATTTTTGGCCCCATTATGCTGTAGATGCAACATGTACCAGCAGACCATGCTAACCAGCCAAACCTTGAACCTGGTGCTCATTCATATCTTAATAAACCATTTACATAAATCTGAATGGAATATGTGCAAATAGAAGGGGGATAAAGCCTGTATAATTCAAAGAGTTGGGAATTAAAACAATGGTTATAAAAACATTACATTACTGGTAATCTTTAGAAATTTGGGACAATATTTAACCATTTCTCAGCAAATATTAGAATTGAATAGAATAGAATATAGTTAATATGTGCTATACCAAATGAATTTGTTTAATTAAACCCCATATATTGAAAAACAACATTGTAACTCAGTCAAAACAGCCAGTAACAGAATATCAGAAAGAACTATTTAACATAAACAGGGCATTGTGTCATGTTTAATAAGCTGTTGTTTCTACAAAACAATAGTGAATATCCCTCGGAATAAATGCAAACATTCAATTTAAAAGGCCTTTGAGAACTTGATGTTAAATCACTGCCTCCTAGTGGCCACCTGGAGAACATTCACACCTTCATTACAGAAATATCAGTAAACAAAGTAAAAAAAAAAAACAGGGGGGAGGTGTATTCTACAAAGAGTCTCTTCAAACAAATATAGCTGCTAGAAACTAAAATGGTTAAAAGAACAAATAACACAGAACATATCTATCGCCAGTGTAGTGCTATGCTTTCTACAATAATTTGGTTTAACAACAAACTCCATGATAGTTCTAGAAGCACATTAAAATAAGTCTTCTAAAATTGTTCAGAAATACCAAGTAAAATACAACTCTCTTAAAATTCTTTACATTTTACCAGACCGTTTAATCACAGAAATCCAATCGAAAACGGAGCAGCTGTGAGAAAATACATCTATTGTTACAGACATAAATACAGTCTCTGTAAGGAAATGAAGACACTTTTTGACAGTACATTCATAGATTACAGAGGATCATAAATAATTGCACTGCGGTGACCTCTCATTGAATCAGTAACACATTTAGAGGTGCATTTCGAATTCTGATTCCCTCCTCAAACCCTTCTCTGAAGCCGTCGAGGTGAGGCCGCTCCTTTCTACAGTCCATTTGGCAGTCAAAAAACTCAAACAAATCTCTTGCGCTCATCAAAGTGAGTTCATGAGTGTGCGTTTTCTTCCATCACTCTCACCATGCCACATACAACAGCTTCTGTGGATCGCAAGATGTGTCCTATAGTTCATCCTGTAGGGAAGGAAATGAAAAAGATGCTATGAATAAAAACGGTGACTTTTTTAAAAAGATTAATTGTACGTTCTTTTGAAATATGATTCTGGCTTTCAATGATTATGAAAACAGGATAATCAAGATAAAGCTACATTTGTGTTGGGAATAATCTGCTTATTCATTGGACATTGGGCTTTTAATCACTTAACTTCCTGCCCAAAAGGGCTTGCTTCTCTGAAGTTCAAGGAAATCCAGTTTAAATTTCTTTAAAAATATTTTTTAATCAATGAGTAATCATGTTCATTGTGGTCTCAATACTTACCAAAATAATCGTGATTAGGATTTGCTATAATTCAGCAGCCGTATTTTGAATAATAATCATGAACTGGATTGTCACAGCACAATTGTACGGAAGAGGATTAGGGCCAAGCAATAATAAAAAAATAAAACCATCTCGAGATTAAAGTCATTATAATGCGAAATTAAACTCGTTAAATTTCGAGAAAAAAGTCGAAATACAATCTTGAGAATAAACTCATTAAATTTCGAGAATAAAGTCGTTGTGTTTCGAGAAAAAAAGTTTACATTAAAAGTGTCACTGAATTTGCCCGTGCAGAACTTTACTGATAAAAGACGTTTGAGCCGCCACTTGAACAACTGCTGCATGAACAACGAACAGCGCTGGCACTCTGGCATATGGACAGCTATGATAAATTAAAACCGTATGTACGGCATTGCCATTAATGGCTGTATAGATGGTTATAGTCGTTACATTCTGTGGATGGAGGCGTACACAACCAATAACGATCCTAAAGTAATAGCCAGTTAGCTACTTCATAAAAACAGTTACTGGCATAGGAGGGTGTCCCGAGAGCTCCGCGCGGACATGGGGACAGAAAATGGTAGTGTGGCAGCAATGCAAAGGTTTTTACAAAGTAACCATGGAGACAGTTTCTCGAAACACGACTTTATTCTCGAAATTTAAAGAGTTTTTTTTCTCGAAACACAACGACTTTATTCTCAAAATTTAATGAGTTTATTCTCAAGATTGTATTTAGACTTTTTTCTCGAAATTTAACGAGTTTAATTTCGCATTATATAATGACTTTAATCTCGAGATGGTTTTATTTTTTTATTATTGCTTGGCCCTAATCCTCTTCCGTACAATTGTTCAGATTCAACATGAGGAGATTCATTTTAATTCAACAGTTTCATTTTAACCTTGCGTTTTGTGTTCTTCCATGTCAAATTATTCAGTTCGGATCGTAGCAAAATTATTCCTAAACCAAAAGTAGTGAGAGCCAATAGGCAGCGAGTATCTTACTTTAAGTTTGGAGGACTTTCCCTGTAACGCTAGTTGCTGGAGTCTCTGTCGGAGAACGTCTGCGATGACGGTGGCATCTTTGCTGTTAATATGCTCTCCTCCATGATCTCGCTACAAGAGTTTGGGACACAAAGATAGAGAGGTTTGAGTAGGTACAGAAATGACCCAGAGAGCACCTGGAACAATACGATGGCCAGCGCTTGTGCCGTACCCGTGTGGTGCCTATGTGGGGGTAGAATCGGACAGTGGGGTAAGCCTTGATCCCAGCGCTCTGGCAGGTCTGGTAGTGTGCCTGGCAGTCCACTTTACCAGCTCGCACGGTTCCCTTCATCATCTGCAGACGGGAGGAATAGATGACTGATGCTTTGAATTATTCACGATCAGAGCACCTGCACTGATTGAAGCTAGTCAAGAGCCAGTGCTGCATTTTTTTAATTACAATTGCACATTTTACTGCATTTTCAATTTTCAATTTGAGTGAAAAGTCTAAACTGAATCGGCCTTTTGCTTTAATGACTGCAGCTGACATGAACAAAACCTGATGATCACGTTCTACAGCATGATCTGAGAACGACCCAAACACAATCTTGAGATTACACAGACTACAAAATAAGCAAGTGCAATGTGGTGAATTACAATATTACAAACTTTGTCCATTTTTCAAATACTTTTTGCCTCAAATCAAAGACAAGGGTACAAGACATGTACTTCAATCACATGAAACGCTGCAAATGACAGTTTCAAATTAAAAATGGAGAAATAAAATGTGTCTATATATATATTATATATATACACTCACCGGCCACTTTATTAGGTACACCTGTCCAACTGCTCGTTAACACTTAATTTCTAAGCAGCCAATCACATGGCGGCAACTCAGTGCATTTAGGCATGTAGACATGGTCAAGACAATCTCCTGCAGTTCAAACCGAGCATCAGTATGGGGAAGAAAGTTGATTTGAGTGACTTTGAACGTGGCATGATTGTTGGTGCCAGAAGGACTGGTCTGAGTATTTCAGAAACTGCTAATCTACTGGGATTTTCACGCACAACCATCTCTAGGGTTTACAGAGAATGGTCCGAAAAAGAAAAAACATCCAGTGAGCGGCAGTTCTGTGGGCGGAAATGCCTTGTTGATGCCAGAGGTCAGAGGAGAATGGCCAGACTGGTTCGAGCTGATAGAAGGGCAACAGTGACTGAAATAACCACTCGTTACAACCGAGGTATGCAGCAAAGCATTTGTGAAGCCACAACACGTACAACCTTGAGGCGGATGGGCTACAACAGCAGAAGACTCCACCGGGTACCACTCATCTCCACTACAAATAGGAAAAAGAGGCTACAATTTGCAAGAGCTCACCAAAATTGAACAGTTGAAGACTGGAAAAATGTTGCCTGGTCTGATGAGTCTCGATTTCTGTTGAGACATTCAGATGTTAGAGTCAGAATTTGGCGTAAACAGAATGAGAACATGGAACCATCATGCCTTGTTACCACTGTGCAGGCTGGTGGTGGTGGTGTAATGGTGTGGGGGATGTTTTCCTGGCACACTTTAGGCCCCTTAGTGCCAATTGGGCATCGTTTAAATGCCACGGCCTACCTGAGCATTGTTTCTGACCATGTCCATCCCTTTATGGCCACCATGTACCCATCCTCTGATGGCTACTTCCACCATGTCACAAAGCTCTAATCATTTCAAATTGGTTTCTTGAACATGACAATGAGTTCACTGTACTAAAATGGCCTCCACAGTCACCAGATCTCAACCCAACAGAGCATCTTTGGGATGTGGTGGAACGGGAGATTCGCATCATGGATGTGCAGCCGACAAATCTGCGGCAACTGTGTGATGCCATCATGTCACTCCCTGAGGAATGCTTCCAGCACCTTGTTGAATCTATGCCACGAAGAATTGAGGCAGTTCTGAAGGCAAAAGGGGGTCCAACCCGTTACTAGCATGGGGTACCTAATAAAGTGGCCGGTGAGTGTATAAATGTGTGTGTGTGTATATAAACTTTGTCGAACTTTAATCTTTCTTTAAAACACAAGTATGAAGTTACAGTTTGTATGTTAAGTTTTTAGAGTTTAATTGTGAAAAGGAAAGCATAATATTTTAAATATGATTCTCACTTTACGAGGAGGGTAAATGACGTTCTATATCAGAGGTCTTCACAAATTAGTCTTACCCTGGCAAGAACTTCAAACTCAGGGGCAAACTGCTGGCATGGGCCACACCACGGGGCGTAGAAATCCAACACCCAGTGATCCTTCCCTCCCAAAACCTTTCTCTTAAAGTCCTCAGGGGACAGATCCACTGAGGCACGAGGCAGCGAGCTACAGAGAGAAGACACCATGGGTTTGAGGTTATGTAATATAGCTCTGCCTACATAGACAGCATCCTAACAGATGGAACCAAAAGTGACTGGTTTGTAACTCTGTAGTTAGGCAGCAACTTTAATTCAGTAGAGTTTTACGTTAGCATGTTGCACTGTGTATAACAGCTAAGCTAATTAAAGAAATTGGCTTATCATATCATGTTGTTATAAAAGCTACAAGCTAAAGTTGTACTGAAATTAATTTAATCAAGTCTCTCGCATGCTTACCGGGAACTATTAATCAAATAGGATAAGCTGATTAAAACGCGGGTGAATTTATGGATATTTTGTGAGAATTAATCAGGCTCACCTCAAAGCCCAAGACTTGAGTGAAAAGGCATCCCGGTGCCATCCGTTGTAGCTCCTGTTAACAATGGGAGAGAAACACAGAACTTGTTGAACTGAGGTGTAATTGTATATGAGGTAGGGAATGTAAAGTACACTCACTGGTACTGGTCTCTGCGGTTGCTGTTCTGAGGGAACAGGCGGATCTCTGGGTAACCTCGAACACTCTCGCTCTGGCAGAACGAGTGGTCTCTCTGGCAGTCGACTGTTCCCACGTTTACAATCCCTCTCAGCATCTAGAACAGGCACAGCAATAGGGTAGTTATGATCATGACATTTTTGCAAGCAATTACTTGTCAAATGACCGCAATAAATTGTATTTTTTTTATTCACATAAAGTGTAAGCTTAAAATGGATACACCTTAAGAAAAAGTTACACGGAACTTGGAAATATTTCAAATGACTACCTTTGAGGCTTTGCAAAACAAATACTGCACAGGTTAAAATTATATGAGTAATATTTCAAATATTATATACAATTAAATATAAATTCTCAATCTAAATATTAATATAAAATATCTTAAAATTAAATAATAAAGAAAAAAATATTTTAAGCCAATTTGACTTCAGATTTTTTTCAAACAGATGGAGTGCTGTAATAAAATCAAGGGGTGCTTCAAATATAATAAATAATGTATTCAGGGGTGTGCATACTTATGCAGTTAGGTTATATTAAGTTTTTATTTGATCTTTTTTTCTCTGAAATGTCACTTTGGTTTTCAGTATTACAATATAATAATAAATGCCAATTAAAACATGACCATTAATAAGTATAATAGTATAGTTAATAATAGTACACTAGACGTCATATGAATATTCAGGATATATTTTAAGACTGTGCTTTTAAACTTAAGATGAAGGAAGACCTTTTAGTTTTTTTGTAATTACCTTTTGGACAAAATCTCTGTGTCCTTTACACAGATAGTTACACAAATGAGTGAAAGTGCACTCAGAATCCTTAATTTATTTCATGGCATTTTAAGTATTTGCATGAAATTCTGTGAAAATGTCAAAAATAAAATGGCAAGTGCACAATGATTGTGGTTATCACAAATCACGATTAAATCAAACATTTGTGGACAGGTGCTTTAAAGGGCTTTCACATCGAGATCATATACAACCAAAAAGTGTAACTGCCAGTGTTATATATGAGGGCAGATACCCGTGCCATTCTCCTCCACTCAGGCAGCAGGGCCTGGCAAGGGCCACACCACGGCGCGTAGAAATCCACCATCCATGTCTCTGAGGACTTGCGTCTCTTCACCAGCTCTTGGAATGACTCTGGGGTCAAAGTCACCACAGCAGGGTTCACAAGGTCCTGCAATAGATACAATCTATTTCATCTAAACAGATGCATGTATGAATTATGACTGAGAGTATGAAGTGTAACCGTAATCTGTGCCTCAGCTCTTTCTCACCTCTATGAACTCCAGGATGCCGTCTGCAGAGTGATGGCCCTCATACTCATGAATGCTGGACTTGTTGAAGATTACAGTTGTTGGATATGCATGAATGTTGTACTGAAGAAGGGAAAGATGCAAGAGATGAGAACCGGCTGTCACCCGAACCTTCATACTCAGGTAAAATAAGCATATTTATATACAATGAAAAGGTCTAAAATAATCATAAATGAAATATAAATAAAGTCAAAGGCAATGCAATGCGAAGATAGGGAGTGTTTGAAACTGGTTCAAAAAATATAATAAGTACAACAATTATAATAAAATGTAAATAAGTTATTATTACTAATTATAATTGATTATAATATATTAATAATTACTAATATAATCAATAAAAATAACAATAATAATATAAAATTATTATAAGTTGTTAAATATTTTAGCAATTTTGCAACTTTACCGTATAAGAAACATTATTCATTATTATAAAATGTTTTGCGATTTAGCTGTTAGTGGTACAGAAATGACACACTTCACTTTTAAGCAATATGAAGAGAAAGTAACAAGTCAAATGCTGTGGTTTCCTGTGGCAAAGATTCAGAAGGTTTTACGATGATTCTATAACCAGATCTGTTAAGTAAGACAGGAAGCCAATGAGAATCTCAATCCCTAATAAGTACATGCTCTGCAGGAAACCACATTATTATGCTAGAAATACTGAGCACATATTAAGCCATCATGCCCAATCAACTGTCAAATTCTGCAACGTTTGAGCGAAGGCGAGTATCTCAGTACCGTGTTGCAGAGCCCCTCGTGCACGGTACAGTCTAGAGTCCCAAACTTCATCTGTCCAAAGAGCTGGATGGAGGCTTTTCTCAACTCGGGGAGAAGAGCTCGACATGGCGGACACCACTGTAGGACAGAATAATTACGCATAATAAAGAATCTACATTTCAAACACAAATCCAAATGATGCTTTTAATGTGTGAATTTCACACTGTGTCAGTAATGTTCACTGTGCTTGCCTCCGCTAATCATTTCTCACCCTACTGAGTTTGATGTAGCATGGAAGTTACCATGGTAATGTAAGTATGTGCTTGGCAGATAATCATTAGTGTTCAAATGGAGGCTTCAGCAGAGGTTTAGATGTAATAACTCACAGGAGCGAAGAAATCAACCAGCCAGGGCTCCTTCTCGTGGCTGGGGAAGTTCTCAGGCCTGAGGGTGGTGACGTGGGCATTCACACTCTCTTTTGCAAAGGCCACAACGTTGTAAAGGGCATCCTTACCTGGAGATTTAACACAAAGTACAAATCACAAACATTTTAGACCAATACCAAACTAAATTTTACCAATTTGGATGAATGTTTAAAGGTTTTAATGTCTTTTAACCCTCTGATACAGGAAATATTTAAAAGACATTTTTAGCCATTCGGGGAGTGTACCGTAGTTACATCCAAACCACATGACCTTTACCAACTACATTACTGTTTACATTTGGGGGTTAGATTTTTTTAAAAGAAATTAATACTTTTATTCAGCAATGATCAAAACTGACAGTAAAGAAAATGTATGTTACAAAAAAATTATATCTCAAATAAATGCTGCTCTTTTGAACTTTCTATTCATCAAAGAATCCTAAAAAAAATTATCACTGTTTCCACAAAAATATTAAGAATCACATCGGTTTTCAACACTGATGATAAATATTTCTTAAGCAGCAAATCATCATAGTAGAATGATTTCTGAAGGATCGTGTGACACTGAAGACTGGAGTAATGAAGCTGAAAATTCAGCGTTGCATCACCGGAAAAAAATACATTTTAAAATATATATTAATGTAGAAAACAGAAAACTGTGTGTGTGTGTAATATTTTTGTTTTAATGTATAAGCAAGCATTGAAATATTTGGTAACACTTTATTTTAAGGTGACATAGTTACACGTTACTACATGTACTGTACTTACTATAGTAATAACAGAAAATGATGCATAATGACAAGTAACTAAACCCTAAAGGTAACTCTATGGTAAGTACATGTAGTTAAGTAACATTACTTAGTACTTTTTTTAGTAAGTGCAATGTAACTACAGTATGTCACCTTAAAATAAAGTGTAACCCAATATTTACTTGAATAATTAATGCATCAGAGGGCTAAAAAACACTTTTTTTATTATTTAGAACCAGAATATTAAGTCTTACTAAAACTCACCATGGTAAATCTCAAAATCATGAATTCCAACCCCTTTAAAAACAGCCACACAGGGCTTCTGTATATACAGAGAAGCACACAGCTCTAAATCTGAGACGCAGTCCACCTTCCCCACCTGTGCAAACAGATGAATGCAATGAATCCAACACAACAGCACCATATACCAGAACTCATATGACCTATGTACTGCATAAAACAACAGTAAAAACAGCAAATGTTCTGTCACCATATACTCATGTTGTTCTAAACCTGTACGATTTTCTGCCTCAAAAAATAGGTGAAAGCACCATGAAAGTACTATACAGTAGTCCATACGACAGCTTCATGTGAGAAACAGACTGAATCTTAGCTTCAAAACACTAAGATTATATTGCGCACAAGTCATACAAACGACTTTTATGGTGCTTTTTGCAGCTTGATATGGTAACAAGCAGCATGACCACTCTTCAAAATTACTATTTTTGTGTTTCATGGACACAAGTCAGTCATACGGGTTTGGAACAACATGAGCAGAAGAAATATTTTAATTTAAGTTAACTCTAAATAAAATCAGGAATGTCAAGAAAAAAAGAAATCAAGAACCTGTATGTTAGAGTCCTTAAGAAGAGCTTTTAGTTTTTTATACTCATGTGTTGCCAAATTGTTGTGTCCAAAGGAGAAACTGATGAGCCATCGATGATGAGCCAATTTATGCTGAAATGACAAAATCAGAAAAAAAAACCCCCTGATCATTAGTAGGGTATCTTTCATGATATTTCCAAAAAGATGCACATCATTATGCCACGCAATCATATTTCATCCAGCGCGTCAGTTACTGTGTAAACAGTGATACTGCAGGTAGTTCAGGGTGCGGTACAGGACTACGTTCAGTTCAGTGCAAACAAACTCTTTTTCTACAGCTTTTCCTTGTTCTTACGATCTTCATTAAAAGTCACTTGCACTCTTACCTCGAAGCTGCTCTTTGTAAGAATCTCCAGGTCAGGCAGATGCTGCAACACTTGTGCATATATATCTCTAGTATCCAAACTCTGGATAAACTGCAAAGTTAATAAAAATAAAAATGAAAACCAGCCCATCAGATTGGCTCAATTAAGAACTACTACAACTGGACAGAATGCAATATTTAGGGTATGTTTCCACAACAACAATGCAGTAAAAACAGAAATGTTAGAAAAGTTTACCGTACAGATGACAACGTTGTCAAAATGATATCGGTTCACACGGATCCACAAAAATGACTAAAAACGCTGTATTATGCATGCCAGGTCAGTAGTTGGCGATGTCACTTTGTAAAGAAACACTACACGCCTGCGCACAGATGCATTCTTCTACAGAGCGGTGAATACAAACAGTAAATCTACACTTTGCTGGAGAAGCGTTAATAAACCTCACTGAACACGTAATACACATGCGCGCATGACGTGACCATTTTCACAAATTTGCGTTTTTGTAGTTTACACTGAGACAATAATGGTGGTGTTGTTTTAAAAAAACGTGCACTTTGGAACCCGTTTTCATTTTCAGATCCCCAAAACTGTTGTCGTATTAATGAATGGCCAAAAAGCATACATTTTTTTCTGTTTTTAGTTGAAAAGTGTCATGTAAACACCCCCTTAGAAAGAAGTTCCCTACCAATACGCTGCCTTTCTGAGCAAGGGAACTGCCAGGGGGAAAGAGGGCCGTTGTGCTAGTGGTGATCTCAAAGCTCTCACACAAATCTGCCTGTTTGGAGCAATCCATCCATCCGACATTGACCAGACCGTCCTGCAGAGAGAAACATGTTCATTCGTGCTCACGAGACAATAACATACTTTATTAAACGGTTTGTTTACAATATGTGATACTTGAATTGAATCTGGTTAAACATGATCAGCTCAACGCTTACCAACATTCCAGCTAGCTTCCGTCTTGTCTGAGGTTCCAGACAATCTATGAAAAGAAAAAGTGTCATTTTAGTGAGATTTTAAGAAAATATCAGTATTTCTAGCATAAAATTGTACCCTTAAGGTTTAGTAGCTGTCTCACCCCCAGTGTCTGCACAGAAACTTATCAACCAGCCGATTCTTTCAGCAAATGCCCGATCAATCTCATTGGAAATGTTCCCTGAAAATCAAAAAATCCATTTTACATAAAATGTTCAGCATAAATCAGTACAGGCAGTACAACATAAAAGACTATATAAACTTAATGTTATGTTAACTCTTCATATAAATACTTTAAAACAATATATTTCACATTACTTGAATGAATATAAGAGGTTTTTTTGCATTACTGTAACAGGAATTGGGAGGAAACATGCTTACATTTTCATAAAAATAATTGCACATAAGGCAAAAATAGGAAAACATTTTCTTTATACACAGTATAATTTCTTATTTTTTCTTTTGAAATTAAGGATAAACAGTAGTAAATACAGAGTGAAAAGGTATCTAAACGCACCAAATTGCACAAAAAGGAAAAGTATTAAAGGGGTCACGAAATGGATTTTTTTAAATTATTTTAATGTGTTCAATGAGGTTCTTTGCACATAAAAAAAACAAATATATAAAAGTGGGAAAACTATTATTTTCAACCCTCATTCTGACCCTGTTTGAAAGATCCGTTTTCAAAAGAAGTTCACCCAAAAATTACAATTATCCCATAATTTACTCCTTTCTTCTTTCGGCCGAATACAATCAGAATTATATTAAATAATATCCTGGCTCTTCTCAGCTTTGTAATGGCATTTAATAGCGCGCAAGTTTTTGAAGCTCCAAAAAGCTCATCCATCCATCATAAAAGTAATCCATACCACTCCAGTGGGTAACAAATGCCTTCTGAAGCGAAGCGATGGGTTATTGTAAGAAAAATATCCATATTTAAAACTTGTTTTTCACAGGAGGCATCTATTCTCACCTAAGCTTAAGCTATGCCTACGTCATACATCGGGTCAAAGGTCACCCTTCCATCGGGATTCGACTCTGAATGATGCGAATTTGGGACTCAGTGTGCAAGGGCCTTTAGGCTTGTAAACGGTCACTGTTATGATTGGCTAACATCACCGCCCACTCGCTATTACACTCGAGTAAGTATCAGTATTTTTTTATTTAATGCCACGTAAGCATCTGTGGTATCTTCATGGCAAAAAACTGACTTACAAAAATACAAAAGTTACATATATACAATTCAAATAAAACCAAGCAAACAGAAAAAATAAAGCAATTAATATTATACAATATTTATAACATTAAAGCTGCAGTCCGTAGGGTGAATCTGTTGTCACTGGTGATCGTCGTTTGAACCTTTCTGGATCCGCCATCAAATTAATAAGTTTAATTATATCAAGTGCTGTGAGAAAAGGCTATAAATCTCCACCTCAAACATCCTCACACTTTATGTGTACAGAAGATGTGACGTAATGACGCAAAGACATGCTCGAATCTCCCGCGGAAATCCACCAGTACCACTGGAATTAAAAACATTATTGCAAGCTTACCGTTTTGAATCCAGCTAAGGCAAGAAGAGAGTTTTGAACACTGGCTGGTTATGTACATGCTCAAATTTATTTTGGATAATTTTTAACCCCAAAAAGTTACGGACTGCAGCTTTAACATGATAAAAATTATAAAACCTTTTCTGGTAAAATCTTACTAAATAAGTCCTTAAGTGAGCTTACTTACTTACATCAAAATTATTTTCTACTTGCATTAAAAGTGGGACAACAAAATGTTTAATGGAAAGGGGGGTTTTGCAAAACATACATACTTTAATTTTAAGAATTAATCTTAAATCTTGTATGACCTATACGTCATCTGGTGAACACCACTTGATCAAATCTTGTTTACAGGGAGATTAAAAGTCTGTTTGAGATTTCAGAATGGATTTCATGTAGTTGTACACGCGAGTCAGTGTTTTGAAAAGGGTTTGCGATGTAGCTGCTGTCAGATGCAATTCAGCTGACTGCTTCATTTGCCTGTTCTTTGCAAACGCTCCATTACAATGTGCCTCGTGTTCAAAACAATCTGCAGTCAAATTCTCTGAAACAAACATATAATCTTCCGACGCGACCCATAAAGCCATAAACGAAAACATCCACTTGTTCCTGAAGCCGGTATCCTTCTGAAGTCTGTACAAAGCAGCTGTTTAAACAGGACGCGTCAAAGCAAACGTTCCTTCTCCTCGGCAGACTCGAACGTGTGGATACGTCAGATCTGTCCACTGGATGCAGTGTATCCTGTGTCATTGATTATAATGGGTTCTATTTACTTTTGACACAACGCTCACATCCAGTGTAGGCAAATGTCAGTGACTGAATGCCAGTGGGCGGGGCCTATGGTGATGTATAACTATTCGTCGACGTCTTGCTCTGGAGGCAGGCATACGCAAACATATTTCCCCATGTGCCGTCACAAATTCCACAACATCCAAACGAGTCATTTTTGGAGGTTGATTAAATAAATACTTTGTTTATAATGAGGAGGATGCTTTACGCTATAAAATTGGATGTTTTAATGGAACAAAGACCTCTTATTTGTCAAAAGATCAGGGTGAATTTGATTTTTCATGTCATGATCCCTTTAACATACATTTATAATAATAATAGATTTTAAAAAAAGGAAGACCTTGCCATAGTTCCGTCACTTTGCTCTCCACAAACTGCATTGCAAATTTGGTGAGGCTTGATTTTGTTCTGTCGCCATAGTATTTCTCTGGATTCTGTTGGCATGATTACATTTTTATTTTAGATTATACACATCTTATGTATTACATACTGATAGAGACAGAATGTCCTCACCATTCCCGTTCTGAACACATAGAGGCTTGGGTAGCTGCTGATTCCTTTGCTACGGCACAACATGCCATTATCACCGCAGTTCACGGCAGCGATCCGAATCACACCGTCCATTTCCTTAGCAAACTCCCGCCACTGTGGAGTGCGTTCACTTGTCAGTCAAATAAACTACAGTGCCTAGAACAATTCTGAAATGTGTGCTCTGAGGAGGAAGTGACTAAGAGGAGAAAATAAAGTTACGCACCGTGGGGGCAAGCTCGTGACAGTGCGAGCAGCGTGGGAAATAGAAATTCACAAACCAGACCTCTCCAGAATTTACAGCTGCATCTGTGGAAAAAGACAAAACCGGTGTCACAACACTGCCATTTGCAAAAACAGGTTAGGCCTCTATTTGAATACCACAAGATCAGCTGAAAAGAGATGGAGGGAGATGAAAAACCTAACAAGAAATTGTCATATCTGGTCATATCTCTCCCCAAATTCAAAATAAAAAACAAATTTTGTATAAAGAAAATATAGTCTATGTTTAGCCTTTTCTTGATTGTTATTTTAAACAATACCTTTCCAATTCTTCAAGTAATAAAAAAATTCAAACTCATTAATACAATGTGAAATATACATTTTAACAGCATTTAATTTGTGCGAAATTAAAAAAAAAATCTGTAATACGGTAAATTATTAGTGATCTCTAGAGACTAATGACAATCACCATTCACAATAATGAAAATTGCACAAATGAAAATGTAAAGTAAATGTCTGGATGCATAATTTGAAAAACTGGGAAATGTCATGGAAATATTGTCACACTGCAGAAATTCTTAATTTTCTTTAAAAAATATAATAAAAAAATTTATGTTTTGATTTTGGGGTGAAATATGGATAACCTGGACATTTTTTCAAGAGATTCAGTCCAGCACACAGACGCTTTTTCCATTTGCCTAGAAATACAATATAACCGCATAATCAGCGTGATTTAAGATGATCACTTACCAAAGTCCCCTCTGTCTAGTGTAGTAATTTCTGGATCATCATCATAAATTCCTGAAAAACACAACTTTGTGGTTTTTCTCCAATATAGAGACAAGTACGGCGTATCTTCCTACACATTTACTTCTGTATTGTAACACTATGAAATAACATCCACATAGAACATAACGTGGAGAACTAAATTACCAAAATCATATCTGTAATAGTTCCAGCTTTCATATCTTCCTCCTTGCTGTTCATCTTGCAGGCCCTTCTCTCCATACTTGTCGTATTTCTTCCTCAAGTCCTCGTCCTTCAACACCTCATAGGCACGATTGATCTTCAGGAAATTGTCGTGGGCCGTTTCATCATTCTAAAAAGACAATAGCAGCGTTCTCAGAGTGTCACAAGAAAGGAGGACACAGTCTGGTTGGCATGCCATAATAAAGCTACTCACAGGGTTTTTATCTGGATGCATTGTGAGAGCAAGCTTTTTGAAAGCCTGCCGAATCTCACGCGTACTGGCCTCTCTCGAGATACCCAACAACTTGTAGTAATCTTCATCGGAGGAAATGGAAACGAAAAGCCACACTGCGATGAAGGCAAACAGCAACGACTTCCTCGAAGGTGTCAAATGATTTTGGAATGACTCCATTGCTGAAAGTTGTTGTTGATGCAGATCTTCAGTGTTTCAAGGTTGGAGAACTGCTTACAGGAGTGTGATGATCATCCTGAATTGATACACCTTGTAAGTGAGAGTGAAGAAGAAAGAGAAGAGATCTCAAATGAACACGTAGCCTAGATGTTTACAGAGGGCGGAGCAACTTTCTCATGCCATCTGAAATAATTTACATCACTCTAAACATTATATATATATATATATATATATATATATATATACCATTACTTCAATATAAAATAAAATAATATATCAATCTCAATTATCATTACTGTATTAATAAAACATAATACAGCATACATAATAATTAAGGCAGTTCAACGAATACTACAATGATACTTGTTTACAACTTAATACATATAACGTTACTAACAGTAGTCATGAAACATATTTATAAATATACATAAAACGTACATTACAAACATAATATTTTAATCGCCGTTGCCTGAAACTCATTTAACGTTACAATCAGTAAATTAAAGCTTCAGGAGTGTCTAGTGATCAGTTCTGGTTAACGTTAGGTGTGCAAAGCTAGAGCTGCAAACTAGTATGAGACTAGTCGGTATAGTATAACAGTTCACATTTAGATCCATACTTAAATGGTTTTAATTCATTTTTGTGTGTTGGTGAATGCTGATGTGAGATTACAGAAGCTGTTGGATCATCAGCAGGCTAACGTTAATTACCGCATTCCAGTCCTAAACTTTTGATCAAAAGCCACAAGTGACTCCTCGAGATAAATGTAAGTAACATTAGCACATGTATTCCGATACAATGTGTATATTGTCTCACCTGTTCTTAAATGCTCTTTATTACTCCACCAGTTCTGCCCTAATGCATGATCTTATTCGCCGAATCACCGGTGTGACTGCAGCAGTGTGAAGCACGCGGCCGAAAGAAAACAACAACCCCCGGAGGTACGTAATTTTTCAAAATAAAAGATGTGCTCAATATCAGAATCAGAAAGAGCTTTATTGCCAAGTGTGCTTGCACACACACTGAATTTTTATTGGTACTGAAGCTTCCAGTGCACACATACAAATACACCAAGAAGAAACATAGTAATAAAAAAATATAAGAATACAATCTAAAAGTATAAAGACACAATCAGGTTTAGTCATAATAAGATTATGAACATTACAATATTATGAATAAATATCAACTGAGTTTACAAAGATATTGCACTAAGCAGCAGGGTATGGCACTTTGCCATTTTGCCATGGGAGGCATTTAACTGTTTAAGAGGGAAATGGCTTGTGGGAAGAAGCTGTTCCTGTGCCCAGTGATCTGAATCATCATCCAGACGGCAACAGTTCAAACTGTTCAGGGGGAGTGGAGTCTGATGATTTTACCTGCCCTCTTTCTCACTCTGGAAGAGTACAGGTCCTGGAGGGGGGCACCAATAATCCTCAGCAGTCCGGACTGTCTGTTGTAGTCTCCGTATGTCTGATTTTGGTAGCTGAACCAAACCAGACAGTTATAGAAGTGCATAGAACAGACTCAATGACGGCTGTGCTGATAAGAAGTGTGTCAGCAGCTCCCGTGGCTGGTACAACCTCTGCTGGGCCTTTTCACAATGGAGTCAATGGCTGAATCCGAAATCGCCCCCTAAATCCTCAACGTTAGTCCACTAATACAGTTCATTTGAAGGAGTGAATAAAAAAACGAGTGAGTGAATTTGGACAGCCGTTGAGTGTACATCGGCTATACACACACTCGTTATTGTGGCGCAATGTGGGATAGAATGAGTGCATTCGATAACGTCCGCTATAGTTTCGGACACCACTACAAATGGCTGTTCCCTAAAATAATACCCTATTTGAGGGTATAGGGGGTGATTTCGGATTTAGCCAATATGATTGTCTCACTTCAGATCCTGAGAGATGGTGGTGCCCAGGAACCCGAATGACTCCATGACTCCACTACCCGAATGACTCCACTACTACTCATGATGGTGAATGGGGGTTATAATGCTGCGGTGTTTCTCACAATCATCTCCACAGTTGAGCATGTTCAGCTCTAGGTTGTTACTTGAAATTAGTTTTGTAGACAACTATAAACTGTGCCTATGTGTACATTTTACAATAACTAAAATCAGAATGGGTCATTTGGAGTGGATAGTTTAGGAAAAAATTTAAATATCCCAGGATGCACCTCATGAAATTGGTTGAGAGAATTAACACAATTTAAACACAGAGCTGGAATCTAGACAAAGAAGCTCAAATATAAGCCAACATTTTTTCTTAAAGAACCTTTATTGATCACTGCATATTCCCTAATCATCATATGTGGTATTTCATAGTTTTGATGACTACTATTATTCTAAACAATAATAAATAAAAGGGTAGATATTAATAATAAGGAATAAGTGGAATGTGCAAACGTTTGATGATCAAACATAGATATTCCCAGTGAAATAATTCATTTAAGGCATTGTGGCATTGCAAAAGTCCCCCATATTGTATGATCAAAAAATTTTATAATAATTTTGAGGCCATTTTAAAACAATTCAAGTGTAAATTTCCAGGATCATGCTGCATACCACTCGAGGGCACTGTATTTGTGCTGCAGTATGTGAAGTATTTTTTAATAATTTTTTAAATATTACAGTATTTACTTTAATTAAATTTTTAGAAAATATTATTTAACATTGTTTGGCGTGTGGGAAAGAATATTTCTCCATCAGTACTACACATATAACACGTTGGAGTTTAACAATTAACCAGACAGAGATATGCTTGGTTCAGAGATCACTTGGATGAAGGATCCTCTGTTTATCAGGCAGCCTATGGGTCGTTTAAACACAAGACTTGTGCAAGTCTATAAAATGTTATCCACTCATAAAATGTAATCTTCATGAAATGCTAATGTATGTTGCCCTCTCTTTGGTACTGTATGTTCAATCGGCGTAATAGCTTATGAGTCTTTCTGCTTCTCTGACGCCTGTGAGGTACGCTCCATGGGTCGTGGTGTAGAAGTTCACATGTGTAGCTTCACCAGCAAACAACACCTGAAGGTGCTTCAAAAACAGAGAAAAGAAATTGTTGATAACTCCATCACTGATTAATTTTGGAAAATGCAATCTGCTTCCTATCTTTTACACTATTGCAATTGACAGCAGCTAAAGCTATAAAAATATTTTCCCTTATTTACTTATATTAACTGAAATAAAGTTTAAATAAAATAAAATATATATGTTAGAATAGTAAAATAACACCGGCAGATACATAAGTTTGTTTGTAATAATAATGGTTATGAGATATCAAACTCTACTTAAGGTTTTGTTCTATATAGATAACAATTAAATATATGTATATATATATATATTACCAAAATAATCGAACACTTATAGAAGATATTAAGAGTTACCTTCCTGCCTCTGCATTTATATTTAGGGGGAAGAGGTGACGCTAATGCCTTGTGTGCTTTCACTCCATTGACACCATCAGGAATAAATGTATAGGAGCCACGGACGTGGGAATCAGAGCCCCATCTGGTGATCAGTGTCTTTGAGACTTCTGGCACTGTCCAGCCTGTGAAAGACCTGAGCAACCTTTAAAGACAAAACAGAGTTTGTTATATATGGAGAGAGATATTTGACCGAGAGATATTTGGCCATGGTAAAATGATCATACATCATATATTTCATAATTTATGTCACCATACCTCACACATATAGCTCCGATTTCACTGTCCTGAAGATTCTCCATATACAGAGCTTCTCTACCTGTGATCCAGCCACACAGAGCCGTAGGATGACGAGCCACTGTATCAAAACCAGTGATCTTCTTGAACCACGTCTTTTTCCAGGTTTCTCCTTCAGACAGAGCCTCATAAACATCTTTATCTTCAGGCCCTTCTTTCCACACCAGCTGAACCCCGGAACAGTCATCTGGCCAGAAACTTTCCTCAAAAAACAGGAAAATTTTGTCCACTATCCCAAAGCCAAGATTCTCAATTGCAGACAGCTTTTTCTCCGGTAAGGACGGTTTGAACATGGTTGTCGCTTTGTCTTTGAGAACCCCCAGAGATACAGTGACAATCACATGATCTGCCTCAAAGCTCTGTCCATTTTCACAGACGACCTTAACAGGATACCTTTGATCTTCACCACTACCTTTTTTGACCAAGTCCCATTGGATGCTCTTGACCGGTGCACTACACTGGACAGTTCCCGAAGGCAGATCTTTCAGGAGAACATCCAAGATTGCTTGATAACCACCAGGCCCCAATGTATTAAAAAATCCTCCCTCTAGAGCAGTGTAATAACTAATCTGAGATGCAGAAACCTCATAGAGGGTGGAGCAAGCCTCATCTGTGCATTCGATTCTCTTGCACCATTCAAAAACTTGCCGGGCGTCCTCTGTCGCCGCTAAAGGAGCTTCACCAAAAGCATCATCCAGATAAGCACCTAGAGTTAGTTTCCTGTGCCTGCTCTTGAGTTCATCATCAAAAGCTTTGTCGGTGAGCTTGCTGAAGCACGAACTCACCTGATCTACAACTTTTGTGGAGACCTGCTTCCCATCTTCTTTGAAAAAGTAATCTTGAGGAGTTACAGAACGAGGCTGGCACATGTTTTTGCGTGCAGAAGGTCCCTCAGATAGCAGGTTCTCCTCTTTCGCAATCTTGAACAGAGGGTTTCCTTTCTGCCCGTGGATCCAGTTAGCTCCAACTTCAATGACATTCTCGCTGAACGGTTTAGTGGTGTGCGCTCGACCTCCAACTCTTTCCTTTGCCTCAACAACCAGGACATTTTTAAATCCTGCCTGCACTAACTTGGCTGCAGCAGCCAAACCTGCAAAACCTGAACCTACCACTACAACTTTGGGATTTTCTGGTCCCGAACAAGAACTCATTATTGCTGCTTTGTTGAGCTGTTTAGGGAGAGAAAAGCAGGAAATGTAGTCGTAAGAATTAAAAGCTACTCTTGCTCAGCAGTAAGTATCAAATAACAGAGAGTACAGGTATATGAGTGTAGTGCACTATGCTCTAAAGGAGTTTCCTTTATGTGCCAGTGCTTAAACACCTGTAACACCTGACCTTTGTAGTTAACTGAATCTTGAGATAAGGGACCAAACGTGTCCTACACACAAAAGCCCTCTTTATGTTAAAAATGAAGTTCACAAAATTAAAAATACTTAAAAAGTTACATCTAAAGTAAATCTGTATAATCAGGGCATTTGTTGCTATTTTTAAATAAATTCCCTTAATTATCTCTCAAGAATCAGCGAGTCCATACAAATCTTTGTAGAGATCAGGCGGTCATGGGATCCAATCAGATGAAGATGCAGCATGTATGATACTTACAAAAAAGATGTGTTTCTCAGTAAAACCTGAGTAAATCTACATGAACGAACATTCTTCTTGTTATTGTTCTTCTTCTTCTTGTAGGATAAGGATTCCGGCAGTGTAGACACTGCTGAGCGTATTACTGCCCTCCACAGGTCAAGGTTTGAACTAAATTATTACATACAGTCCTGTGTCAAGCAAGAACTGAAGAACTGCCTTGGAGATCAGTTTATGCTCGTCACTGTGTCCAGTGACCACTGCCAGGTTAACAAAGAATATATTTCTTTCTGCCCTATACTTTCTGCATTCTAGGAAAACATGCCCTACTGTCTTAAGACTCCCACATTCACACAAGCCAGAAACATGCTTTCCTACAATGCACAAAGGATTCTCAAGTTTTATCAAAAGCTTGGAGTGAGATGCGGTTAGAGGAGGAGCCCTAATGGATCCCGGCCCCCGCCCCCGCCCATCCCCGCCCCCCAATTTTACCCATTGTTCATAATTAACCAGCACAAATTGAAATTATAACAATTGGTAAATCTGATAAATGACAGAGAGATTCATCACATCAAATATACTCTTTAAAGTTATATTTCAAAATTACAAATATACAAAAATGACAAAAATATAACAAATTGCTCCAAACAGTTTGGAAAAACTAATCTTTTTGCATCTTGAATGTGTCTAGTCGAAATGGTATAATGATTTATTGTGTGGTGGAACATTGTGAACAAATGGACATATTAGAGTATTAAGGTGTGTGTGTGTGTGTGTGTGTACACAAGAGTACACACTCCAGCTTATGAAATGTGTTTTGTGTTGTCTGCTTTAATACATGTAGCCTTAATGTAACTAGAAAGACTATCAATACAGTATAATATATAATTTAAAATAAAATGAAGAAATACACCTTCATTCCTTCCCATACCCACTAACATTTCCCTTAGTTTCAGATGACGTAAGCTAGCCAAACTGAGCCGAAGCTTCTGGCCTGGTTGGAAAGTAGTTGTAGAGTTTTTGACTGCATCAATAATAATGTATACGATGGGCTATATATTATATGTTCTAGCCTAAAAATGTTAGACGAGCTTTACCTTCTCCATCACGACGTGTGTTCGCACGATGTTGTTGGTTACTTGGTAACGAACTTACGGTGGCCGAGAATGTTCCATCGACAACTTCCGTGTGTTCGCGCATCTATGTTGCCTAGTAACGAACGCAATCTGGCCTAGACACGTGCTGGCGGCAGGAAACTTCACTTTGTGTGCCTGCGCCTCGTATACAACGTTATATATAAAGCTTGCAGGACAACTTTCTTGAATTGCGTGTGTCTCACGGCCAATGCGTGAGACTTGAGAAGTCCCAACCTCAATCAACACATTTTAACGGAGTCCCTACGGGACAACAAGTTACATGAACATTCCTAACTTCAGGTTGTATAGAAAAGTAGTCTGAACATTGATTCTTGTTTTCATATGCCTCGTTTAATGACAGTGTGAAGACGGCGACATTAACGAAGATGTTTTTTTTCAAATCGAATTTCAAATTAAATGTCTTTGTAGATTTCCATTAACGTTACACTAGAGTAGATGTTAAACCTCATGCTGATTTGTACTCGGCTTTCGCCAAGATAAGCACAAACTAAGACGTAGCTTTACAGTAACCTATGCTTCTCTCTCTCCATCTCTCCATCCATTTACGCCTGAATCTCCTTCTGTCCGGCGTTAACTGCAGTAAGTTATACTTGGCGCGTCAGTACGGTCAGTAACGTACACAACGGCTGCAACTACAGTGTGGTCTCTTGGTTCAACCCCCAAACGAACAAAAATAAATTAATAAAATATTCTTGACACGATTCCAACCCCCGGATGAGATACAGATTCTACAACATCTCTGCTCATGCAGAAGATGGCGCTAGTAAACTATTCTTTTTGGCCACTTGTGCGTTCTGAGGTAAAGTGGCTTCGGCCAAATTTAAGATTAACTGTTTATGAAATGACCTATACATCAAAAACCTCCAAACAACGAATCCATATAGGCTACAACTCAAGCAGATAAACCAACGAAAACGAGAAATAATCGAAGAAAAATATCCTTCAACAAATAATAATAACACGACAGGGTATATCGCTTTACCCACTTCACAAACGCCTTCTACAGTTTACTGCAGCTAAATATTCTCAAGGTTTGCATTCTATTGTCTTCTGTCTCTGTCTGCACTGTCTCGCGAATATACTTGAATCATACATTAGAAATAATTATACGTATATTTAATTATTAGAATTTATAATAGTAGAATTTATTCATAATCATTATGCTGTACCACTAGGTTTCTGAGGTAACCTGTAGGCCCATTGACTGCTTATGTTTTTCAAATACTTTTCAAGTTTGTTAAACGTGTCCCTGATTAAACTATTGTGATAACTACAATCCTAGAACAACTTGCAGCCTAAGATCGTTTTCTGATGATTTGCTGGTTTTAGAGAGGTTTTGGAGACTATCAAACTATGGGCTTTTTCTACCAGTTAGGATGACTTGAACATCTTTTCCGATAGGCTGCCTTAATCTGACCACCATCAAGCTTTTTTTATCTCTATGAACTGTGATGGATGCATATGTATTTCAGTTTGGAATGGATGCTTCCATTGTGATTATACTTACTGGGTTCACAAAAGTTTATAAAATTAACAGCATTTGGAAACAAAGTTTGACTGTGATTGCAAGGCAAAGCAAGTTTATATAGCATATTTCATACACAATGGTAATTTAAAGTGCTTTACATAGAAAAGGATCACAACAGATGCATAAGAAATAAAAATATCATATATTATATAGCTTATTTTATAGCCTATATATTATGCAATAATTGCGTGTAGTATCTGTGATGATTATTGCCTGTGATTTTGATTGCCTGTGCTCACCATAGATATTCCCAGCGTAACAATTTATTTTAATCAAGGCACTGTCTCACTGCAAAAGTCATTTTATATTTAGCAACTTCCCCCCCCTAAATATATTCAAGGCAATTTTAGAACGATTTTCTAAATAGTGTAAATTTCCAGGATCACGCTGCATACCACCCGAGGGTACTGTATATGTATCACAGTTTGAGGACCACTAATTTACTTCATTTAATATACTTAATTAAATAATAATAAAAAATATAACATATATTATAAAAAATATAAAATATAACACAGTTTAACAAATGACCAGAATTAACAAATGTTGGAGTAATAACATTTAACCAGACAGAGATATGCATAATGTGATCAGTTGGATGTAAGCATTCGGAAATGCTGTTTGTCAGGCAGTTATAAACTAGCTATGGGTCATTTAAACACAAAACATGTGAAAGGCTAGGGCGTGAGAAGAAGTCTATAAAATGTTAAATGATCGTAAAATGTTATCTTCATGAAACCAAAGTGTAGGCTATGCTCTTTTCTTTTTGGTACTGTATGTTCAATCGGCGTAATAGCTTATGAGTCTTTCTGCTTCTCTGACGCCTGTGAGGTACGCTCCATGGGTCGTGGTGTAGAATTTATCATGTGTAGCTTCTCCAGCAAACAACACCTGAAGGTGCTTCAAAAACAGAGAAATAAAATCATTTTGTTAATCATTTTTAAAAATGAAAAAATGTTCATGTTCATTGAAATAAAGTTGTAATAAAATAAAGGGAAATTAAACTAATTGATGTAAAATAAGTTAAAGTACTAAAATCACTAACATGTAAAAAAAAAAAAAAAATTAAACGAATAAAAATGATAAAAACAAAAAAAATTACTCAAACTTAAAATAACTGAAAACATTAATATAAAAGTTAATTATTACATTTTACAAATACAATGATAGTATATAAATAATACTAAAATAACACTGGCTCATACTAAATATATGCATATAACCTAAATAATCGAACACTTATAGAAGATATTAAGAGTTACCTTCCTGCCTCTGCATTTATATTTAGGGGGAAGAGGTGACGCTAATGCCTTGTGTGCTTTCACTCCATTGACACCATCAGGAATAAATGTATAGGAGCCACGGACGTGGGAATCAGAGCCCCATCTGGTGATCAGTGTCTTTGAGACTTCTGGCACTGTCCAGCCTGTGAAAGACCTGAGCAACCTTTAAAGACAAAACAGAGTTTGTTATATATGGAGAGAGGCATGATATTTGACCGAGAGATATTTGGCCATGTTAAAATGATCATACATCATATATTTCATAATTTATGTCACCATACCTCACACATATAGCTCCGATTTCACTGTCCTGAAGATTCTCCATATACAGAGCTTCTCTACCTGTGATCCAGCCACACAGAGCCGTAGGATGACGAGCCACTGTATCAAAACCAGTGATCTTCTTGAACCACGTCTTTTTCCAGGTTTCTCCTTCAGACAGAGCCTCATAAACATCTTTATCTTCAGGCCCTTCTTTCCACACCAGCTGAACCCCGGAACAGTCGTCTGGCCAGAAACTTTCCTCAAAAAACAGGAAAATTTTGTCCACTATCCCAAAGCCAAGATTCTCAATTGCAGACAGCTTTTTCTCCGGTAAGGACGGTTCGAACATGGTTGTCGCTTTGTCTTTGAGAACCCCCAGAGATACAGTGACAATCACATGATCTGCCTCAAAGCTCTGTCCATTTTCACAGACGACCTTAACAGGATACCTTTGATCTTCACCACTACCTTTTTTGACCAAGTCCCATTGGATGCTCTTGACCGGTGCACTACACTGGACAGTTCCCGAAGGCAGATCTTTTAGGAGAACATCCAAAACTGCTCGATAGCCACCAGGTCCCAATGTATTAAAAAACTCTCCTTCTAGAGCAGTGTAATTGCTAATCTGAGATGCAGAAACCTCATAGAGGGTGGAGCAAGCCTCATCTGTGCATTCATTCCTCTTGCACCATTCAAAAACTTGCCGGGCGTCCTCTGTCGCCGCTAAAGGAGCTTCACCAAAAGCATCATCCAGATAAGCACCTAGAGTTAGTTTCCTGTGCCTGCTCTTGAGTTCATCATCAAAAGCTTTGTCGGTGAGCTTGCTGAAGCACGAACTCACCTGATCTACAACTTTTGTGGAGACCTGCTTCCCATCTTCTTTGAAAAAGTAATCTTGAGGAGTTACAGAACGAGGCTGGCACATGTTTTTGCGTGCAGAAGGTCCCTCAGATAGCAGGTTCTCCTCTTTCGCAATCTTGAACAGAGGGTTTCCTTTCTGCCCGTGGATCCAGTTAGCTCCAACTTCAATGACATTCTCGCTGAACGGTTTAGTGGTGTGCGCTCGGCCTCCAACTCTTTCCTTTGCCTCAAGAACCAGGACATTTTCAAATCCTGCCTCCACTAACTTGGCTGCAGCAGCCAAACCTGCAAAACCTGAACCTACCACTACAACTTTGGCATTTTCTGGTCCCGAACAAGAACTCATTATTGCTGCTTTGTTGAGCTGTTTAGAGAGAGAAAAGCAGAAAATGTAAAAGAACAAAAAGCAACTCTTGCTCCGGAATAATAGCAAATAACAGAGATTACTAGTGATATGGGTGCAGTGCACTATGCTCTAAAGGAGTTTCCTTTATATACCAGTGCTTAGACCTGTAAAACCCGACCTTTGTAATTCATACAATACATAGTATCATTGTTTACATATAGATCAGGCGGTCATGGGACATCCAATGGCAAATACAGATTGAAATACTAAAGCATGGAGCATATGACCTCATCTCATTTGCACTTTGGAGGCTATATGATACTTAAATTGATTTGCTGCCCAGTAAAACTATATGAATGAACAAATTCTTATTTTTATACTGCTGCCTTGATGGTAATGACAGTGTGAAAACAGCGAGATTTACATTTATTAAAGAGAAAATTCCAAATAAATGTCTGTATATTGTAGAAAAAGATAATTCATTAGTTTAAAATTTTTTTTTAATACATTTAAAAGGATATTTGGTCCAACCCCCACCCCCCCCCCCCCCAAAAAAAATGCTTATATAAAATAATACTTATATTTTTCTGTCTTAATTTTATTTTAATAACATTTAAACAATTAAGAATGACACTTCACAATTGCAAAACAGTCACCCCATTAAACAGACAGATTGTTGTAATTATTTATTTAGTGCTAAAGCTTTTATGAATAAGGGAACAATTACTGAGTAGGCATACACCTGTAATGGTCACCAGCTGGAGTGCCACTCCACATCAGACTATTGTCATTCCCTCACAATCAAGAGGTGTGTTCGACATCGGCTGCGGCTGGATGTAAGTGATCGGCGAGAGTAGCCGCGTGCAGGCGGGGAGGAGCTGCAAACGGAGACGTGAAGTCGGACACTTTCTGGTTCCCGTAGTGACCGCTCACATGGTGTTTGTATACTTTACCACAGCTGAAGTGAAATAAATTCAATATTTGCCAAATGCACAGATGTTTCAGACACATTTTCATTCAATACTTTATGTACTGCTTCATGCATCTGTTTGAACAAGAATAAAGTTCAAAATAGCCACTATCAATGAATCCAGTCGACGTTTTTTAATCACTTTTATTTTGATAAACATAACACAATATAGCCTAACATCACGACTACATGAAAAGAGTGTTTACTGTTATAAAAAACTGATTTGTGAGCTTTAGTGGAACTAAAGGTGTGAGAATAAACACGAAACGCACGTGATCGTTGTCATGCGGTGAATCCGGCCAATCGTGGAACAGCTGTGTCGTCATCAGAGCTCGTGCAGCCCCGAGCAGCCGCTCTTCAGAAGCTGCGCTGGCTGAGTTCTCCGGCTTCTCTCGAATCGCTCTCGCGGTATTTTGATGGCATACGTCACAGTCACGTGGCGTCGGCGCTGTATCAAGTCGGACAACATTTCTAACCGGCATGCACTGCTTCAAGTCAGCCGCCGATCGGTCTGCGCAGAGCTGCATGAAGTCGAACAAGCCTTACATCTCCCATGACTCACTGCCCGGACCATAGCTGTCAACCCTCCCGTTTTTTCCGGGTTTCTCACGTATTTTAGCTCTTTTCCCGCTGTCTTCCCGTTTTATTATTTTCCCGTAAAATATCCAGTATTTTTACGCTCTGGTTGTGTGAGACGTAGCCTACATGCTCGGGCAGATTCGGCTTGAAGTCGTTCATCCTCGGATGCGGCGCCGCGCGCGCTGTTACAAAAAAAGCTGTGCACACAGCCAAGCGAAATGGGGTCTTGCTGGTCTTGCGCACCTAACGCGTAATCTTTGCCGCGCTCGTGCGGACGCGTCAAGTATAAACAATTATACTCCGTGTCAGCGCGCGCTTTGATCGGTAAAGGAGCACAGACCTCTCCCTAATCATCTCCAGCAGCCCCCGAAGCACCACGTACCGTTTCCCTCGTAAGCTGATATTAGTATTTAAACATTCTCTGATAAAAAATGTTTAAAAAATGACACACTTTCTCTAATACACACACACACTGTCTCTTTCTCTCTCACTCATTTGTAGTTATAAACTCTTTAGACTTTTAATGATTAGTGCTTTATTTTTAAAGTTTGTGGTGGGTAAGAATCGTGTAAAAAAATTCCCTTATTTTGGGGATGGATTCCGGGAAATCTCCTTTATATTCAATGTTCAATGTTGACAGCTATGGCCCGGACTCTTCTTCATCCATTATCACATTCACCTGTGTCTCATTATCTTGTTTAGCTCACCCCATATAAGCCTGGTTTTTCTCATTTCTTGTCTGCAAAGTTTTGTTTTTAGTGTTACACTGCAATTCCAAGCATTCTCCCTGGTTTCATGTCTCTTGGTTTTGGATTTCTTGCCTGTTCCGTGGATTACTCTTTTGCCCGTGTTCCCTGCCTTGTTGTGTTTGTTTGTATGGACTGCCTGCCTGTGTTTGACCTTGCCTGTACTTTGGATTACGTCTTTGGATTACCCTGTTCAATAAATACTGCATTTGGATCCTCAACCTTCTTGTCTTGGAGCAGTTCGTGACAACACCTTTTAATATATGTTTGCGATTTGTCACATGTAAACGTGCCGTGAATGGTAGACTTTTTAATGGAAAACTCCAAACGTAAGCCCTTATATGGTGCTTTTCCACTACACAGTACCAGCTCGACTCGACTCGCCTTTGTTTGTTTTTCCACTGTGTAAAAGTTGTACCTGTACCTGCTTTCAGGTACTTTTTTTTCCCGTTTTTTCATAGGTTCTGAGTGAGCTGAGGCGGTACTAAAATGTGACGTGAAAACACTGCAGACTGCTGATTGGTCAGAGAGAATCGTCACTATTCAGAGTATCCTGAATAACCCCGCCATTTTTAAATAGTTTGGCCAGAGATTGCGTGATATACCCATTACTACTATTATCAGGGGCGTCATGCAAGCCAAAATTCTGGGGGGGCACAATCTGAGACGTTGCAATTGTTTTCTGACGGGTGATATGGATCATGTTAGGAGGGGTCAGGGGGTTTCTCCCCCTGAAATTTTTTTAATTCTGGCTGCGAAACATACTATTTCAATGCAGTTTGGGAGGGACAGAAATACCTTAACGGAGCTAGCAGCAACCCTCCTCTATCTGAGGACTAAGTTAAAGTATATGTGTATATTATATGTGCATTATAAGATGTTTTGAAGGCCAAAACAACTCCTAAAGTTGAGCTTTGACTGATAGGCTTTTCATTTTTGTCTGTCAGTGAAGAAAGTAAACATAGGGTCAACTGATAGATTGATTTATGAATCATTTTCTCAGACGAATTTATTTACTGAAAGCTACTAGGAAAGCTAGGTAGCCTAACTAAGTTTATTAAATTCATTCACAGTACACATTCATTATTGATCTTATGCCTAATACAGGGCCGTAGACAGGGCTTTATAATCACAGAGGTCCTAAATTTGAGGTGGGTAGGGGGTTCAAATGTTTTATTTCTCTGATATGTGCATGTCAAGACGTTTGAAGGCCAAAAAAAGGATAAGAAATAGCTTTAAAACCATGTCAGTGGGCAGATTATTTGTCAATACCTGCTCTCACTTCTTATCCATCACTCTTTCTTTTTCTCTCAGTCTCCTGATCTTGCCTTCCCCTCCTAAAGCTGAGCTTTTTTAATTTACTTAAGGCTACAAATTGTACTATATTAATTCTCAATATGTACACATTCATTATTAATCGTGTGCCTAACAATGAAAACGTCTTTTCCCCTCACAATGACAGTAAACTATTAGCCTACATTACGAGTCACGTTATATAGGCCTATTTTCAGTTCAAAATGGCGAAATTAGACAAAAGTATATTCGTGTGCCTGATTATTTTTGTCATTCGTTTAACATTTATGAACTAAAAAAACTGTCAAATATGAAATGTTTAGTTTAGCTACTTACATCTCGCACTTGACTGTACACTGAAGCGTCGCTCAGCTTCTGTGAACATAAAGCCCGCCTACTTTGATTTGATTCGTCATCTCAAATATTCTGACATTGACGAGCAGTGGCAGACCAATGAGGCTCAGATGAACACGCACGCACACACACACACACACACACACCCTGTCCTCTGTTTCGGACGTGCGCTCTGCTCGGCACCGCTGCGGATTGAAGATGAACAACGCGCTGAATCTGATTTTAACAAGACTGAAGAAATAAAAAATTATCAGGGAGGAAAAATCTGAGGGGGCACGTGCCCCCTCACTTTGAATGGGCATGACGCCACTGACTATTATGGCAACTATTATGGCAACTAATAAGAATAATCCGTGGTCAAATGAGGAGATGCAGACTTTCCTTTGTTTGGCTGCCGAAGAGAGGATCCGCGGCAGTTTCCTGTGGCGTCGCTATGACGACCAGGTACTATTGTGGAGGTACAATCTGTAATGGAAAACGGAGCGAAAAGCAAGCCGAGTCGAGTCGAGTTCAGCAGGTACTGTACTGGTAATGGAAAAGCGCCATAAGAGACATTATGCTAGACTTTTTAACAAGCATGAAATATCTCATTTTTAATGCGATTCTTTTTTTTAATGTATTTATGATAAAATTCAGATCACAATAATTCTGCTCATGCAGAAGATGACGCAGTTAAACTATTCTTTGGCCACTTGTGCGTCCTGAGGTAAAATGATTTAGCCTTTTTTGAGAAATGATTGAACGAAAATAAGCCAAACAATCACGACAGGGAAAATACATATTGCCTGTACCCACCTTACAAGCGCTAGCTAGTTTACTCCAGCTCTTGCAATTTGCACAGTTTACTTCAGGTCTCAATTTGCACTGTCTCACGAATATACTCGGCTGCCAACTTTTGAGTTTAGCTTGGAGTGAGAATTATGGTAGGTGGAGGGTGTTATTGGTTGGATTGAAGGGTTTGTAAAAAAAACTTGCTGCACAATAATTGTATTGTGATTGTCAAAACATTTGGCATAACAGAATTTAGTTAAAAAAGTTTAGTTTAGTGTCAACATGTTATAAATGTTACATGGTACAACATTGGTTGGCCAATGTTTTTATTAGTACTTAACAAAAATTTCACGATTTCAATTCATAAGCTTACGATTTGATTCTGATAGGGATGCACCGAAATGCTCCTCCTGCTCCAAGTCCTTCCTCTCTCCTCCTTGGCTCCTCCCACTATCTGCTCCACCCTGGTCTCCCGAGCTGCCGGCTCCCCCCTGGTCTCCTGAACTGCCGCCACCGTCCTGGAGGCTTCCCGTTCTACCGAAGCGACGCCCTCGTCAGCCTCCAGGGCGCCCACCATCCCACCCCTTTGGATGTTTTACTGTGCGAGGACGCGCCTCCCGGGGCGTAATGTCACGTCAGTGCATGTTTGGACTTTCAATTTGTATTTTGATTGGTTCCTGTTTTCCTTTGTTCTTTTCCCGCCACTCCTTCGTTTCTACGGTTACTATCATTATGAGTTAATTTGTCCCAGATGTGTATGTAATTATCTCGTTTCTGTTTGCTATTTAAGATGCACCCTTTCTTTCAGTCTTTGTCCCATCTCCGTTTTGTTTATGTGTGTTTTCCCTGCCTGTCAGCTTGTTCCAGAATACTATTATTAAAGTTTGAGTTTGTATCTATAATCGGAGTCTTCATTCTGTTCCTGAGGAAACCACAGTGTGACAGGCTATGTACAGAAACAAAATACATGTGCCATGGAATAGCCTCCGCATGGACAATAAGGAAATGACATTAATCAAACAATATTGTTGATAAAGAATAAGAGAACAATAAAAGTGCTAGTTATTAATAATAACGCATCAATGTTTTTGAAAAAATATTAAACATTTGTAATATTACAGTAATTGTAAACTCTTAATCTTACTTTCTGATGAACACCTGAAGCGCTTTGCTAGCAGGTTAATTAGCTCAACGGAACTCATTCGATAAATCATACATACAAAATAAACATAATAAATTGACTTATATTTTCACAAAATCACGCACAGATGAACTTGAACTAAGTTACATAGTCAATGTACGTAGTGAATGTAGCAACTCCTGTTGTGGATGCGCTCTTCCTGTAATAACGCACTGAAACAGCAACTAAACCCAAAGAATTCACAACATTTTATTAAAATAGTGTTCTCATTATAATTTTATGTAGCCTATATGACATATTTGTGCTGCACATGTTGGACTAAACTGTATCTTCCTTTTCGTAGTGATTCCAATCAAGTTATTCAAAACCATGATGAACAGCACGCATCTGAAATGTCTCTGCTGAAAGAAATAATACATTATCTCTCATGCAGCTTAAATATATCAGCATTATATAACATTAAAAATTAGCATTTATCGGCTGATACTATGGTGATCAATATAGCATGCATCCCATAGATTCCGATCTTGATTCAATATCGATACATTTGTATAAATATCAGGTTCAGTAGTGACATGTTAATCTTCACAAGGAAAAAATCTCTCAACTAATGCTGTAAACATACAGGGAGTAGCTAATATTGTTATTAAAGGTTAAAATTGACAACTCAAATTATAATATAATGCGTTTTTTTATAATAATAACATTATAATCTGTTTATAATGAGTAAAAATATAATAAATATGTAATATAGTGCATATATTTAGCCAAATACTCCTCTCTATTTTACTAGCAACCTAAATGGTCAAGGCTTTCGTATGTAACGTGACATCTTAAAGGGGTCATATAATGGTACATGCACTTTTTCAAGTTGATTGTACTGAAATGTGTGTTGGCAGTGCCTGTACACAACCATCATATAATGATAAAAATCCATCCAGTGTTTTTGTTTTAATCTCCTTATATGTTTTCCCCTGCCTCAAATCGAGCCGTTCGAGCCTGTGACGTCACACGGTCGGACGCCCCTCCCGCGATTGTTGATTGACAGCCGGGTTTCAACACAGACCCGCCCTCGCTCGTGAGCCAGCTGTCAATAATAGTCTGCGCGGACCGGCGCGGTCATTGTTGATATGCTGGAGCACTGTCTATGAGCAGAATGGCGTCTAAGCGATTGTGGTGTTCTGTTCTTGGGTGCAATAACGAACACAGTCATTTTGATGTTCCTAAATCTGAACCGCTGAAGACGCAGTGGCTGAGTTTGTTTTCGAAGGGAATATTCCCCACGAGCAACGTCAATGCTTTCATGTTTGCGCAAATCATTTCTCACCAGACTGCTTTATAAACGAGGGTCAGTATGAGCTGGTTTTGCTAAGAAGCTGCTCCTGAATAAAGGATCGGTACCAGCTATTCGTGTTCCTGCTGAACCTCTAGAACAACTGAAGTGAGTGTAACGTTTTATTAACCTTTATATTAATATTTATATCTTTGCAAATCGCTTGCACGCTTCACGATGAATGAGTCTAAGGTTTACACTCAGGGTACATTACTGGATGTTTTCTATGTACGACGTTCTCAATTTAATTCATAATCCCACGTTTATAATGAACAACGCGTTATGGTTATTGTGTTAAAAACGTGTACGCACAGAACAGAGGGGCGGGGTGAGCAAAGCTCATGATCATTTAAAGTCATATGCACTGAAACGGCGTGCTGAAAACAGAGCTGTTTTTGACCAGGTAAAATAACTGTTTTCTTACAATACTAATGAGAATTTTTAATTAAAGTATATTACAAACTTTTAATTTAGACCCCAAAGAATCATATTAGCTTGTACAAAAATGGCATTATATGACCCCTTTAAGCTGTTTCATTGAACCCAACCCACATGCATGGCCATACATTAGACTTGGTACTAACACATGGTTTTGTCTCTTGTTCCTTGTTCTTGTCTGTCCTGTGATTCTCTGTTTGCAATGTGTCTTGTTAATTGTCTGATCATTGTTCACAGGTGTTTTGGATTTACCACGCCCCCTTGTTATCTTGTCTAGCTCGTTTGTCCCTTGTATTTAAGCCCTGTGTTTCAGCCCTGTCTTTGTGAGTTCTTGTTTGATTGTTTACGTGTATGTTGCTATTCTTGAATCCTGTTCCTGAGTCTGGTTTCCTGTCTAAGTTTGTATGGTTTGTAGTCTATTGAATAAAGTGTGCTGCAGTTGGATCCTGCTTCATCCTTGTTTCAACCACGCAAAACGTAACAGAAGAACTCACCAAAACTATGGATCCAGTAGTCACAAACAACCAGGCCCTAAGGAGATACCTGTTGTCAATGTCACAAGATGGCCAGCCCATAGTAAGGTATGTGAAAGACTTCTGGGCTTGCTGCCATTTAGCGTCCTTAGACGACGCCCAGCTTATAGAGCTGTTCCGGAGCGGACTAGACGAGGGCATCGCTCTTATGATGCCAGATGACTATACCGACTGGACGCTAGAACGGTATATCAACCTGGCCCTTTTCCTGAGCGATTCGTCGTTTGCTGTGGACATGAAGGAGAAGAAACTCCATCAACCCATAGTATCCCTTCAGTCTGGTCTTTACGTCACTCCCATTATCAAGCCACCCACCAGATTGATCTATAGCAGTCCGGGTCTGGTGTCCAGCGTGGCCGATTCCCCGCTGAGGTCAGCACGGGTTGCCAAGAAGGCTATTCTGCTTGGGACTCGTTTCGTCCAGACCGCCCCGCCTGCTGAGCCTGAGCATCACGTCAGCTCTGTCGAACCTGTGTTCCAAGTCAGCCCTGACGAACCTGCACTTCACGCCGGTCCAGCCGAGCCTTCACCGCTGGCTCCGTCCAGCCCAGCCGAGCCTGCACCGCTGGTTCCGTCCAGCACAGCCGAGCCTGCAACGCTGGTTCCGTCCAGTCCAGCCGAGCTTCATGTCTGCCGATCCAGAGACTGTGCACGTCATGTCTGCCGATCCAGAGACCGTTCACGTCACGTCTGCCGATCCAGAGACTCTGCACAAGGTGGCCTCCGCCATGCGGTCTGTTCGTGAGACGCGGTCTGTTCGTGAGACGCGGTCTGTTAGTGAGACGCGATCTGTTCCTGTTCCCAAGCCGGCGCCTGGTCCAGCCTATGACCCCATAGCTACCCCCAAGAAAATTTTGGGGGGGGGGGGGGCAGTAGGTACTCGCCGTGGCCACCCGAGGGTTCTTCACCGCCATGGCCGCCCGAGGGGTCTTCACCGCCGTGGCCGCCCGAGGGGTCGTCTCCTCCCTGGCCGCCCTAAGGGTCGTCTCCACCCTGGCCGCCTGCGCATCCTGCTCCACCATGGTCTGCGCCAGATCCTGCTCCGCCCTGGCCGCCTGCACTGCCTGCTCCACCCTGGTCGCCTGCAGATCCTGCTCCACCCTGGTCGCTCACGCTTCACGACCCAGGCCCGCCTTGCCTATATTCTGGTCCCGGTTCCCAGTGGGGGCCTGGCCCTCCGTCCCTCCCCCAAGACCGCCTCTGTCACGTGTCTGTCCTGTCTTGTATTGCACTTGGGTGTCTTTGTTATGTTGGGCCATGTGCTCTCATTATTGTTTGATCCCTCCCCCTTGTTACCTGATTAGTGTTTGAGTTCTTCCACCTGTTCCCTCTTGATTTGTTCCCTTTTTAAGTCTCCTCTTGTTTGCAGTCTTTGTCGGATCGTTGTCATATGTTTTCCCAGTTTCCGTGTGATGGTCTTCGTGTTCAGAGTCAGTGTTTGTTCTTCAAGTTTCAGTTTTGTTTAATGTCTCATTTATTGTGTTTTCCCCCTTGTGGGTTTTTGCTTTGTGTTTTGTTTTCTTTTGTTAATAAATCATCCGTTGCTGCACTTGAGTCCTCCTCTCCACTTTTGGTAACTGTAACGTGACAGCCTCTGCTTCACCACACCCTCCTGAACTTTTGTGGTTTTGATGGGTGTCGGGAGCCGCCCATAGGGGAGGGGCTATGTCACGGTGTGGGTTTTGTCTTTTGTTTCTTGTTCTTGTCTGTCCTGTGATTCACTGTTTGCAATGTGTCTTGTTAATTGTCTGATCATTGTTCACAGGTGTTTAGGATTTACCACTCCCCCTTGAGTGGTATCTTGTGGTTATCTTGTCTAGCTCGTTTGTCCCTTGTATTTAAGCCCTCTTATGTCTCTTGTGTTTCAGCCCTGTCTTTGTGAGTTCTTGTTTGATTGTTTACGTGTATGGTGGTTGTTGCTATTCTTGAATCATGTTCCTGAGTTTGGTTTCCTGTCTAAGTTTGTATGGTTTGTAGTCTATTGAATAAAGTGTGCTGCTGTTGGGTCCTGCTTCATCCTTGCTTCAACCTTGCTTCAACCACGGAAAACGTAACAGAACCCTTCCACTGAGGTAAATTTAATTTTGTCCCCGGCTTTATGTGAGAACTTTCTTGATTATTTTATTCTTAAGATTGAGGCAATTAGTGGATTTCTCACCAATGACTTATAAACCCTCAAGTCCTGCTCGGCATATGGCAGTTTTTAATCAATTTGAATTGGCTACATTTTAGTGGTTACAGGAGTTGGTAAGTAAATTAAAACCCACTGGCTCCGACGGAGATATGGTCCCTCCATGGTTTTTTAAAGAAACTATTGAGGTGATTGGGCCAGGCATTTTGCAGATCATAAATAAAAGTTTAGATACTATTTCCAAACATGTTGAAACAGGCATTTGTGCAGCCTTTATTAAAGAAACCAAATTTGGACCCGACTGTCCTGGATAACTTCTCATCTTTCATTTTTATCTGAAATGTTTATCAATTTTAGTGCAGTAACTTTTTTTATCAATTAAATTAAACTTAAATAAAACTTAAATTAAAATTAAACTTTCTAGAAGAGCACAATATTGGTGAAGTATACCAGTCTGGTTTCAAGAAACACCTCTCAACTGAGACAGCCCTTGTAAATGTTTTTAATGATTTGTTGATGACTGTTGATGCTGGAAACTCTGCTCTGTTAGTTTTATTAGATATAACCGCTGCTTTTGACACAATTGATCACTTAGTGATGCTCTCACGGTTGAAGTATGTGGGGGTTCAGGGAAAGGTCCTGGAGTGATTTAAATCCTATCAGACTGGTAGAAGCATGATAGTGAATATTGGGACATGTTCCTCTAGATCAGCACCGATCATGTGTGGTGTGCTGCAAGACTCCAATCTTGCTCCTATTTTATTTTCTCTCTATATGATTCCTTTGGGAAATATTTTCAGGAAATATAATATTACTTTTCACTGCTAAGCTGATGATGTACAAGTGTATCTGCCACTGTCACATGAAAATGGTTTAGAACCTCTTATGGTCTGTCTTTTAGATCTTAAAACATGGTTGACTTCTAATTTGTTTACATCTAAATGAAAACAAGACTGAGATTATAGTTCTAGTGGAGCCAGGGGTACAACACAGTTGCAATAAACTCTGTTGTAAAGTCAAGTTTCTTTAACTTACGCAATCTGGCAAAGATGAAATCATGCTTGACGTTTAAAGGCCTTGAAACTGCAATCCACGTTTTGATAACATCCAGACTTGACTATTGTAATGCGTTATACGGGAATTAGTCAGTCATCTATTTCTCGTTTACAAAAAGTTCACAATTCTGCTGCTAGACTTTTAATGGGGATAAAAAAACGTGAACACATTACTCCTACCCTGGGGTGCGTTTCCAGAAAGCGATTTTTCACTGCACGAAGAAATGGATGTGTGGCGTGAGAACAGTGTCAATGGCGTGAGAGTTGGCAGGCCTGATATAGCCTACTTATTTATGAATCATTAGTTTATGTTAGAATGTTTATTTCTATATTTAATCATTGTTCTGCTGTATACGAGGTGTCTGAGGTAATTCTATCATTGACTGCCTATGTTTTGACTGCCTATGTCTAAGGCTTTTCAAGTTACGTCCCTGATTAAACTCTTTGCGTTAACTACAATCCCATAACAACTTAAACCAGCCTAAGATCGTTTGCCGGTTTTAGAGAGGTTTTCAAGAACCAGCAATCGAGCCTGAGCTTTTTCTCCTACCAGCTAGGATGACTTAAACATCGGATAGCTTTCCTGAGTAACTAGTTGGCGGTCATAATTTGACTTCCATTCTCAAGCTTTGATCTCTATACTATTTAAATAAGAACTGTACTTGTTACAAGTTTACTGTTTTGTTAGATTAAGATGCAAATGCTTTGCTCAGGGCCACAAAAAGGGTTTTGTAGTGCCTTATTGATATTGTGCAAGGGGTAATGTATAATATTTGCATTAGCAAAGAGGTAACAAAAGATTTTCCGTTTCAATGAGGTCTTTTTTCTGTTTATTGACTTTTCCATTAGACAGGTGGCGTGCCTCTTGTATACAGTAAATGATTAATACCAATGAAAATTACACATTAGACAGTATACAGTCTCCTCCAATAATTAACACTATACATGATTAACCTCAAATAAAAACCTTTATCTTGGCTCAAATATATTACATTTTATTGTAGTGCTTAAGCCACTTGTGTAAAAAGCAGCTTTTAGTCAGTGCTTGAAGGTATCCCATTGAGATGCATTAACGAAAGATTAAAATCAAAGTTCACAAAGCAGGTTCAATAATCGCTGTAAAAAAGACCTACAAGTTTCATTTTCCCAAATCTCCTTTTCTGTTGTAAAATTATAGGTACTAATTAATTCTGCTTTATAACATTAACGTCAAATACAGCAATTTCAAATAAATCAATTTGCATGTGCAAAAATATATTTAAATAAAGTAATTATATGTAAACATATAAATCTAAAAACTCTAAAAAGAAATGATCCTGACTGTAGTGTTTTTGCATGGCACCACTACTATTCATACAGTCTAGCGAGAGGAAGTCTGTTTTGTAGAACAGGATTGTATTTGTGTACAATCTGTACCATGTTTTCCATCCTAAAACAGGCCCTTTTGTTTCTTCACATTCAGTTGCTTCCAGGACGGCATAGCATAGAAATCCATCCGAGAAAACCCCATGATCAGGGCGAAGTCTTCGTTTGAGAGATAGTCCTGCATAGATGATAGAGGTGTGTGTTAGTTTTATCAATAGATCATTCTTACCAAAACATGTTCAGGTCACATTTCACCACCCCCCTTAAAAAGGACAATAAAGATTTTTTTTTTATTGTAATATTATTATAATATTCCGGTGAAATCACAAAACAAAATGAACGTGTCCCAGCTTGATATACAACCACTGATGAACATATTTGGTTTTGATGAGAAAAAAACAAACTATACTTTACAAGTAACACAGATTTAGACAGATTTGTGAACAATATTTGAGAGAAATAGACCTTTTGTGTACATAGAAAAAGTCTTAGATCTTTGTTCAGCTCATGAAAAATGGGGGCAAAAACAAAAGTGTTGTGTTTATAATTTTGTTTAGTATATTAGATCTCATTAAACGACAAATTAAACCCAATGTATTTAAATTGATTGCTGGACATTGTAATGTTATTGTACACATAATTGTACATATATCTGATTTAGCATAGTATTAGCAAGCCCCCTAAACACACACACTCACTTTTTAAAACAAAGTTACGCCACTTTCTTATACCCTCATATACTTGTTAACCGTAACAGTTTATTGTTTTGGGGACAATTTATTGCGATCTGGCAGTGTTTATTTTACATTTGCTATGGTGTATGAAAAGGACATCTGTAGATCACGAGTTTACCTCTTTTCTTGTGGGGTCGACTCCTTCAGGCAGGTCTTCTGTCTGAGTGTTCACCAGCTTCTCTGGAGGGAAGGTTTGCGTGACAGGACGGGGTATCATAACCCCTTGAGTTGAGTTACTTGAGTTGGTTTGATTTGAGGTTGGTTGGGTCAGATCCTGTGCACAAGATTTCAAAACATCTTCACATGTCACATTACAGCCCGTTCTCATCCTTTGGCGTCATACATGTGACGCTTTGTACATTTCATCGAAATCTTACGCACATGGCATCCTTTAGCATCAATATGAGACGCAGAACCAAAGGCGTCATACAGGTGACACTCGTCTAAATCCGATGCACATGGCATCGTTTAGCGTCAATATGACACACACATCCCAAGGCGTCATAACCGTAACCCTACCCCAGACCTAAACCTACCCTTAACAGTGCGTGTTATATTGACGCTAAAGGATGCCATGTGCGTAAGATTTCGACGAAATGTCATATGGCATCACCTATATGACGCCAAAGGATGAGAATGCGTTGCACATTATGCATTTTGCAGGCACTTTTTTCCCTAAGCAATTTAAAGAGCATTCAAGTTATACTGTACATTTTTATCAGTTCCTGCATTCCCTAGGTAATTCAACCTAGGACATTGACGTTGCTAGCATCACGCTTTACCATTTAAGCCCGTAAAAACAATTAAGAACTTACCACAGTAATTTTGATAAGATCAGTTGCATCTCCAAGCTCTGATTTAAGCTGGTCGTAGGATTTCCCACCCTAAAAGACAGTAAAAAACATTCATCACCTGCACCATACACTTGTGAAATAAGTTGTCATGCCGAAAGAAAGTAAACTCATGTCAGGTACTTACACTCCACTTTTGTGGGTCCCAGGCATAGAACCAGCCTGTAAAGGTGGGCGGCTCAAACCCTTGCTTGACCACTAGGATAGGTGTCTCCAGGTCACGCCCTGCAGGATGGGACTTCAGATATTCCTGTGCTGTAACCACTGCTTCCTGCTTCTCCTTGTCATTGGCACCTTTGCCGATCCACAGGTACACCTAACAGAACATAATTGTGCTGTGATTTCTAGTGGTATGAAAAAGATATGAACATTTGCACAGAGAGACAACCACCCTGACATTCACCTGATCCCAGATGTCCAGCAACATCACATCATCCTCATCCAGGTCATCTTGGTTGAAGTTCGTAATCTCTGTCGCTATAAAGCGACCCGTCTGGTTGGAGCACTCAAACAACCGGGGTGTAACACTACTTGTCTCATCCTGAAGTCTGAGAATGGGAGAAACTTATTGGCTGTGTCCCAAAACTGTTTACGTGAAATCACATATCCTTTCCTTTGCAATGAAAGCAATGGCGAAATGCATGCCATAATGCTAAACCCTATTGAAATCAATTGTCCAGTTTCCTTTGTTCTTCACGTGAGGAGCGCTATAGAGTGCAACAGTGCCCGCCAACTTTTTCTGTGGATTGGTTCCGGAAGTATTTTTTTCCATTTCACGTTTCATTTTTTAAAAGTCTTTGTTAAAGCATTTTAAGCCATGAACCAAGCCAAACATTACACAAATTTACAAACTTGTTTTTTATTCGAAGCAAAAAAGACAAAGACAGAGTACTTAACTGATTTAATAAGGAAAAAATAAGTACAATCCCATGAAGCATTGCGAATAATATAACGATGGAGAAATATATATTTTTTCAATTAACAGCTCAACAGATTTTGGAACTGAGCCATAATAATTTGTGCATTAACGTGTGCAGTGTGCAATTGTTTCTGTACCTTTTGCTGCTGGCATACTGGGACTTTCCACCAAGGTTTACCCAGAAGTCAGCTGGTTCCTGACCCTCTGCAATAACATTTTTCTCCCTTTTGGAGATGATGTCAGCCAGTGATTTGGCCATCTCTCTCTCATCTCCACTGCAGCCCTGCATGGTAATATTAAAGTCAAGTATTTGGGACAGACAGGTAAGACATTTCTGGTGCTCCTCTATACTTTTTCAGAAATATCTTTTGAAATATGTCAGATGTTTTTAGAATTAAACTCTACCGACCTTGCCATACCACAGGTAGCAGCACTTATCTGTGCTGAGCACAAAGACATCATTGGAGTTCAGAGAAGATGAACGTGGAGGCACCTCAGTGGCACGTGTGTTGAACTCATTCGTTCCATGGACGTGAAACAATCTTACTGGCGGCTGAGAATGGGAGGAGCCTTCTCTGGAACTTCCTTCCTGGTATTCAATCACAACAACAAATGAGTTAGCATGTACTGTGAGAAATATATGATAAGTGGGTCATTTCTGCACCTCTAGCAGCAACAATTGTTTCCAAAACACTCCTAATTCCCCATATTGATCTTTGACAGTCTCACCTCAATTGTTTTGAAGGCACCACACATTTTACTCTTTTCAGGAAGTTAAGCTGTAATAAGTGCAATGTGCCAAAAAAAAAAAAGCTTGTCATTGAACCAATATCATCAGAAGTACACCTTTGCATCATATCCATATCTACCCTTAAAGTATCTTAAGGCAATAATATGACCCCCTTAAGTCCTAATATGCACCTTGATTTGATATGGGACAAAGTTGTATCTTTAAGGTACTGCCCCAGTGGCAAGCTGTTGCACTTCTTACGGTTTGCTATATACTGTGTGTGTGTGTGTGTGTGTGTGTGTGTGTGTGTGTGTATGTGTGTATATGCGTACCGTATATATATATTATTTATTATTTATTTATTTTCTGATAGTGTTTTTAAGAACAGAAACATAATCATTCCTAAAACAGGAAGTGTGTTTGGGTTTTGGTTTTCCATTGTTACAACAGATGACATGCCCAAGTGTTTCGTAGAGAGCAACAGTTTGACAGACCTACCTCATAAACAATCATTTTGCCCTTGAAAATGGCCATTAGGTGCATGGGCTCCTTTCCCATGGGAACGCGGACCTGCACCGGTTCTCCATTGTACTTCTGGTCCAGAATCACAGCCTGATATGCAGAGGCTGTCAGCTCTGCCGTGCTTGCATGGCGCCCCTAAACATTTTAAAATATTCAAATAGAAAATAGTTACTTTAAATTATTCTAATAATATTTCACAATATTACTGTTTTTTTTTTTTTTTGGTTAAATAAGTGTAGCCTTGGTTAACGTTAAAATTTTTTACTGACCCCAAACTTTTGAAAGGTAGTGTAGAGTGAGAAAATGAGGGAGGGAGATACACCTACTTGCCACATGTACAGAATGTAGTATATTTTTCTGCTGACTTCATATTTGTAGAGAATAAGGTAACAGTCCCCCCCGTAGAAGTGGCCGAGCCACTTCCTTTCCACAGGGACAAGCTCATTGTCCTCAAGCCTCCATACCTGAGGGATGAACACACTTATGTAATGAGTTCTGTTTACTAAGATGCATGAAAGGCAATGAAAGGTCATTTCACTGACCTCGGCTTCACCTGACCCATCGTCCACCATTTTCTGCTGTGCAGCCAAGTCAGGTCTTGCATGCATAGAGGTGGCGTCAAATTTGACTTGCTCAACCTTGGCTACAGAAAGCAATCATAAAATGAATAAAGTCAGAGTCATGTAGAATAAAATGGGTCTCTAAGGGGATGTTTATACAGGATGCATTCTTGTGTTTTGTCTGTGCTATTTTTTAATGATTGGCCTATGTACACAGGGTAGAGGAATGTTTTTTTAATCAGCGTCTCACCACAGCTGTTTTTTTTTTAACATGAGAGTACATCCTGTATGAACGCTGCCTTAATCTTAAATAGAAATTCTTCTGCATTTGTCATTTCAGCAGTGTTGAAAAGATGACAACTAAAAGTAGCGATGTAGTAGTGAACAATTTGAAGCCGTTTTCAAAACACTCATATATGGTTAGCTACTTTTTGTTTGCAAATTGTAGTATAGCTAACTACTATTTCAAAGGATGAGCTTGACTGTATTTAAACTTAAACTATAGCTGGACAAGCTATGAGCTTTAAAGAAACTTCCCAAACACTGCATTGCTGAACCGTTTTTTTTTTTTTTTTGTCATTTTTAACTATTACAAAGATGATACATTTATATTTCACTATTTTTACAAGCTCCTGAACCTGTCTTTTTTTAATCTCCTGGACATCTGTTTTTACCAGTGCTTCTGCTTCTTTAGTAGTGTTCTTTAGTGTCGGTTTTTACACTAGTACACCATGCTCACCTATTTTCCCTGGACTGTGTGTGCTTCCCATTCCAGCTGTCTGTCCCTTGTCTGTCCACTTCTGGAAGAGTTGCTTGAACACTGATGATTCTGCTCCTTCGCTCACAGTCTCTACATAGGTGGATGCAGCATATGCTTTTGCCTTTATGTAGGCCTAGAACAATAGAATATTAAGTTAGATGATGAAGTGTGTCTTTCACAATAATTTGCTATGTGATTACATTAATATTTGGTGCAATATACTATGCTAAGATTGGAAATATTGGGCATTATTCTCTAATAACTGTAGAATTGTTCTAATGTGCGCATAAATAGTTCCCTAGCAAAAATAAATAAAATTAAAGAGGTGATGAACTGAGAAATCAAATTTTCCTTGAGCTTTTGACATCTAAGAGGTCATCAAATTATAAGAATATCCTGTAAGTTTCAGAACTGAAAACGTCCTTGTTAGTCCAATAAAAGCTTTTATTGACACCAGGCTCAGCAAACGACTCGTTTTTCAAAGTGGGGAACTATGACGACAAAGAGGATAAAACACCACCCCCGCAGAAGAAGATCAACGCCTACTTCAACACGGCCGGTTTAGCCCCGCCCACCGATTCGCGCATTACACGAAACTCATTATAATATGCAAAACTGTTATCCACTCAAAGCAGTGGGCGTTTACTTCCAAGTCTTCAATGCGAGACGCCCATAAAAACCAAGTGTTTGTGAGCTAGGCTCAAAACTAGGGTAGAAATTAGCCTCTTACTTATTCATTTTGATGTTTTTGAATGTAAAAACCAAGCGAACGTCATAAGTTGACCTCAGAGAACAATATAAAACAATTTAAAAAGCCAGTTAAAAAAGCCAGCAATTTAAAAAGCCAGTCTTTAAGTTATCCTATTTTGAGATGATAAATGAACTGACATGACCCCTTTAAATCCAGAACCAATGTCAGTTCATTTATCATCTCAAAATAGGATAACTTAAAGACTTGGCTTTTAAGGACTCGTACGATAAATTAGTTGACGATAAATCATAATTTCAGCTTGACGTTATTCACACATAAGTTTTTACGCACAAATACATGTATACACAGTTGGTGAAAAATGATTTGATTAGTGCTTCATTGGTGTATTTGAATGGTCTGGACTCACCTCTGCTTTCTTCAGAGACTCTGCCCTTTCAGTTTTTGATGCCTTTTTGCCCTTCCAGACAAAGATCTTTATTCCACCTTGATCCAGCAGAAAGCAGTCCTGCCACAGGAATCAGATTTCACTTGGCATACATTTATACTGCGTGCTAAGTGTCTTTATGCGGTGTAACAACAGCCATGCCTCTTGTGTACCAAAACAACAATTATACACTCAATTTGCATTTGGATAGCTTCTTGCATACAGTACAACTTGCTTGTTTCTTTTTAGTTTTTCCATTTCAAGTCATGAAATCAGATTCTATTTACTTTTTGAAGTCATGTTCTTGGTCTTATTGTGCACAATTCATTGGTGCATGCTATTTAAAAAATATCAAAATACAAGTTTGTCTTCATAATCTTGTATCAAAATACAATAATGTAATAACTTGCTATGCATCTGAAACAAACCAAAAAAATGCATTTGACGTCATAAATTCCTCTTTCTGTTCAGCCCATTTCCTCTAACTACTCCATCCTTGGCTCACTATTTTATGACCCTAACTATTTCATCACATGTGTCCCTCCCAGCTGTGATCAATGAAATGCAACTATACACTTTGACATAGGTGTAAGTGTGACATTTGACTATAATATGCATCACTGGATCCTCTGCTATCAACTTGACCTTTGTACAGAATTGTTTTATGCTGTGGTGTGTAGGTTGGTTAAGAGGTCAGGGTTAGTCATACCTCAGTTTTTAGTAGGTCTTGTGTGAGAGGTTTCACCGCCACCTCTTGCACTACAAGGTTCCCCTCAGCATCTGAAATACTTTTCACACAAGATTATTTTAGTTGCAGCGCATATTTTTCAACAAAAATAATGCAGCAAGAGTATACTTAAAACAGGTTCAAATTGAACTCACTGAAAGAGTTTAATGGCAGTTTTCAGTTTCTCATCAACGATCTGATCTGGGATGGCATCTTTGATCTCCTTTCTCTCCCCCAATGCCTGCTTCATCATTTTCATGGCTTCCTCAGAAGATTTCTCATCATCTCCTTCCACTACAGTCACTTGTGCTCGTCCACCTCTCTCTCGATCACGGATGTCCTTCGCTAGGTTCATTCCCTATAAAAAGCCTTCAGTTTGATTACTGTGCATATGTGGTAATGTAAACCTTCAGCATCAAGAATGTGATTCTTTACATTGCTAAATTGAGCTTTTTTGCATAGCAAATCAGTTCTAATGGTTTACCCTTAACCTCTCCATTCGGTTACTCTTGGGCCCATTCCACTGGATGATCAGGCTCCCCAGGTCCAGCAGGAACACATCACCTTTATTAAAACTGTTCCAGTTCATTTCCACCTGAACACAGAGGGATTGAGCCTCATTATTTACACTTATTGGGGGATTTCAAGTAACGCAAGTTATGTAATCAGATTACTTTTATCAAGTAAAGAAATAAAGCAACACATTACTTTTAAATTTACAAAAAAAAAATCTTCCTTTTTCAAATAAGTATTGCAAGTTACTTTGTTTTCCTATTTATTGACTGACACCTCTCCTGTCCGTATGTTGAGAGACATCAAGAGTAAGGTGAAGATGCATTGCGTGCGCTGTGTAAACATGATGCTTTATTGTAGTTCTAGACTAAATGTGAGCATGCATTTACTCAACTCACTTGCTCAAAAACAGATTCAGTATTCCATTAAAAATTAAAATAAACAATACAATGCAAACATGGATAATTAAGTATATTATAATACAAATATACTTTCTGTATTTAATCTCACTTTATTAATCAATGTATTTGCTGCTTACCTTCACTGATCCAGTGTAACCATACTAATAAGCTATATAATTTATAATTTAAAGCTATAATTTAGTTAAACATCACATTTGTTTAATTTTTCTGTTTTTATGGCTGAAATAAGAGTTCTGAACTTTCTTCTCCTACGTCTTATTCTTCTGCAATCCAGAAGTAGTATAAAAACAAACAAGCAAGCCCAGCCCAGGAGAAAATGTAATGTAAAAGTAACGTAACACATTTCTTACCAGTAACTAAGGCAATTAGTTACTTTTTTTAGGGAGTAACACATTACTTTTAAAAGTAACTTTCCCCAACACTGCTTATAACTGCCTCTCAAGTTGGTACAGGAGACATAAATTTAATGTAATACTAATACATTTATATAATTAATTTAATAATTCATTGCGCATGCATATTATGTTAATATTTATACAGATCTTATTCCTGAAGTCATTTAAATATTATGTAAATTATAAGTTTGCCTATGTCATTCCGGTAACACTTTACTTGAAGGGGTGTGCATAAGACTGACATGACACCTCCATAATCATGACATGACACATGTCATAAATATGAAGGAGGTTTTATGCATGTTTATTAAAACTGTCATTAAGTGTCATTCGCTCAATTATGACATTTTTAATGCAAATATGACATTGTTTGAGATGTCCTTGTTATGACAACTGGACATAAACCAATACATCATAATCTGTTAGTGTCTTGGTAATGAAAATTTGGCATTACCAAGACAACATCAATTGTCATAAATATGTCATAAACATGTAATAGCAGATTAATTATCAAACTTAAGAAACCACTTAGCTTTATGGGTTAACATTACGTTAAACTGTCATGTGGTTAGTTTTGACATTGGCTGTCCTGAGGCCATTATGACGGTGTCATGAATATTTTTCTTGACCTCAACTACAGTGGTACAAATTGAATTTGTCATTAAAATGTTATAATGGCCTCATGACAGCCAATGTCAAAACCAACCACCTGACAGTTTAATGTAATGTTAACACATAAAGCTAAGTGGTCTCTTAAGTTTGATCATTTATCTGCTATGTCATGTTTATGACATATTTATGATGACAGGTTGTGTTGTCTTAGTAATGTCAAGTTGTCATGACAAAGACACTGACAGGTTATGATGCATTGGTTTATGTCAAGTTGTCATTACCAAGACACTGACAGATTATGATGTATTGGTTTATGTCAAGTTGTCATAACAAAGACAAGACACTGACAGATTATGATGTATTGGTTTATGTCAAGTTGTCATAACAAAGACATCTCAAACAATGTCATATTTGCATTAAAAATGTCATAATTGAGCGAATGACACTTAATGACAGTTGTCATAAACATGCATAAAACCTCCTTCATATAAATGACATGTGTCATGTCATGATTATGAAAGTGTCATGTCAGTCTTATGCACACCCCTTCAAGTAAAGTGTTACCAAAATGGACATGGACTGGATGATTTTAAACCTTTCTTAAGTGGGTGTTAATATTTTAGGCATGATGTTGGTGGTTGGTTTTTGTGTTGCTGACACATGGAAAAAAGAAGTAGTTAAAAGTCAGACAATCTAGATGGAGGCTTTTTACACCACTGTCAGCATGTATTGATGTAGTGGGTCTGAGTTCCTCTATTGTGATCTGACTGGGGCTATTCTTACCTCTCCCGCAACCACATGCTTATTTCCCTTCACATGCAGCAGTCTGCGAATGTTGTATGTGTTCGTCTCCACTTGTTTCATCCCAGATGCGACTCCACCTTTTTTGTATCTAGAATAATGAGATTAACAGTGTGATCAATTGTAACAAATTTTTACTCGCTCAAAGTTGATCACTTCTTGGAAACTGATTGGAAGAAGTCTATTTTTGTAATCTTCCCCATTTTTTTTTATTATTTGTGACTAAGAGAAGAGAAGCATTCTAAAGTCATTTGCTTATCACACAGCATCTTAAAATAAAGAGGCTCATTTGCGGAAATTACTATTGAAGGAAAATATATGCACTGTGTATGAAATCACATGATGAATTGGAACTCCCCTTGAAACTCCCCTGTCAAGAACATGTTAGGGTCAGATTTCACCACAAAAATAAGTATAAAATCAATTAGAAATTATAGTTTGCATAAATAAAATGAAGGGTATTTTTTTGGAAAGTTGAAGTTTTTTTTTTTGCATTTTTACACTATTTTGGGTTATTAAAGATGTGGCAAACAGGTTCTGGCAAACAAGAAATGTTCTTCTCTTAATTTATCAACTTTATTTATGGAAAAAATCATTAAAATAATTTACAATTTCATATTGTTTCAAAATAGTTCAAAATGAGTCACCTGTATCAATAAAAGAAGGAATTCGACTTGATTTCCTATCCATTATTTCATTGAGTGCACTCCACATTTTTTTACAATCAAATTTACATTCGCTTATTTTAATTTTATAAAACATTCTTTTCTTTTTCCTATTCCTTTTAGTTACTTGATTTCTTAATTTGCAATAGACGTCCCAATCCTCCTTGTTCCCAGTTCTGTTTGCTGTACCCTTTGCCACATCTCTCTCAAACATAATGTTTTTCAACTCATTAACAATCCATGGTGCCCTAACAATCTTCACTGTATATTTTTTCATAGGTGCATGTTTGTCCACCAAAGGGTAAAATACTCTTTCAAATGCTGATAATGCATCATCAGGATGAACTTCCTTAAACATCAATCCAACATACATTATTTACGTCTGTACAAAATGATTCTTGACTGAATCTCTTATATGATCTTTTCTAAATTACTTTTGGTTTCCTAAGTTTTCTAAGTGTTTACATGCTTTCTAAATAAAACTTAATTTCTTTTTACGCATGTGTGCTTAAAGGCCTTAAACGCTTGAACCCCGATAAATGCTGCTTGCAGCTTTAATTATTAGTATCCTGATTTTGGAGTGAAGTGTGATGTTATGTTTTGATTAGATTCATCCAAGATGGCTTACATGATGCCCTGTTTGAAGTATCCTTGGAAAGTGGCGCTTTCGTGGCCCTGGGCCTCACGATGCTGCACAGCGGCCCCCCCTAGGTGGTCATCCATCTGCGTGGTGTATATCGCTGCTGCTCCCTGCTCATCCTGGGAGGTGGACTTGCCCAGCCAATAATGAATGTCATAGGAGTAGTGGTTGCTGGTCTTGTGAGTCTGAAAATGAGATTGTTTTTTTAGTGCAACCATTCGTTCATTGACCTGTAAGGTTGTCAGCTCAAAAGCACTTGAGTTAATTATAGGGCACTTAGCACTGATACTTACGTAGAGTATTACATAGCTGTCTCCCTCAAAAAACTGTCCAAATGTTTTAGATGGACAGGGCACGAGCTCCATGTTCTGACCATTGATTAAACAGAAGACTGATTAGTGATTTGCTAAAGATGTCAGTATCTGAGATGTGAATGCACTGATTTGACAAAGTAGCTGTGCTGTCTATCATTCCTGCTTACCTCCACTCTCCATATCTGAAGTCCTGGTGTGGTTTTATTGAGGACTTTGGGAACATCGGTCTTGACTTGGTCCTGTGGCATGGTGCCAGCTTAAAGTCTCAGCGAAATACCTGGAAGAGAGAAAAAGGGAGGGTTGGATAGGAATTACTTGAATTCAGCGAGACAAAATGTTTCCTAGAATCACATACATATAAAGATTTCCTGATAAATGTGTTTGTGAATTTTACATTAAGTATATGCTCTAATGCAAAGCTACAAGCTGTTTACATACCCATTTTCCTGTATCTACCCCTTTTCCTTGATCTGACCTCACCATATAGCAAAGTATAGTAAAAGTTACAGTTCCCAATAAAAAGAAAATTATCATTATTTTTTTCAAAAACATGCTGTATTTGATATTACAGTACATAGACTTGCAAGGAAAGCAAAGATTTCCAATGAATGACCTTTTTAAACTAATAATGAAATATGTTAAGCCCACAAAGCTATATGGCTTTGTTTTTTATGGCCATGGTCTCTATAAATGCTTGCTTAATGATTTATTTTCTGTTAGGCTTAAAGGCATAGGGTGCGGCCTAAAGTTTCATACATTAGCTTGCTCTTCAGTTTATCATGCATTAGTAAACCCAGACCCTATTTGAAACCCTACTTGCGGAAGAAAGATAGTCAGCCGCCCCTGGGAAAGGAAATGAAAGCCTCATGTGTAGTAAAATACGCCCCACAGATAGAGCAGTTATCTTTAAGTGTGGCTGAGATGTCAGAGTGTGATCAAGACCTACAATACTTCACTTTATCTGCTGAAGTGAGCACATACTTCGAACCGTCTTGACTGCAAATATTTTTTTCTTAACCAGTATGTCTGTTTTGTTTTCCATATGAACATCCTTATAACAAGATACATTTACTTGAGAAGGACATTTTTATTTATAAAGTTTATTTTGAGGATACTCTTTAATCTCTTTTAGTCTTTTTAGTCCCCCCATTTTTCTTTCTTTTTATTTTTTTAAAGTATAAACCTCACTAAATATATTTAGATTTGTTTTGTGACATTTATGCATTAAGTGTGGTATAAAACACTTAATTCAAGATATATTCTTGGTGAATAAAAGGTGCTTAATTGTAATAAAAATAATGTCAAAATGCAAAATCTTCCTAAAATAGGCTTAAATATACATAGGCAAAATATGTATTTAATTTTAATTAAAATTCTGTCATTCGTACGAATTCATACGAATTGGGCAACTCGTAAAATATGTACGATTTAGCAAAGATCTTACTAATTCGTACGAGTGAGGTCGTACGAATTGTTACGAATTAGCCACCTCGTAAAATTCGTACGAACTGCCGTGAGATCGGGTTGGATTTTAATAATTTAACGATAAAGATTCTAATTTTTTTTGTGTGTGTTATGTAGTCCACTTTTATTATTTATTATATGAATATTTTTTACATTGTCCCAGGTAACACATGATTATAATGTTCTAAAGGAAGATGTACATGGTTTATGATAGTCAGGGGACTATAAAAATTGTATTATATTGTGTTTGCTTTGTCTTTGTTGTGTGCATACCCCTCTGTTTAAATATACTGCAAACTTTGTGGCTAGTGAGGGATAGTGTCTGTTTCAAAGCCATTGCTTTTCAACCAAATCCTCTCCATCCTATCCTCCCTTCCACTATCTCTGTCCTCATTTCCACATCCTGGTTCCGTAATGATATAAAAAATTAAATAAAAAACTTGCCAGTGCTTGATCGCTATCATCTATTTTTGGACAACTGCATTTCTGTGGTGTTGTGTTTAACAAATGAGGCAGGAAGCTCAGATAATGTGGGGTCATCGCACCTGATAACAGCTCTTACATGAAACGCTATTGTAATTTAATGATGTCTTTAAGACAATGTAATGTGTATTCATCAATCATACAGTATATAGTTCAGTCATCTGCAAGCAATCACATTATAACCACATGGGACAAGCTGATTGGCCTCTGCTTATCCAATAAGATTGCTTGCTCAACATTTAAATCTGGTTTAGTGTTTGCTGGCTAGTCCTCAGCACGCTACAGAGTCAGACTTAGGGTTGCTATCAGAAACCCTCCACCTCCCCCAGCTCCACCTGCCTAAATTTGCTACATGATTTATATATCTCTATTTATGCTGCGGCACATATTTAGCAGTATTCCATAATTGCTCTGCAGCAGCAACAATAGTCAACAGCAGCAGCTTAGCAGATCTAGTCCTCCAGGACCAAAGTGATGTAAAAAAGTCAGATCGTGTACAGCGAGCCGCTCATTATTGACAAATAATACATACATGCATACATACATACAGTATACACCCTTTATGTATCTACACACACACCCAAGAGAATCATTTTCTGTTTGCATATCCCAAATTTATGAGCTTTCTTATCTACATCTTTTTATGTTTCCCTGATACCTTGCAGATGTTGATATGGTGTGATAATACAGATGACTCAATCTCCCTTGTTTGATTGGATGGTTGGGTTTTATTAGGGATTGTATCGCTGTCTCTAGCGTAAGCAGATTGCACTGACCCTTAAGTCACTGATCACAAACCCTCTGCCCAGTGCAAAGGTTCATATTTCCTAACTAAATCTTAAAGTTATGCCGTTAGTCCAATAATGGCTCCTCTCTGCTGTTACCATTACAACAGCATATCATGAATTATCTGCCCTCCAGTATTAGATGCGGTGTGTCAGAACAAACAGGAAAGTGTGCAGAGTTTTAATGTAACCGCCCGGTGTTTGATCAGGCCTGACAGTGTGTACATGTCTCATCTCCACCTCCTTCCCTATAACCTTGATTAATATTCTTCCTGTAAACTGCCCACCATGGCCAATCCAACCTTCAGTCCAAAGCACATCAGATTATGCAACACAAACTTATAACGAACAATGTAACATAGGCAAAAATAGCATATTGGCAAGTTATTCAAGCATAAAGCCAGCATACACAATGGACGCTTTTGGTCACCAGATATTCATTGAGACATTGACTTAATTTGCTATGAACTTTTTGAGAATATTTTACATATAAATCTATATGTATGTGTTGTCCATGTCAAATGCTTCAAATGAATCTGTTAATTGATTCAATAGATGGTAGCACTTTATTTTACAGTCCTGTTCTGCATGTACATACTGTACCAAGTACTACTTATAGCAACTACAGTAACTGGGTTGGGTAACCCCTAAACCTAACCTTAACCCAAGTAGTTGCCGTATATTACCAGTACTTTCTTGGGTAAGTACACTGTAAGTACACATACTGTAAAACAAAGTGTAACCCAATAGATATTATGAAATGTAATGTTTAAAGACAGGAAGATATTTTGCAGCTAATATTAGAAGGGTAATTAAAACTAATGATTAATGATAAATATTAAGGCAAACAATCTCTGAATAAACTTCTATTTCAAATAAGAAGCACTGTTGTATTATTCACCGAACAACTGGTTTTCCTTTTTTCTTCTTTTGCAGGGTCAACTTTTACAGTCCGCTTGGCTAATGAATCACTTTAACGAGCATCGTCAAAGCTAAAGGTCTTCTCTGCAATGGAAAGAGTGAGAAAAAGAGGAACTCACCTGCCACCGGAGCAATCGAGAAGGACGCAGCCAAGTAAAGGTGCTGCTGGTTTACAGAAAGTGGTGGAGACTGCGCAACTCCCTCTCTCTCTACTTTACAACCCTTGCACTTTTATCTCTCTCTATGTTCATTCACTCAGGGCCATATATGGCAAGAGCAGGTGATATGCATACAGGTGTGTCATATCTGTAGTTACATGCATGATATGTTTATCTCACCCCCCTCCCCAGTAGATGTCTCTGAGCAATAAAGCGAAACAAATGTATTGTTTACCTCTCCACCCCCAGCCCATCTGCTGCTGCACATACTGTACTTGTCCTTTGCAGTTTACTTTGATGTGTTGACATGACTGTGGACTGTATACTGACCAATTCTTCCTTCTGACCAATGAGTTTCTTTTCCAGTCGTTTTTTTTCACTCTCAAAAAAAAACATTTTTATTTAATGAGCGTAACAAGAAAAGATTATAAGCACTGTATAATATTTTCCAGACATGATGGCTTTATTTATATATTAAAACTTTAAAATCAACTTTACAATTCTCTGATATTCCAAGGAGTTCCATATTCCTTTTTTTCCCTGCTAAGTTTACCAAGCGAAGTCTGTATTTCGTCGCTGGAGCTTTTATAAATTCATCAGTTACACATTCCCTTTAGTTGTGCATATTACATATCTAATCTGCTCAGAATATACAGCATTCATATATATTTAAAGAGAAGGAGAGGCTCCAAAGCCTGAGGTCATATCTACCTATGAGATATTGGCAATTAGTAAGATGAGTCAGCTTGTATGATTGTGAAATTCTAAAGGATATTTCACCTGTACCTGAAAACACTGTCATCATGTAATTTTGATGAAGATATTGATTATGTTTTTTGTCCAGGTTTGTAATATGAGGGTGAGTAAATGATGACAGGATTTTAATTTATGAGTGAAAAATAAACTAGAGAGCTGTCATTAAGTTTTTATGCAAATACTACAAGCCCTTTTCTAACAGGAATTCCAGACAACAACAAAAAAATCTCCAACCAAAATAACCCTGATTTGAAGCTTAAATTCAAAGAGCTACAGGCTCTAATCTGGACTGGAATGTATTACTGGTTAACTCTTTCGCCTTTGTGGTATTACATGCAACTAATAACCAGTCAAAGTCTGGAAACAATTGACAGAATATATATTTCTCAAGATGTTATAACCCCATTGACCAAGTAATGCTGAAATACTAATGCAAGTTGCCTACACATAATTGCTGTACAAAACTAATAGTTAATTTTTAAATGGATGTATTGGAGCAGAACGAAAAGCATGTCAACATTAATGTTTAAAAAGCATCCATGTTAAACATTTTTGGCATCATAATTCCATATTTACAGTTGTGTTTTTTTATAGGTTTGATATTTTTACTTTAATTATAAAATGTGGAAAAGGGTAATAATAAATAATGAGTAGGTGTGTCCAAACTTTTGACTGTTAGTTTATCTTACTACAATTCCAAAGTCCATGCATAATATACCGAATGAATCAAGTATGCCATGACAATTGCACAAAAGGTTTAAAAATAAATGTGCAGCAATTATGTTGAATGTTTCCTGTGCTATGATCTAGTTAAAGCCTCTTTGGTCATTGAACCTCCTTGGTGAATCTCAGCAAGTTCCTTCAGTGCATTGATGTTGTCTAAAGCATCAATACTGACCGTCTTTTCTGGATTTTTTTGGCAAATGAAGTATAGGTTACAAAATGCCCTGGCAGCAATGAGCTGGCTGGATCTTTCGAGAGTTAAATTGACCATCAAAAGTGTGTGTGGGGGTGATTATTACTGAGATGTACAGTGGCTCACTGTTAGTCTACTACATTCAGCACTGTTTGTTGTGCTCTGCTCGACCCAACAGTAGAGACTTTGTGAATGAAATAATGAAGGATGCATGGGAAACAGGGCAAATTGAGAATGAAATTGCTGGGGATTTACTCATTTGACTTCCCTTAACCCGAAATGCACATTCCACCATAAAATGGCACCACAAAAGGAGTTGCTCAAGCTCTTGCATAGATAAAGCATGACGTTTATACATTATAAATCATCTAAACTCCATCAAAAGTCTGTGAAATTAAAAGTTGTTCTGTTTTTATAGTTCAAAGTACTGTAATTGCCAGAGAATGTTGCCTACCTTCTTTAGGCAGTGTATTTCTGTCCTTGATAGCCAAGAGTTGGGCTTCGCTCCTATCTTTTCACCTCCAGATAGTCTCTAGGTGAACTTCAGCCTCCAGAATGCGGCCGCTCCCCTCTCCTTCCTCAAACTCATTAACAGAGAGAGCAGCCAGCCACCAGTGCTTCAGTTCGAACTCACCCCCTTCTCTTACATAATCCAGGACACACGTTAACATGGCGTTAGTTCAGCTCCATGAACCTGCTTTTGTGATTGTGCTGCAGAGTGTGTTAGGCCTCAGTGGAGGTTGGGCTTCAACCATGTGCTCTCATATCTAAAACAAATGCTGCCTTTACAGGTAAACGGAGGTAGGACGGCATCAAGGCAAGTCCAAATGTTTGCATAACAACATGTCTACATAAATGCCTTGATCTAGTTTGTTCTTAAGGGCAGCAGAGATGTACAGTATTACAGTTGGTACCCAACCTGAGCCCCACTGGACCCAGAACACTGTAGGGTTTCTGGTCGGGTTCAGTTAATTTTTTGGGGTCGGTAACATTTTTTTAAATAAGTATCTTATGCTCACAGAGGGTGCATTGTTATATTATATTTTTTATATTATATTTTAAGCTGACGTAGTTACACTGTACTTACTTAAATAAGTACTTTGTAATATTACATTAGGGTTTAGTTTAAGTTTAGTTAATTATGCATAAGTTACTGTTATGACTACGTGTAACTCCGTCATCTTAAAATAAAGTGTTACCAAAATAACTGTTTTCTATTTTAATATATTTCCTCATATAGTTGCCTATGTGTTTTTTCGGTTGCAAAGCTGAATTTTCAACTGTCATCATTACTTTTATTACAGTCTTCAGTGTCACATGATCCTTCAGAAATCATTCTTATATGCTGATTTGCTGCTCAAGAACCATTTGTTATTATTATCAATGAAAAGATTTATTTCAAGATTCTTTGATGAATAAAAAGTTCAAAAGAACAGCATTGTAATCAATGTTTTTTTCTGTCTTTACAAATTTTGCAACAATTCTGCATAGATGCTCACAACTGCCTATACAGTAATATCCCGCTATTCTGTGCAAGAAAGAATAGAAATGGCATCTGAGGGACTGTATGCACTTATAATGACTATGTACTGACTGCACTTGTGTCTACTAAGAATTAAGCATTGCAGTCATTAAATATTTAGTTGTTTGTGTCTAAAGCTTTCTTTATTTTTTTAGATCATGAAAGCCCTATCCAGTCTAAAGCCATAGGATGTAACTTTTAAAGAAAAACGCTGCCTGTTGACTGACTGGGAAGCAATGCCATTTCCTTTAGGTTTGGTCTGGACACAAGCATTTCTGAGTGTTGATTGTCAGTGCTTCTTAAATAGGCAAAGAAAAAACCAAGGGTTATTTGTCCCTTTGGATTGCGGATTAAACCCCACCTGGAAAATATAAAAGTTGATTTAAATGTACTGAGCCAGACACACTTTTGCAGTATCCCTCCCTGGAATTAAAAAAAACCCCAATCATAATCATAGATCTAAGAAGAGCAAATTTGAAAACACAACTTCCGAGTATCCGAGAAATATTTTCATCATACATCCCAATATATACAGAGATGAGTAATGCAGATTCCTCATTATATTTCATTTTAGAATCATTTTGGCATTGTAGCATATTAAAACTTCTCAGCAGCGAAATGTCCTATTAATGACAGACTCAAAATCCTGTCATCAGACTCTGGCATCTTCCAAAAATGAACACCCAGCATTTGTGAAAATTGTAAATATTTTGCGGTCCTTGGAGGCACAGAATTTTACAGTAATTTGTTGTTGGGTACCACTGCCAGGGCATTGTGGAAATCCAGGAAATGAACAAGCTGATGCTGTGGCTGAGGAAGCTTCATCTTCAGAGCTCAAAAAGTGCCCGATTCCACCCTCAGAGCTCAAACCTATATTATAAACATTTATATTCACAAGAAATGGCAAGCTGAATGGGATCAGTGTATAACAAACAAGCTTTACAAAATCAATCCTGTGGTTGGTAAAGCACTGTGTCCATTTTAAAAAAATCGCTGGGATCATAGTACACACACTGTCGAATAGGGCACTCCAGACTAACTCATAGGTTTCTGTCAACGAGTGAAGATCCTCCTTTAATCCATTATTACTGAAGTATATTTTGATGGACTATGATAGTATGAACTCGTTATTTTTCAGTTGACTCGTATGAAAAGATTTTTTAATGAAGTAAGGGCCCGTATCAAGCTTCTCAAAGTGCCATTTTAGTCTTAAGTGCTGAGAATTCAAGAAATTTACTTCTACTTAAACCTTAAGAATAAAAATAGAAATCTTCATTTATTTTCCTAGCTTTTATTTCAACTTTCTAAAGTATTGAAATCAAAATTCATTCTGATTTAATATTTTCAATGTTAAAATGGCATTGTGCCATCAGAGATTCAAATGCATAGCCCAAATTTATAAAGGAACAAGGCAATTCCTGCAAATTACAGTTGTAATTTATTTATATTTAAGACATTTACAGAGCTCTTAAATACAAACACACATTATATAACCTAAATTGCATGTTATGAACATTGAAAAACCATTAGACATGTTACAATGAAAAGCTAAGCAAATCTTTAGGTCACAAGTCTATTATCTTAATAATGTGGAAAGCCAGCGCTTGTTCAGTGCTCATGTTTCATAACGTATCCATGAAATGCAGTAATACATAGTGATCTCATTAATTTTCATTTGCATCTAGACAGACATTAAAACATACAATATAAAGACACTGAGAGCTTCTAAAGCATAAATGCTTTTACAAATTATTTCTCAAAAAAAAAAAAAAAAAAAAAAAAAAACAGAAAAAACCCCACCAACATTTAAATAACACACAAGAGAAAATAAAACAGCATTTAAAATATAAACTATGGTAAATGAATTTTATGCAGTTGAACATATTTAATCTAAATTACTGTAAATACAATAAAGACAGTGTAGAAACTTTATGAATTCACAGAAAGATCGCAATGGACATTTTAAGCTATTTTATTTTATTGCATGATCATGCATCAGACCTATAGATTAATTAATACACATCCACTCTCTACATCATGTGTGTCAGCTCCAACAAGTTTCTAAGAATCTCCGGAAAACGTTGGGTTTTGAACAGTGGTCGTAGCATTCTGGAATAATGGGTTGGCACCCTGTGGGAGGAGAGGGAAACAATCTGCTTAATTAAAAAAGTCAAGTGTGAATAAAGAACAACTTTTGGCAGTTTGGCTGAATATGAAGGGTAGGGGTTTTATGTATAAAGAAAACGAACTTACAGATATTTTTTCATGTTTTCTGTCTTTTTCAAATCTCCTCCATTCTCTAAGGTCACTTGCATACAGAACTGCCTTGATGATGAGGAGGATTAGGAGACCAATCAACGCCACACCTGCCAGAGATCCTCCTACGATGGCTCCTATGTTCGGCCCCTCAGGACATTCTAACGCAAGAAACATAAAGGTAGAACGCTTTTCTTTTTGTAGTTTCAAACGTGATATTTGTTTAAAATGGAATATTTGTCCAAATATAAAATAAAATCTGACATTTACACACCCTCCTATTGTTGCGAGCTACTGATTTACTTATGCTCCAAAAAGGACAAAAAGCATTATAAAAAGTCCATATGACTACTTTTACAGCTTTTACTTTTTTCCATTATAAACTATTGTTGTAAAAAAAAAGAATATTAAAGGGATAGTTCACTTTGAAATTAATTTTTGGTATGTTTTAGCTTACCTCAAGGGCATCCAAAATGTAGGTGTCTTTGTTTCCGCAGTAGTTTCAATTTTGATATTTTTAGGTCAAACCGTTCTTGTCTGTCAGTGATATAATGCAGGTCTATGGTCACCACCTCAAAGAGCATGCACAGAGAAGTCCAAATTAAACATGATTTAATGACTCGTAAATGTAAGTACACATTGATGGCCTAAGACACGAAACGAGCGGTTTGTGTGAGAAAACAAACAGTATTTATTGCGTTTTTACCTCTTGTAAACACAGCCACATCCAAGTGATCTGAGGGCGCGGGCGCTTCGGTCTGCGCAAGCGCCGGAAAGCACCGGAAGTAAATAAATACGGTTGTGAAAAAAATTCCATGTTGTCTGTTGATATATCGAAATCGTCTTCCATTGCGATTTCCTGTATATCTTAATATGTTTAGATCTTCACAGTGAAAGGTAACACTTCTTAAATCTCTGTCTAAACAATGAGTGACGTACACGCGCGAGAGATCACTTCCGGTGCTTTCCGGGGCTTGCGCAGACCGACGTGCCCGCGCCCTCAGATCACTTGGACGTGGCTGTGTTTACAAGAGGTAAAAACGATATAAATACTGTTCGTTTTCTCACACAAACCGCTCGTTTCGAGTCTTAGGCCATCAATGTGTACTTACATTTACGAGTCATTAAATCATGTTTAATTTGGACTTCTCTGTGCATGCTCTTTGAGGTGGTGACCATAGACCTGCATTATATCACTGACAGACAAGAACGGTTTGACCTAAAAATATCAAAATTGAAACTACTGCGGAAACAAAGACACCTAAATTTTGGATGCCCTTGAGGTAAGCTAAAACATACCAAAAATTAATTTCAAAGTGAACTATCCCTTTAAGAATATAAAGATTCTTCAGAAATGCTTCACACACACACACACACACACGCACACACGCACACACACACACACACACAGATCTACAGGGTTTGAAATAACATGAGGGTCAATAATGAAAGAACCCGAATTAACTAGTACATGTTTCAATACTTCAGGAATGGTGTCCGGGACTATACCTCTGTCTATGAGGACATTCATATCATACTTGTCAAATCCAAGCTGTTCTTTCATTGTGAATGACATCCAGCAGCCCATGTGATCTTTGACTCGACAGTCGCTCTTGAGTAATTTTTCAACCGTCACAGACTTCAGATGGCCACAGGCCAAAGAGCAGTTCTTTTCAAACGGACCGGTCCCAAAGGCCAAACATTCAACACAACTCCTGCAATAGGTCAGGAATACTTTAATAATTTTGAAATACATATAAAAATATTAAACATCAAATTTTATATACAGAATTAATATAATATGTATATATTACAATAAATAACAAATACATTTGTATTAAATACAAATAAGAAAACTAGAAAATACCATTATTTATATAACTGAGAATACGTGAAATGGATAATTTAAATAAATCGTCCATATTAACTGATTAACTAAATTAGTAGTTTTAGTAATCCCAGTTGGGGTTGTAAAATTAAGTAAGAACGTGTGTTTCAAGTAATCATTTGTATTTATAGGGTGGCTTTGTAAAGGTCAAGGTCACACAAGTTTTCTTACCCTGACTGTTGACACGGACGTTGACAAGCAGAACACGTTTCGCAGTAGGGCCCCTTGTATCCTCTCTCACATTCACACTGGTTACATACACATTTACCACGGTTAAAACAAACATTCCCGTCCCTCTTGCAAGCCTCGTCGGATTTTGCACAGTGACACGCTGTTCCCTCGTAGCCTTGTTCACACTCACATTTACCACATTTGCACTTGCCATGACCTGTAAAAAGTAAAAACATCTAAATGATTAAAAAATTATAAAAATATACATAATATATAAAATAAACTGTTAAGCACTTAAATATGAGCCTCTCCACACTAATCACCTGCACACAGTGTATTGTTAAATTTTTCACAGTGCTCATCGTCACATTCACAGTGTTCGCCATAGAAATTGCCACCGGCCTCTGTGATATGGCACTGACACCGTCCACAAACACAATCTCCTTTGCCTTCGCATTCCGTGCCGTTGTCTTTCCGGCACTGTGCTTTCAGTGAAGCCTCGTCCTTTTTTCCTAGTGTGCACTCACAGCGCTGTCCTAAGAAACCAGTATTACACCTGAGGACATGGGGAGGTTGCTTTAGCTTGTGTTAGTCATATGTAATAGAATGTCTGTCACTACAGTCAGGTTGTGTGTGCTGCAAAAAGGTTATTTGGATGTCAATGTATGCATCTATATCTTTGCACACACATGCACGCACGCACACAAGCGTAGAATGATTTCTGGAGGTTCATGTGACGCTGAAGTAATGATGCTGAAAATTTAGCTTTGCATCACAGGAATAAATTATAGTTTAAAATGTAATCAAATAGAAAACAGCTATTTTAAATTGTAATAATATGCTCTAAGAAAAACATTACTAAAGTCTTTGTTGGGACCATTAGAATGTTTTTGTAATATAAATAAAGCATAAATAAATATTACTTAATTGTAATTTGTTTTGCTATCTTTATTTTTGCTGTATTATTATTGCTACAGTACTTTGCAATGAGAATCTAATGAGATTCACCTTTAAGACTAATTGGATAAATTCTTATTTTTAGTTACTTATTTTTTATAGATATATGACCCAGACATGTTGTTGTAATATTCAGCCAGGGCCTTTGGAGTTTAATATCAGTAAAAAGTGATGAAAAAGGACACATTTGGAGTAAATGATACTGTTCTGTTACCTGCAGCTGCCACAGACAATTTTACCGTTATTCCCACAGTGAATATGATTTTTATTCTCATCATCACAGTCACATTCGCATCGAGTCTGAACGGTCACTTTCGCTTTTTCATTAAATCCTAATGGCCCAATAAAGAAGCTCTGACTGCCCGGCATGCATCTTTCTGCTGTTACTGTCACATAAAAAGTCACCTAAAAGGATTAAAGTAAGAGTAAAGTCATTTAAAAAGTGTACATTGTTGAATTATTGCATTTGCTAAATCTGCTGAATGGATTTGCATCTGCACGAGCATTAATGATCTGTCTACCTTTAGGTTGTGTGTGCTGGTGTCTAATCGTACTCACTTCCTGTCCAATGTTCACATTATCACACTTCCCCCTGTCACTGGGGTTTCCTCCACCTGGACAGTTTGATGTGTATTTCACAGATACGGAGTTTGGGAGGGCATCATGAGCCATGATCACTTCAGAGGTTAAGTTCTGTTCAAACCCCATAGGACATTGATAAGGGTGTTAAACATAGAAAAGCGCTCTCATTGTAATGTTTTATTTATTTATTTAGCCTTTAAAAAGACAAGGATTGTATAAATTGGAAATGGACTCACATTGTATGCATCCACAATTAGATTGACAACGTTGCTGGAGTCGTCAGAAAGCACTCCTACTGCAGATTTAGGGATCAGTTTGCTCAGCTCCTATTAAAGAACATACAACTGTGGTCAGGTACACCATTGTACTTCTACTACTTCTACTAGGCTAGGAATATTAATGTGGATCGTGTGTAAATGACACAAAGTAAAAGGAGAAGGTGTTATAATTTATTCCCCAAACGTACAAAAATGATCACTCTCAGACACTCCCAATCTGCCAATAATCAACGCTGCAAGTGCCGCTGAGTCACTTGTTTACACTTTTGATAACTTATTATATCCTTTTACCCCCAGAACATATATTTTCTCATTTTAGATATAAGCATGTTTTACTTACTGTGTACACAGTTTCCATTTTTTTAGTGACAGCAAAAATTGGTTGTATGTTTTGCTCCTCCAGCTTGCGAGCTATCTGTCCTACAGATGGGTAGTCCTGAAAACATAGATCATATAGTTGTTATATTTTCACATATATCAAGGTGATACTGTAGCATCTAAAACATACGTACCTTTTTACATATGTGGAGATGCACACGTTTACAGATTCGGGGAGGTATTTAGATACTGAATTAGTGGAATTCAAAGATTGATTGTCTAGTATATACATAATTTATTAGTGTCTATCCAAATGTACAACATTTACATTTAAACTTGCCTTGTTATTTTAGTATCATTGATATACATTTTTGTTGTCATTTTTGTTAGGTTTTTTTATGTCTATATACTGTATATTTCAGTTAATGTTGATTTTATTTAAAATTATTAAATTATTTTTAAAATTTGTTTTAATTTTAGATTATAACCCTGCCTTGGAACTTTCTGGTGTAGTTCACATGTTTTTCAGATTTAAAGTTCTTCAGAAGTATTAAATCATACCCAGATGTTGCTCATGCTGTACTTGTTTCCGACCAGCTGACAGGTTTCTTTGTTTGGTTCCAGAATGGCTGCGAGTTTTCCATCCCCTGCCATGTGGAAGCCGTCATCAGTAGCCAGCACCAGCAGCCGAGTGCTGTTTCCCCAACCAATCTCATTCTGTGCACAGGTAACACATTTAGGCCTACTTTATTTACTAACATGATATAGAACGTCATGCATGAATCACGCACAAAGAAATTCTCTACAGGTTTCATGTACTGTAAGTTTTCAAGCTTGTTTCTCACAGCATGACATATACTTCCCATTCTTTTGCCCACAGCGTGGATGATGCAATCTGTTAAAATGGCTGCCAAAATATATTTCTGCCACTTATGCATGCTTATGTGGTGTGAAACGTTTTAAGTCTCACCACGCAGACCGCGGCTTGCATGATGGCATCCAGGCTTCCCTCTGGAGGGTCCAGGTTTCCAGATATATCTTGCTTGTCTACCATCTTTTTAAACGTTTCCCCTTCTTTTGTCAGTGAAAGCACATGCTGAAAGCCAAATGCTGGCTGGCATGGTTCATCTTTAGTCGGGCATGGCTGTTTGAGCTTCGCTTCATTGGTGTCGGTGTATGGAAGAACGGTTTTGTCGACAAACGAACCGAATCCTGCATCAGGAAAGTTGGTTAATGAAGCCATTGCCATAACAATTCAACTCTGATTGAGATATACATGCTTACCTATTCTGGCATTGCCCGTAATTTTATTGAGCTCTTGAAGTAAATTATTTCCCAGATTTTTCACATTCGCCAAATCATCTTTCATAGAGTAGGAGAGATCCATTAGGTAGTAAAGATCTACAGGATAGCCTTCTGCCCTTTTGAATTTTAGTTGAAAAGTGTGGGGCAACCCTGAGAAAACAACACAATTAGTCATCTCTATTCTTTGAAAGTCAGTCTCAAACTTACATTAAAAAAGTCATTGTTTTGGTCAATGCAGTAGTTATATACAGTATATACAGTAGTACGGTATATAGAAAGTATATAACATACCTGGTCTAAGATCTAGTTCAATTTGTTGTGGTTGGATTTGCACTGGATTTGGACCAGCAGCCAGGGACTTGTTTAAAACAGGCTTCCAAATGTTTAAAGGATTTATTATGCTATTGGGTGGACATCCTCTATCTATAAGCAAGGCTTTTGTGTCACAACGTGCTGCTTCCTGCTCCCCAGTCTTGGTGAAATTCTGTTGTTTGAATAAGACAAACAGGAGGATTTTAAGAAGATGCAATGTGGAATTCAATATATTTTGAATCGAAAAAGCTGTTGAGAATTAGATTTAGACAGACCAACATTGCATTACTAATGTTGGAGATCAAATAGTTGACCATCTGAGACATATTGCACACAAAAGTTGAAGGCACTTATGAAATTTCCTGTTTCCAATGAAACTTTGAGAGTTTGACTTTTTATCAATAAATATAATTGATTTTAAAAGGTATTGGGTTGATATTATGAGTGCTTGTGATGAAGTATTGATCGATGGAGTTCTGTTTGAGGCACTTAGTTGCAAGCAAGAAATTCATGAGCAGAACTTTGCTTTTATCTGTGAAATTATCATCACTTGTTACTTTCAAACTGCTGTGGTATATTTTGAAAGTATTTTCTATGCTAATCAATTGGTGTGTTTTTTTCTTCTTCTGATTAACGTGCACCTAAACAGGATGTAAAAACTGGCCACTTTTACATATCATCTAAATACATGATTCTTGGTCAGAATAAACTGGAACAAACTTTATACCGCAAGTCAAATTATGGCTTTGTGAGAGAGACTAGGGATTGAAATTGTTGAAACTACTTTAAATTACGTTATATTAGCATGAGTAGTGTTAATACATTTAGAGTGAGTTCAGACAGTCAGTTATTTTCTGAAGGGTAATTAAATTGAACCATTAAGCAGGGCTTACCAAGTCTTTACACCAGGCACAGCCGGGCCCGGACTTGATACAGTCTCCACATGTGTTTACTGAAGCTTTTAAGCATTGCTCCTGAGTGTAGACTGCAACAAACAGATTTAACTTCAGTTATGTCTTTAAACAGTCTGTTTTGTTTGCATGATTCAGCATCCTGGATATTTGTCTCTTATGATAGATGTAGTTAAAAGGTTAGTTCAACCAAAAATGAAAATAAAAATTCTGTCATTACTTACTAACACTCATGTCGTTCCAAACCCTTAAGACTTTCGTTCATTTTCTGAACACAAATGAAGATCTTTTTGATTAAATCTGAGAGCTTTCTGTCCCTCTATTGACAGCTGCGCAACTTCAAAAAGTTTATAAAGAGATCGTAAAACGAATCCATATTTATTAAGCAGTTTAGTCCAAATTTTCTGAAGAGACACGATCGCTTTATATGATGAACTGATTGAATTTAGGCTTTTATTCACATATAAACATTGATCAGCGAACAATAAAAGCTCAACCGAACCTGCTTGACGTGTGAGAACAAACCTCATTGGTTCTTACAGAAGCTCAAATGTGGTGCGTAACACGAGAATGAACCTCATTGGTTCTTACAGAAGCTCAAATGTGCTGTGTAACGCAAGAATGAACCTCATTGGTTCTTACAGAAGCTCAAAAGTGCTGCGTAACACGAGAATGAACCTCATTGGCTCTTACAGAAGCTCAAAAGTGCTGCGTAACACGAGAATGAACCTCATTGGTTCTTGCAGAAGCTCAAACGTGCTGCGTAACGCGAGAATGAACCTCATTGGTTCTTACAGAAGCTCAAACGTGCTGTGTAACACAAGAATGAACCTCATTGGTTCTTACAGAAGCTCAAACGTGCTGCGTAACACGAGAATGAACCTCATTGGTTCTTACAGAAGCTCAAACGTGCTGTGTAACACAAGAATGAACCTCATTGGTTCTTACAGAAGCTCAAGCGTGCTGCGTAACACGAGAATGAACCTCATTGGTTCTTACAGAAGCTCAAATGTGCTGCGTAACGCGAGAATGAACCTCATTTGTTCTTACAGAAGCTCAAACGTGCTGCGTAACACGAGAATGAACCTCATTGGTTCTTACAGAAGCTCAAATGTGCTGCGTAACGCGAGAATGAACCTCATTTGTTCTTACGGAAGCTCAAACGTGCTGTGTAACGCGAGAATGAACCTCATTGGTTCTTACAGAAGCTCAAACGTGCTGTGTAACGCGAGAATGAACCTCATTGGCTCTTACAGAAGCTCAAACATGCTGCGTAACTCGAGAATGAACCTCATTGGTTCTTACAGAAGCTCAAACGTGCTGTGTAACGCGAGAATGAACCTCATTGGTTCTTACAGAAGCTCAAACGTGCTGTGTAACGCGAGAATGAACCTCATTGGTTCTTACAGAAGCTCAAACGTGCTGTGTAACGCGAGAATGAACCTCATTGGTTCTTACAGAAGCTCAAACGTGCTGTGTAACGCGAGAATGAACCTCATTGGTTCTTACAGAAGCTCAAACGTGCTGTGTAACGCGAGAATGAACCTCATTGGCTCTTACAGAAGCTCAAACATGCTGCGTAACTCGAGAATGAACCTCATTGGTTCTTACAGAAGCTCAAACGTGCTGTGTAACGCGAGAATGAACCTCATTGGTTCTGTGTAACGCGAGAATGAACCTCATTGGTTCTTACAGAAGCTCAAACGTGCTGTGTAACGCGAGAATGAACCTCATTGGCTCTTACAGAAGCTCAAACATGCTGCGTAACTCGAGAATGAATCTCATTGGTTCTTACAGAAGCTCAAACGTGCTGTGTAACGCGAGAATGAATCTCATTGGTTCTTACAGAAGCTCAAACGTGCTGTGTAACCAGCCCAGTCTCACACCCAAGGCGTCAACTAACTGACGCTTTAGACCATGTTTGGCCATGCGTCAATATGCCGACGCACAGGGCACCCCTTGAGCGTCAATATGAGACGCGCCTCCTAGTGGTCTAATCCTAACCCTACCCCAGACCTAAACCTACCCATAACGGAAGCGTCATCTAACTGACGCTAAAGGGTGCGCGGCATTTGATGACGCCCGAGGATGAGCGTCTCATGTTGACGTTTGGGGGGTGGTGTGTGCGTCGGCATGTTGACGCATGGTCAGAAGCGTCAGTTAGATGACGCCTTGGGATGAGACTGTGTTGGTGTAACGCGAGAATGAACCTCATTGGTTCTTACAGAAGCTCAAACGTGCTGCGTAACACGAGAATGAACCTCATTGGTTCTTACAGAAGCTCAAACGTGCTGCGTAACGCGAGAATTAACCTCATTGGTTCTTACAGAAGCTCAAACATGCGATGTAACACGAGAATGAACCTCATTGGTTCTTACAGAAGCTCAAACGTGCTGCGTAACACGAGAATGAACCTCATTGGTTCTTACAGAAGCTCAAACATGCGATGTAACACGAGAATGAACCTCATTGGTTCTTACAGAAGCTCAAACGTGCTGTGTAACACGAGAATGAACCTCATTGGTTCTTACAGAAGCTCAAACGTGCTGTGTAACACGAGTATGAACCTCATTGGTTCTTACAGAAGCTCAAACATGCGATGTAACACGAGAATGAACCTCATTGGTTCTTACAGAAGCTCAAACGTGCTGTGTAACACAAGAATGAACCTCATTGGTTCTTACAGAAGCTCAAACGTGCTGTGTAACGCGAGAATGAACCTCATTGGTTCTTACAGAAGCTCAAACGTGCTGTGTAACGCGAGAATGAACCTCATTGGCTCTTACAGAAGCTCAAACATGCTGCGTAACTCGAGAATGAACCTCATTGGTTCTTACAGAAGCTCAAACGTGCTGTGTAACGCGAGAATGAACCTCATTGGTTCTTACAGAAGCTCAAACGTGCTGTGTAACCAGCCCAGTCTCACACCCAAGGCGTCAACTAACTGACCCTTTAGACCATGTTTGGCCATGCGTCAATATGCCGACGCACAGGGTACCCCTTGAGCGTCAATATGAGACGCGCCTCCTAGTGGTCTAATCCTAACCCTACCCCAGACCTAAACCTACCCATAACGGAAGCGTCATCTAACTGACGCTAAAGGGTGCGCGGCATTTGATGACGCCCGAGGATGAGCGTCTCATGTTGACGTTTGGGGGGTGGTGTGTGCGTCGGCATGTTGACGCATGGTCAGAAGCGTCAGTTAGATGACGCCTTGGGATGAGACTGTGTTGGTGTAACGCGAGAATGAACCTCATTGGTTCTTACAGAAGCTCAAACGTGCTGCGTAACACGAGAATGAACCTCATTGGTTCTTACAGAAGCTCAAACGTGCTGCGTAACGCGAGAATTAACCTCATTGGTTCTTACAGAAGCTCAAACATGCGATGTAACACGAGAATGAACCTCATTGGTTCTTACAGAAGCTCAAACGTGCTGCGTAACACGAGAATGAACCTCATTGGTTCTTACAGAAGCTCAAACATGCGATGTAACACGAGAATGAACCTCATTGGTTCTTACAGAAGCTCAAACGTGCTGTGTAACACGAGAATGAACCTCATTGGTTCTTACAGAAGCTCAAACGTGCTGTGTAACACGAGTATGAACCTCATTGGTTCTTACAGAAGCTCAAACATGCGATGTAACACGAGAATGAACCTCATTGGTTCTTACAGAAGCTCAAACGTGCTGTGTAACACGAGAATGAACCTCATTGGTTCTTACAGAAGCTCAAACGTGCTGTGTAACGCGAGAATGAAACTCATTGGTTCTTACAGAAGCTCAAACGTGCTGCGTAACGCGAGAATGAACCTCATTGGTTCTTACAGAAGCTCAAACATGCGATGTAACACGAGAATGAACCTCATTGGTTCTTACAGAAGCTCAAACGTGCTGTGAAACACGAGGTTCTCTTCACGTAAAGTTGACCAAACTGAAGTGTGAGTTGATGAATGTTTATATGTGAAAAAAGCCTAAATTCAATCTGTTCATCATATAAAGCGATCAAGTCTCTTCAGAAAATTTGGACTAAACCGCTCTATTCATATGGATTAGTTTTACGATCTCTTTATGAACTTTTTGAGGCGTCAAAGTGTTAGCAATGGAGAGACAGAAAGCTCTCAGATTTCATCAAAAAGATCTTTATTTGTATTCCGAAGATGAACGAAAGTTTTACAGGTTTGAAACGACATCAGGGTGAGTAATTAATGACAGAGTTTTCATTTTTGGGTGAACTATCCCTTTAACAGACACAAATACAAATTCCGTTTATTTGTGAGACACAGGCTTTGTTCCAAGCTGCCCTGTATTCTCCTGAAACAGTTTTTAGACTGGCTTCCAATGCACCATAACATCAGACACCATTTTTGTTTATGTATGAACTGCAGGCACAGGATCATGGGATATTATAGGCAGGAAATGAGGCTTTGCAAACATTGGCATAATGCCTTCCCACCTCCTTATGCTACCTGTATTGTTCAGGTTTCAAACACAGCCGTGAACCCAGTTTAAGGACATTTGCACTAGGTGTATTTCATGTACCTACCCTGTCTTCCCACCAACAGCAGGAGAAGTCCCCTCAGACACACCGACTGAAGCATTTTCTAATTTAAAACAGCATTCTTTATTATTATCAGCATCCCAAACAACTATTGAAAATGAGACGAGAAATGAGATTTCAGTTGCCATATTTGACCCTGGATTACAAAACCATTCACAAGTAGCACAGGTATTTGAGGCAATAGCCAGCAAAACATTGTATGGGTCAAAATTATCTATTTTTTCCTGTATGCCAAAAGTCATTAGGCTATTAAGTAAAGATCATGTTTCACCATAAATAAATAAAACATTTATTTTTGTGAGTGAATGCAGCACAATCGCAAACATAAATGGACAACTTTAAAGGCGATTTTCTCAATGTTTAGATTTTTTTTGCACCCTCAGATTCCAGATTTCCAAATAGTTCAATGAAAAGCTTATTTATTATTTATTACTTCAGCTATCAGAAGATGTATAAATATCATTTTCAAAAAATTGACCCAAAATTGACTGGTTTTGTGGTCCAGGTTCACATGTTAAATAATGCAATGAAAACTTTTCTATGCCTGTGCAGTTTTGCAGCAGCTGTGCAAGGTGCCGCACAGAAAGTGTGAACTTGAAAAATGTTTTTTAGTTGTCAATATGATGTGTGGGTGACACATCTCAGAAGGGGATGACTTTGACAGTCTAAAGACTCATAGACTGCCATAGACGGTTAAGGGATCTGTGTGCCTGCCATTTATTGGTTCATCATGGTTTTATCGCATCACCCAATGAAACATGCTTAGTTTCTCACACAGAGAGCTATATTTAGATTCCAAAGTGAGAAGTTTACGCCACTTTCCGTGTTGTGAATGCTTAAATGGATAGCTTGTTTGAAAATTAAAATTTTCCTGCTTGACTTTGTTTCTTCTGTGAAAAACAAAAGAGAAGTTGTTCTGATTACCATACAATGTAAGTTTGGATATGTATTTACTGTATACTGTCGAGCTCAAATCATATAATGCGTACTGCCTACAACTTTATGATAGCCTACTTTTATGATGTTTTTTGTCCATTTTTTGAGCTTGACAGTGTAAATAACCATTCATTTTGTTTTATGGTAAAAAGCAGCATGGTGATTTTACCAAGCATCTTATTTTGTGTTTCCCAGAAGAAAGAAAATAATACTCTGTTGAACAACATAATGACAGAATATTCTTTTTTTTTTTTTGTTACCTATTCCTAATATAGTGTCTATATATAGAGTCTTTATAGTGTATAGTGTCACTATATTCCTATTCCTTTCAACATGTGTCCTCCACGAATTTAGCAAATGCAGTTGATATAGCCATTAGCCTAGTTATTTAGGGAAATTCTCCTTACTGTATAAAGTGATCAAATGTAGTACAATCTCAGTGTTTACTGATTCCAAATATGCATTTGAATTAGAGTGTGAATGTCTGAGATCTCTATGAACCCAAATAAAACACTTTTCATTTAAAATGTTGTAAATCATCAACAAGAACATATAGTTTGAGTGGATTAGTGAACTAACGGTTAATCAGATCAAAACTATAGCTGTTCCTTAAAGCTACAACTACTGTTGTCCAAAAAAACTGATACGAATAAGAATTCTAATAAAAATTATAGTCATGCACATTCTTTGTTAAAACAAGTAAAAAGTAAAGTATTTAACAAGCCTTACTTACTTTGGTCGAAATGCAACGCCCTAGAGAGATACAACCGTTAAGTGGCTATGGGATGTTTTTGGTTTCCTCAAACCTTGCCTTAAAATGAAAAGAAAGTTAGCAAACGTCTGCTCACGTGACAGGAAAGCAGAGAGGAAGTACAGTGATGTAAGTCTGTGAGAAATAATGGGCGGTGGGGCAATGGGGAGATGAGATGGCCTATGCAAATCAAAACCACAAGTTCAAAAAGAGTTGGAAGTAATTCAAAATAAAAGTTTTACAATAGGAATGTTACTGAGCGCATTACCATTTTTGATGCAAGAAACTGCCATAATTTACTTTCTCGTATCCATTTTACACCTTCTCTTTACACTTGCTGTTGTGCCTTTTAGAAATAGGCCTTAGGCCTAAAAAAAAAAAAAAAAACTCTTCTGCTTCTTCTACTTCTGCTCTAGCTTACTAGGAAAATTTGTGGTGCTGCGATACTGTTGGCTCTTGCGATGTTCCTCATTTGTAATTTGCTTTGAATAAAACCATCTCCCAAGTCATTAGTCTGAACAGGTACAGTAGATTTACATAGTTGATAATAACTGTGGATGCACTAAAACTGTGGTAGGCGTGGAGTGCTATGTGGTGGTATATGCAGCATAAGCATAAATTCATCAAAATAAAGTCTAATTCAAAATGTTATGTTATTTTTGCATGTTATATTTCTAATGCCTGATTTAATTTTAATATTAATACAACGAACCAATTACTCTTGCAAAGACGAGATTTTTACATTGACAGTGCCAGTCATGGGCGTCACTATTGGCCCTTTTTAGAAAAAGAAAAAAAAAATTCAAAAGAAATTGTGATTAACCTTCAGTCTGTTTTAAATCGTGAAACAGGCAGCAGCAGCTTCGCACCGAGCGCACATCAGAAACACATACTGTCAACACTCCCGGTTTCCACGGGAGTCTCCAGTATTTCACACACATCTCCCGCCCCCCTTGTTATTTTCCCGTGAAACTCCCGTAATTTGTATGGCCTAAACGTCGTTATATGAATAATAATCAATATATTATTCCAAGGTTGTCCAGTTGCCAGATCTTGTATGAAACCCATCCTACTCGTGACGTGACGTCTGCGCAGGAACCGCGGCCTAGACTCAGTGGTAAATATTTAACGCAATTAACCCTCATGTGGTGTTCAAAACCCTATAACACCTGTGGTCTTCCCGGGTCAAAATGACCGGCCTATAAAAAATAGCTTATAAATCACTCATTATACCATATTTTCACCCAATCTTGGATTCAATCTTTTTGTCAACTTGTTCTCTTTCAATTAGGACTGGTTTTGTATTTAATTTTCAAACGGTTTAATTGTAGGAGTCATTTATCCGAGCTTATGCACTTCAGTTTTTGAGTGAAAAAAGCATTATTTGTTAATAATTTTGGCAATATTAAGTAAAATATGAAAAAAAAATTGCACTGTTGATCACACTTGTCTACTTTAATATTTAATGACACCGTTTGTTTTGAAATGTGTGGGTTTTTTTGCACAAAATGACACAGAGTCACACTTGTGGTGTTCCCGGTCATTGAAAGTGAATGGGGGAGACTAAAAATTTGAGAAAAATTTAGTTGTCAGGAGCATGTTCATGTTTATGTTCACATATGTACATGTGTGCTTGAAGACATATTCTTTTTTATGTCACTGCCCTCTGCTACATTGGTGAGAGACATACAAACACCAGAACCAACAGCAGAACCAGGTCCTTCAGCTGTCATAGGCAGAGGAGAGAAAAGGAAGAGATGCACTTTGTGTGCCCCAAAAGATGTGAAAACAAGCACTGTCTGTTTCAAATGCAGAGCGCCCATTTGCAGGGCACATGCAGTATGCTGTTGTCAGTCATGTGCATAAGTGGCACAAAAATACCAATTGCAAGTTAGCTTAAAAATGCTTTTGTTAGTCACTTGCATGTGTTCACACAGAGAGCCGGTGTTTGACGGTTTGGTTAGTTCATAATTTGGAAAACTGAAAGAATATGAACAGTGTTTGATATGTGTTCTCTATATGACAGCGTTAATGTGTTGTATTTGTTGTGTTCGTGAATGAGCCGAGACAGTGATCACACAGCCTAGCAGGTACATAACTAACTTTATTGCTCACTCACAGAGTACAAAAACCCCGCTTGGGGCGTGGCTCACTCAGTAGCGATCCCACCCATCACATATCACTACATCTCTCCTTTCCCCAAACAATGAACTTAGTAAATCCAAGAATGTTACTGTTCTGGCATAGTAAACATAACCATTTTAACAAATACTATGCCATACTTCTATAACATAAAATAAAATTATTGCTTTAATAAACATCCTTTAGCATAACATTTTGCCTTGCTTTCTTTCCCTTTACAATACTGTTACTCAATTGTCTTACAATATATGTTCTTCTTCTTCTTTTTTTTTTTTTTCTTTTTTTTTTTTTTTAAGGAGGTCAGGGTGGACTACCTGAGCACTCCTGGCACAGTGAGAGGATTATTCTGCCTCTATAGTCACCGGCCATAAATTAAAGGTTCATTCGTCTTGGTGGAACAGACAAACGTCCCGACCTTGTGTACGTTCCCTGTCGGGTAGGCAAGGCAGACTGCGGACTTGGAGCTGGTTGGGGAACTGTTACTGCTTGACAGTCAGGTACATGATCATCCTCACAGAAGTCTGGCAAATCAACTGTTTGTTCTTTTTCTTTTCCAGGGTGGTGGAGTCGCACCAACACCCGTCTGTTGCGTCGAATATTTCCATGTGAGGTTTTCAAAACAAACGACCTTGGGGCCTGCTGTCGGATCACTTTCGCAGTGATGGCTTGGTCCTTAATCCAAACAGTCTGTCCAGGCTTCAGTGGTGACAAAGATCTTGCTCTATGTCTCTTATTGTACGAATTTTTAGTTCGAGCACGTAAGTTGGATTCAAACTGTTTCAGTTTGTCTGCATCTGGGAGTTTGGGTGTGAGGAGAGACGGCAGAGTTGGTAAGCCTGTTCTCAGTCTTCTGCCCATTGACAATTCCGCTGGACTATAGCCGTTTGCTAGTGGTGTAGAGCGGTATGCAAGCAAGGCTTTGAACGGATCCGATGTTTTCGCCAGGAGTTTTTTGACAGTTTGCACCGCTCGTTCTGCTTCACCATTCCCTTGCGGATACCGTGGGCTACTTGTTATGTACTTAAAGTCATATTCCCTTGAAAACTCCCGGAAGTCAGCGCTGCTATACTGTGGCCCATTGTCAGATATTAGAATCTCCGGCACCCCATTTCGTGCAAACACTGCTTTAAGATGTTCTATTATGGTTGCAGAAGAAGTTGATGCCAATTTGACAACATCGACAGTTAAAAGGTACTTTTGTCCCTTTAGTTCGAACAGGTCTGTAGCTGCTCTCTGCCATGGATATGGTGGAAAGTCTGTAGGTTGTAGTGGCTCTACAACTGTCATGGAAGCCTTTCTACACTCATCACATTGTTGCACCATAGTTCCCAATTGTGAACTAAGACCGGGCCACCACACAGACTGTCTTGCCCTTTGGCGACATTTTTCTATTCCTTGGTGTGCCTGATGAATGTGGAGGAGAACTGAACTTTGGAGTGAGGCAGGGATTATCAACCTTGTCCCATGTAGAAGCAGTCCGTCTAGGATGGAAATCATGTTTCTTTCCAGCCAGTAAGGTCTGAGTTTGTCACTGGCCTGCACAGTTCTCGGCCATCCATGCTCATGGAACCTCATTACTTGGCTGCAAACAGGGTCTTTATTTAACTCCTGTCGAATGTTGTCTAGGCGGCTCTTTGAGGCAGGGAAGCTTCTCCCTATTTGGGCGAGGTAAATATTTGTGTCTTCCATGAGAGTTGCGTCATCACCCGTTATATCGCTCATGCTGGGCATTCTTGACAGTGTGTCTGGAGTTATGAACTGTTTCCCTGGAACATAGGCTTATCTCATAGGAATATCTCGTAAGTCTCATTCTGAACCTTTGCAGCCTTGGTGGTAAGTCATCCAGATGTTTTGTGCTCAGTAAGCTCAGAAGTGGCTTATGGTCTGTCTCGAAAAAGAAATGCTTTCCAATGAGATAGCAGCTGAAACGCTCGCATGCCCAAACAAGAGCTAGAGTTTCCTTCTCTATCTGAGCATATCTCTGCTCGGTTGGAGTTAATGCTCTAGACGCGTATGCAATGGGTTTCCATGCATCACTGGACTTTTGAAAAATTACTCCTCCCAGACCAAAGGACGATGCATCTGCTGCGACTTTAGTTTCCTTGCTTGGATCGAAGAGTGCTAAAGTTGGCATTGTGATCAGCTCTTTTTTTAGCAATTTGAATGACTCCTGCTGTGGTGCGTCCCAGGACCACAGACTTCTTTGTGAGAGGAGGTCTCGCAAGGGCTTTGTTTTCTCAGCCAGGTCTGGAATGAACTTCCCCAATTGGTTCATCATTCCAAGAAAGCTGCGTACCTCGGACACATTGTTAGGCTCACGCATATTTTGAACCGCAGCCAGTTTGTCTGGGTCGGCCTGTAATCCAGCTGAGGACAGCTTGTGGCCTAGAACTTGACTTCAGTTTTTGCAAATTCACACTTTTTTTCGTTCAGCGTCAGCTCTCTGCACCCTCTTTAATGCTGCGTCGAGTCTGATGTCATGTTCCTCTGGAGACCTTCCATATATGAGGATGTCGTCCATGTGGCATGTGACTCCATCCAGTCCCTCCAAAATCTGACACATTCTCATCTGAAACAGCTCTGGAGCACTGGAAATCCCAAATGGAAGTCTCTTAAAAGAATAGCGCCCAAATGGCGTAATGAAGGTAGTCAATTGTTGAGACTCTTCAGCCAAACGGATCTGCCAAAATCCAGAATTGGCATCTATTTTGGTGAAGATTTTTGCTCCCCCTAACTGGCCTAATGTGTGGTCCACTGAGGGCAAAATAAACTTCTCTCGTCTAACCACACTGTTTAATTTAGTTAGGTCAACACAAATTCTCACTGTGTCATCAGGCCTTTAGGTCTGGGGTAGGGTTAGGATTAGATAGCGTCATCTAACTGACGTTAAAGGTAAAGCGTCAGTAAGATGACGCCCTAGGATCGCGTCATGTAACTGACGCTAAAGGGGACTCATAAATTTTGGGGCATCTCGCCCGGGGGGGCGGGGTTACGTCCTTAAGAACCGGAACCATACCAGAACAACAGTCACTAGGTCCTTCGACTTTCTTGATGATGTCCTGCTTCACCATCCTGGATAACTCCTCTTTGACTTTCTCCATTAAAGGCACTGGGATCCTTCTGGCTACATTTACAGAATAAGCTGTTGCATTGGGCTGTTGTTACACCCCGTCTAGGGGAAAAGGGGCAACATGAAACAGTCAACGAAAAGCGAGGAATTGGAACAAAAGTTATTTATTTTTCTTAATTTGGGACTTACGATTCAGGAGCTGACAAAGCCAAAATAACAAACAAAACAACCTTAAATTTAAACCTCTTTTCTAAACCCTAACCCAAAAGAAAAGAAAATGAAGATACAATCAATAAACCTATCTCCCTAACCAAAAACAGAGAAAACAGTTTACAATAAAGAAAATAATGGCGTCGAGCTCCCTACTTTCCCAAAAATAATCAGTATTTACAATATATACAGCCAGGCAAACAAACTGAAAAGGGCAGTCCAAATCAGTGTCGGTAAACAGGCAAAGGGTCAAATATATGAATGAGGATATTCAGATACAAACAGCTTTCAAAACAAATAAACAAACAGTACTCACAGTCTCAATACTCTTAACAGTCTCAAATCACAAACTTTCTCTTTGAAATCAAACAAACAAACAAAAAGCTACTCAGTCTCAAAACTCTTAACATTCAAATCACAAACTCTCTCTCTGCTCAAAACACAATATCTCCCGACTTCCTGTAAAGGAAGTGATGTCTCTTTTTAAAACAAGCTGCACCAATCAGGATCGAGCAGCAATCATCGTGCAGGAACCAATCAGATGGGCGTTCCAATCATCCTGCAGGAACCAATCAGACGACGTTCCTAAACAGACATACTGAGAGACTGACAAAACAACAGAGATAGCAAGATACAAACCATAGGGTCTTAACACTGTAACTTAATACAGTATTCCTCTTTCAGCTCACCTAAGCCTGTGAAAAGCTCTGGGTATTTCTCTTGCCACTGGCATTCTGTGATGTTATCCAGTCTTGTGATAAGGTTAAGCTTTTCAATGGCATGTCTGCCCAGAAGTGGTGTGAAGAGATTTTTGACCACATAGATGTCTTCCTCTATATTTTTCTCATTTTTCGAGATGGTGGTAGAGAATACTCCTTTCATCTCCAATACATTCTTTCCTGGTCCCATGAGTACTTTGCGTGTTTTCTTAAGACCTGTGTTTTTATTTGAAGCCAGCAGCACAAAGATGGATTCAGGTATTGCTGTGACGTCTGCCCCAGTGTCCATTTTCATTTTCACCGGTCGCTCCAAGATCTGAACGGTTGTGCACCAGCCTTGAGTATTTGAATCTACGGCTCCGAGGAATGCTTGCCCTTCATCTGAATCACAGTCCTCTTTAACCTCATGCAGCACAGTCTTTGAATGGCATTGGCTCATATAGTGCCCTGTCCTATTGCACTGATGACAGACAGCTTCTTTGGCTGGGCAGAGATCCTTTACATGGTATGGTGATTTTCCACATCTCATGCAGCTTGATTTCTTTGGTTTCTCTTTAAGGTTCTTCTGGAAATTTTTCCAGTTCCCACCTTTTCCTGACTTTGGCTTTTTGGTTGAATCCTGCCTGTACATCTCTTTGTGTACAGCGTCTAACTTTAGGTCTTCGTCTTCTTCCTGCCTAAGTTCTGCTTGCTGTTTTCTCACTGCTTCGCTTTGCCTGGCCATAGTTATGGCTTTTTCCAAAGTTAGGTTTGCATGTAATTGCAGGCGCTCTGAGAGTTTGATGTCTTTTAATCCGACGACAATTCTGTCTCTAATAAGTTCATCTCTCAGAGGTCCAAAAGCACAGCGTTCCGACAATGAATACAGTGCAGTAATAAAATCATTAACTGGTTCATCTGGCTCTTGTTTCCTGGAGTTAAACTTTGCTCTCTCATAGATCACATTTATTTTGCCAGTGAAGTATTCCTTGAATTTATTCTGCACAGTTTCATAATTTCCACGCTCTTCTGTAGTCATGGCTAATCCGCACAAAATGTCATCAGCTTTGTCTCCAATGCAATAAATCAGTGTATTAACTTGGTGCAAATCTGATGCTTGTGCAAGATTACTTGCAACTCTGAACCTTTCAAATCGTCTGAGCCATCTTTCAAAGTCGTTTGGCTTTGTAAAATCGAATGGATCAGGAGGTCGGATTTGATACGAGGTTGTGGGTGCTGGTGATTCCTCCATTTTTTTTTCTTTTTTTTTTCTTTTTTCTTCTTGAAGCTCTTTTCAAACTTGAGCGCTTTATTCAACTTTTATGAATCACAATACGCTTCTGTGGGCCTCTCTGCCTGCACCCAGGTTGCCTGGTAACCATACCCCTCCCCCGCTCTTAACTTACGGGGTGGTTGAGTGTGCGCTGATCCGCTTGCGGTCTTTCCTTTTGTTTTTCCGTTGGAAAAACGTCGTAAACTACAGTCCTACTGTAGCGTTTCTCTTCCAGCAGTGCTTATGGGCTTATTCAACAGCTTATCGTTCGTTGGAGACTGTTCTAGCCGCTTCTGACACCATGTTGTGTTCGTGAATGAACCGAGACAGTGATCACACAGCCTAGCAGGTACATAACTAACTTTATTGCTCACTCGCAGAGTACAAAAACCCCGCTTGGGGCGTGGCTCACTCAGTAGCGATCCCACCCATCACATATCAATACAGTCTTGTTTGTCACAATGGTGACAATGATTTGTCAGGGAACAGCACAAGTGTTACTGTGCACCCCTTTTCTGAAAATAAAAGCATTTCAAAATACAAGTCCTGTGTTTTGTAATCTTCTAAATTCACTTTCAATGGCCGGCCATTTTTGACTGGGAACACCACAAGTGTGACTCTGTGCCATTTTGTACAAAATAAAAGAATTTAAAAAGAAATTTCCTGGTTAAACATTAAAGTAGACTAGTGTGATCAACAGTGCAATTTTGTTTTTCATATTTTACTCAATATTGCCAAAATTACTAACAAATAATGCTTTTTTCACTCAAAAACTAAGGTACATAAGCTCGGATAAATGACTCCTACAATTAAACCGTTTAAAAATTAAATACAAAACCAGTCCTAATTGAAAGAGTCCTACCATTTTTTACAAAATAAAAGTTTTTCAAAACAAACTTCCTGGTGAAACATTAAAGTAGACTAGTGTGATCAACAGTACCAATTTTCAAAAAAAAAAAATTTTTAAATCCAAAATTATTCAAAGATAAAGTTTTTTTTACTCAAAAAATGAGATGCCTACTCTCAGATAAATGAGGCCCACGATTAATTAGATGCAAATGGAAATACAAAACCAGTCCTAATTGAAAGAGAACAAGTTGACAAAAAAGATTGAATCCAAGATTTGGTGAAAATATGGTATAATGTGTGATTTATAAGCTATTTTTTATAGGCCGGTCATTTTGACCCGGGAAGACCACAAGTGTAACCCCCCCCCCTTAAAAAGTACGAAAATTTTCAAAAAACATTTGAGAAGTAGTTATACCCTTTGGGAACAAAGTCACTAAGTTTCACTCCAATGCGATAACATTAACTAGTATTTTTTGGAAAAAGAAAATCTTCTCCGGTCAAAATGACCCGAAGACCACATGAGGGTTTAACACAGCATCCGTTTTTTCTGTCATCCTCTGGATGGCGTTACATTATATGATGCGCTCTTATTCATGCAAATACTTTTAAACCATTCAAGCCAAAACAAATTGAGCGCCAGAATCAAGTTCTCTTTCGGCTTGAAGTTGACAAAATGTCCGTTTTGTCGAGTATCCCCATAGGAGCAGACTGAGTAGCGCTAGTCTTAAATGAGTTAAAGTCTTAAATGAAGGTAAAGAGTTGTGAGAGAATGAGGCGCGAGATCCGCGTCTCTGTCAACAGCGGCTGGTTTTAAAGGGACAGCAGCCAATAAAGCTTTATGTCAGTAAAGTTAATCAAAGAACAAATGGAACAGAGAAAAACACTCACTGCTCTTGACTAAATAACTTTTGTAACGTTAATAAGGATTAATCTATATATCATTTAAAATGTATGCAGTGCAAACTGTTTGATTACTTTATTACATTTCTGTATATTTCTTACCGTTTAGACAAATATTTAAAATATACTTTATTTATGTTGTTTCTACTTTAATTTGGAGATTAACTGTGAAATGATTACATTATAAAATATATTAAAAACGTTAGCTTTTTTTAATGGCGATTCATCGTGATTAATCAGAGAATACAATGTGTGATTAATGTAGTTAATTTTTGCAATCGATAAAAATAAATAAAAAAGAAACATGAATAAGTTGCATTCATGTTTATTTTTATTGAATATTATGTATTTATTTGTGTTAATATCTGTGCAATTAATGTGGACAGGTATGGAAACAGAGCTGATCCTCATCTGAGCCTTTAATTTTTTTTAAATGTAATTTTTCTGCTGACAAAATTCCTGTAAAATGGGCCAGTTTTCAGGGACAAGACCTGCTAGCATGGGAATTGGTATATAAGCACAATTTTTCACCACACAACTATTTCATATGGAATAACAAAGACATATACTATTTAAAAACAAATCGCTATTCTACTTGGTTCAGTGAAGGGATTATATTAATAAGACAATTAATTCTAATGGATATTTGTTATCATATAGGCCTACTGAATTTCTACAAAAAATTAAATTACCAGAAGATTCTGAATCCTGTGACGTGTTTTGATTGACACCCTGAGCACAATCACCTAATCATCAGATTAGCCAAAACTCCTCTACAGTGGGATTTATACTTCCTAGATGAGTACTGGAAGAATATTGGTAATCAAAATATTGTGTGTTGTAAAATGTCACCATGAAATCAAAATAGTACTTGAAAATATAGTGAATTGTGAATACCAACATTTTCAGCAGGCCAATGCAAGATAAACATAACAATTACAATTACACCCACAATTACATGCTGAGTGCTGACTTCCTGTAATGGTTAACACCTACACTGTAAAAAGTAATACCTAGATCTAACTTATAAAAAGTGAGGCAAGTGGCTGCATTGGATGTTTTATGTTGATTCAACTTGCAGCCTTTTTTAAGTATATTGAACACTTTAACATTACTTTATAGAAACGCAACAAAATCAAGTTGAGTTAACTAATAGTACTAGTATTACTCAGTTGGATAAACCTACTTTTCTTGGTACAGGTAACTTATTTATGGGTTGCTACAAGTAACCTGTACTCATTTTAATGAGGTTTTATGAACTTTATTTTCTTAGTAAAATTTACTTAATCATATGTGAATAAACATTTTAATATATATTTTTTTAATTGTCAATAACAATTACAAATTCAATTGAAGAAGAAAAAGATGAGAAGATAGATTGAAGACAATATATAATTTATTCAATGTCAACCAGTGTCACTTTTAACAGTGACTACAAAACAGCAAATAAATGTGGCCGCACATACACTCTAATATAAAACAAACACTGTAGAAGTGTATTTTCAACCTGTTCTGAACAGTACAGTGAAATATCCAAACTGCCCAATCTGAAATGTTTGGATCAAGGTAAATGTGAGCCATAACATCACATTGTATCACACTGGAACTGCAATGTCAAAAATTACATGATGATGGTTTAGGACGCACAGGGTCCAATCCTACAAAAAGCCTCTGATATATATCAAGTATACACCAGTTTTGAGGGAGACATGAGGTCGAGAGCATAGGTAAGTTCAAACAGGAGGCAGCATGCTTTCAACAGGTTTGGCACACCTCTGACCACGGGCTGTCCTTATATGATAATCCCAATCGTTTCGGGGTGATGAAACATGTAAATTTTCAGTGGGCAACTGCCAAGCTCAGCGTGCACCTCTTTTTCAGCCCGACTCTATTGGTGGAGACAAAAAAGAAACAAGAGTTTGGTCAGACAAATAGGAAATGAGATGAATATTAGCAGACAGGTAGAAGAGATAAGACACAAAGTCCAAATTGTACTTTTGTTGCTAAAGGTGGTGGATACAAGATGGATACTGTGACTAGAACATGTGACCAGAGTGAAGTCTACCATGACAATGCCATAGATTGTGGGTACTAAAATATCATGATCTACTCTAGCATGAGTGTTGTATTTTTCTGGTTCAAAGGATGCATTACAATAAAACAAATGCAATTGTCCTTGCCTGTACCTGATTGGTCATCACATTACTGTTAATTAAGCTACAGAGTTTAAATATCTTTCCAGAGCAAATGTAATCACCCCATATCATCACAATATTAATAAACCCACTAAGCAAAATTATGTCCAAAAGACATCTTTTCAACGTCTTTGTCACAAAGACGTGCATTGAAAAGACGTCCACTGAGGAGCCAGAATGAACGTTTTTACGACTTTTTTTGAGGTGTTCTATAATGAACGTTCACGGAAGCTCCATTCAAGGTTGAAAACTAGTTCAGATGTGGACAATGTGGACAATTTTCAACATCATTTAAGGTCTCATTTGGACAATTTATACTTATTCTAGACCAAATAAACACTCTCAGGATATATTAAATTAAAACTCACATTTATTTCAATGTAATTTTCATGTGTAATTGCAAAGCAATTCACAGACAGTGAAGTTTCTTTTCATGATTTTTGGACAAACACGCACTGACACCTTTAGACAGTTTAGCATCTGTCATTTATACATATTTGGATCATGAGAGAAATCAGATTCGAACCAGGGACCTTAAGCTGCCTGCCCTAAGTAGACAGTAATGATTTCATGATTTTTGGACAAACACACACTGTCTGAGAGTTGCTTTGCAATTAGAAATTACGTTGAAATAAACATGAGTTTTAATTTAATGCATCCTGAAAGTGTTTGGTCCAGAAAAAGTTTAAATTGTCTAAATTAGACATTAAATTACATAAAATATGTCCACATCTGAACTAGTTTTTAACCTTGTATGGAGATTCCCTGAACGTCTATTGGACTTACAGAACACGTATAATCTGATCAAATTGTAATTGAATCTATTCTGAAGTTTGTCTTACCTGGATGTGAAGCTCGAAGACCCCAGGTAACAAAAGTGCTTGGGTATCTAAAGACCAGGAAAATGTTAGATGTTAGAAATAAGGTTAAAAAAAATCAGTTGTAAATGTAACTTCTTTAAGTAATAGGTTAGAAATAGTATAAGAATCTAGACCAAAAATCTGTCATTAATTGACAATGCAGCATTAAAATATCGTGGATCAAATCTCTAAAATCAGACAGACTACTAAACATACATACAGTCTAATCTGTGCATCTGCTTTAGTAATGCAAAAGTATAATAACATAATCTCTGAGTTCTGTCAAAGACACAGAACACACAAAACAAAGTGTTGTCCATAAAACACCACATCTTACTTTCCCTTATTTGCCCGCACAACTATTGCCTGAAGGCTCGAAATTGCGACCGTTTCGATCGCATATGATCACGAAATTTAATCTGTGCAATCTAAAAATATAACTGAGGGCATTTGTGCAACTAATTATTACATACGTAACTTGTATGTGTTTTTAAACACTGCTGCTGTTGTCTGCCGATCGACCACACTGTGCAGCCATCTTAGCTTACCATGTGTGCAGGATAGCTAGCTATACAATTTGCAAACCTAACCTCAGCTCCCTAGTGGAGTAAGCGATTTTGTGACTTTAGTTTACATCACCAGTCATTCGGCTAAATTTGCTTAACTCACCGTGTTAATCAGACCCTGAAATTCAGATCCGCTGCAGCGACCAAACAGTTGAAGTGCCGAGGAAGATATTGCATCTGTCTGGAGTCCCCGCCAGTGAAAAAGGGATAATGCCAACTTATAAAATTTAAAATATTTACGTTTGATGAACACACCTGTCACATCGACAGCTGCTCAAATAAATTGTGCACTGTCAACTCACTTTTATAACATTTATTGTACACAACAACCACATACAAATAACTACCCAAATAAATTGCATGGGTTTTATTTAAAATATATTGTTATATAAAAACTGATATATTTTAAGTAAAGAGGAAGTATTTTGATACTCTTTTTGTATAAAACCAATAAAATAAACTAGATTACAAATATTTAAAATATATAAAACCTACTTTGTGGGTGTAGCACTTTTTACAGTGTAGTAAAACGATGGATGAACGTGATACTGAACTAGTAAAAGCTGATACTACCACGTTTGTTTAACTCTAAATCATCCTAAACTAGAACACTTTCTGTCTCCTTGTGTGGTGGATAAAATAATGATTACTAGTTTCTGAACAAGGAAGTTAAACCACAAAGAGGGAAGTAACTGTTCTCTTCCAAATGTATTTTAAAAAGTGGGTGGAGTGCTGTTGACAGTCACCAGTCACATCTTTTGCAACATTGTCTGTGAAATTACTTTTATAAATGTATTTTTGAGCAAACCATACAATGGTTTCATACAAGAAAAAAAAAGAAAAAAAAAGAATTCTGCAACAGTAGATGGAAGAGTTTTTGAAAGTTAGTTGACAACAGTCATTATTTTTTATTGTAATTGTCAGACTTCACAGTTTTTGTTTTATATATTTGTAGTGTATCATTAACAACTAACAATCTGGCTGTCAAGCACAAACAGGGCAAACTTTTCCCCCAGAATTTGTAAAGTTGTCCTAATAAACAAACCACAGACAACAGTTTGCCATAATTGAGTTTTGCACTAGTGAGGACCTGTGGGGAAAAAAAATGACACCACATGAAGGGTGTAGCCTAATGTTTTTTTTCTGCATGTTTCTAAATTGTGGAAATAGCACCATCTATTGAGAAGTGTGGGCCTTACTTATGAAAAAATAAAGCCATTCATTCATGTGTCTGCAACTAAAACTCTTTAAGAATTTGAAGTTGATTCCCATCATACTTTTGTTGATGACTGAGTGCAAGTGCTTTAAATGATAGTTTGGATAATGTCCTCCACAACACTGAGACTTCATGATAGTCAGCTCTGGCCTGTTTCCCAAACAATGAGTGGTGCCGGTTTACAACTTACTCGATTCACAATAATTGAACAAAGTACAGATAAAGTGATATTGAGTAAGCGCATGGGTTGATGTTTGTTGTTTTGAGATCTGTCTCCAGCTTACTGGGAGCTGATACGGAGTAAAACATTTCTCCGAATCAACACAAACAATGTTCGAGGTGATGTATACCTTAAAAAAAAAAAAAAAAAAAAAAAATGCATTCATTGACATACACCAGTGTTGATCAAATATGTTTATTATCTCCACCCACAACTTAGATGGATAAATAGTCTGCGCTCAACTATCAGCACTAGACTCCTGGCTTTGAAAGAGCAGCTGCTTAAGCTTCTTTTACCTTAAATCTTCCAGAACACTCCAACTGAAAGCACCAGCTGCTCTTCCAGCAACTAAAAACCTGTTTGGAAGGAGAAGTGGACTGTGCAAGATGTCCATCAGTCCTCAAAGCTCACTAGCTATAGATGAAAAAAAAAGTGCTTTGAAAAGGTAAGTTAGCTTAAGTTCAGAAGGATTGAATGGTAAAACAACTTGAATACAACTATCTGCTACTAACTAATTATCCAATTATCCATGGCCAGGTGCATTTTGCTGAGCAGTAGGGTTCCCATGTGGACACGGTTGTTATGGAACTCACCAACGTAAAGAATACACCATTTACAATGGCAAGAAGCAGATGGAGTATCATCTTAAGGAGCAGTTTTCAAATTATACTAAAGCAGTAGAGGAGCTCTTTAAAATCATGAAGGTATTTAGTTGATGACTTGGTTGAAATTTTTGTAAATACCAGATTTCACAGATTATGGCCTTAAAATGCCCTAAAATTATATACTTAGATCTGTTCCAAGAAAATCCATCTGCTGTGTATGCTTGTCATGGTGTGGTGTAGGTAGAAGGCAAAGAAAAGCAAAGAGCTCCAATACAGACTTTTACTAACGAACACAGGTACGACGGGCAGAAGGTAAACACACTTGATACAAGGAAACATTAACGTAACATAGACGAGAAAAGACAAAGAACAAGGCAAAACACAGGGCTTAAATACATGGGGAAACAGATCAGGGAAACGAGACACAGCTGACAAGACTAACAAGGTGACAGGTGAGACAGATGAACTAATAATGATAAATACAAGTGATATGAGTCCAATGAAAACAAACTAAATGGAACAAAACTGTGACAATGCTGAATATGGTCCCCCCACTCTGGTTTGCTCATTTTATATTGTGGAGTGGAATCGCTGACTTGATCTCCCTGATTTTCAGATACTCCCGCACCAGTACAATGGTCAAGTCTTTTACAAGCAAAGGTGACCTTCTCTCTGTGTTTTCTCAAATATTTTATGGTAAGAGAGTAGAATGTCTATTTTGTTCCCAATTTATTTTGCAGTCTTTGAGAAGTTTTAACTAGAATCACTGTTTTTCTCCAAAAGTTGACCCACAGAAACAAGCCAGTTGCATGATCGACGCCCTATTCCTGCACCACTCCAAGCATGGTGTGTATTATCTTAAGGGTGGTGCTAGTGAGATCCCATACCACATCATTCAGGTTTTGGAGAAGCATGGATGAGAAGTCCTGGTCAATCCTGGCCTGCGTGCAGCATTCTAGTAGGCTAGTAATAAAAAAAAAAATAAAAAAAATTATACAGTATATATAATATGACCTATTGTGTTTGTTTGCTTGATTTTATTGTATTTATATGATATATTGATGTTTGTCTGTCTGGTTGATGGAAAACGAAATGCATATGGTGAGTTTGTGATCTGTTTGTTAAACAACAATGGATGTTCAAAAGCCACACTGGAATCCAATATGGGTTCTCCATTACACATTTGGCTTCAATACTAGTAGATAGATGAAACAAAACATTACCCATGTATTTGGGTGATTGGTACTAGTGGATGGGACTTACTTGGTACTTTAGCCATTTGGGGTGACTTCACTGCTTGAGGCCTTTGGGTTTGAATTCATTTATTTCAGTACATTTTAATGAACCCAGTTCTGTTTCTTTTGTTGCATTCTCAAAATCCCTTTTTATTTTTATTTATTTTTTGTCTGACCAGGAGTGGATGTGAAGACAAAGGTTGAAGATACTGAAGTTCAGGCTCCTGTCATCATTTCAAATGTTGGCATGTTCACCACATTCAAGAAGCTTCTGCAACCAAAGATCCTGGCAAATCTGGGTAAGTGAGTGAACATCAACTACTAACAGAGTTTTGAACCATTCAGCACATGAAATGGTCATGTGATGGCCTGTGTTGGTAACACATGCATCTCTTGCTTCTCACAGAGATCCAGGACTATCTTCATACTATGAAACCAGGCAAAGGATTTTTCCAGGTGTTTGTTGGGTTTAATGCCATTAAGGAAGAACTGGGCATCTCATCAACCAACATGTGACTCTATAAGAACTCTTCAATGCTGTTAAAGTACATGTTTACAGTGATGAGAATAAACGATAACAATATGTGGACATAATGATTAGGATGGAAGACTACTTCACACAAGGAGGAAGCTCCTGATTACATCCCCATAATGTATGTCTCCTTCCCCTCTGCAAAGGATCCCACCTCACGTACCAGTTTCCTTTCTACATACTTTTTTTTTTTTTTTTTTTACAATCAGAACCATAAAATTGTTTGTCAATATGTATTTGTTTCTTAGGGCAGTCACGCATGGTGATCCATACTATGGTCAATCCAAAATGTTTTGGACAGCGGAACAATGTCAATGCGACTGAAAGAGGCCAAGAATATGAAAAATATAAGATGAAATTTGCTAATCATCTCTTTGATTGGGCTTGTGTCCACTTCCCTAAGCTGAAAGAGAAGGTAAATTTCTCCTGTTTCATATTTGAGTGCTTCTTAATAACCAAACTGTAATAAAGTTGAAAGCTGTGATAAGTGATCTGTTTATTGTCCTCTGTAGTTGGCGCTGTTGCATGCAGTCAGTCCCATCAACATGCACGGACTCGTGCGCCACATATGGATCTATGCTGTCTGCAGAACACAATCTGGAGAGATACCAACCTCTGAACATTGCCAAGATCAGGTGCAACACGCACATCAAGAACCCTTACCTGTCAGGTAATATTCCAAGTTTGAGTGTTAAGACATTAGATTAGCACAGCTATGTAGGAAATCAGCTGTCATTATTCAGAAATATTGAACTGCTTAATGCGGTGATAGACCAGTCAGAATTATTCAGAGAGCCTTACAATAATATTGCATATTTAAAAGTGCATCAAAGGATTTAGAGAGTGCCATGTTCTGTGAAATGTATTTATACATGTCTTTTCGTGTTTCATCTCAGGACAAGATGTTTTTTTTCTGCTGGTTACTCTGGTGCTTTACATGGTGTTCTTCTCTGTGCGTCAAGTGTTGTAGATTGACCTTCTGCTCCTCTAAAAGAATCTCAAGAGATGAAGGTCAAGAAATTGGAGTGAGAAACTGTAAAATAAGTGACAGTGAGTGGTTACTCAGGTGAATGTATCAATTGTTAATTTTTCATTCCCATTTTAGTATGTTTTTTAATATGTAAGAACAAACAGTGAGGGCTTGTCAGTCTCGTTGTCTACACCTTATATACTCCGTGACATCGCTTGCTTGCTTTAAAGGAACACGCCGACTTTTTGGGACTTTAGCTTATTCACTGTATCCCCCAGAGTTAGATCCATACATTGTCCATACATTTTTCATCGCTAGCCTAGCTTAGCACAAAGACGATGTAAATGGCTCCAGCTAGCATACTAATCCCAATAAGTGACAAAATAACGCAAACATTTTCCTATTTACATGTTGTGATTTGTGTAGTCACAGAGTGTACAAATAACAAGGTCATATGAGAGACAGCCATCTTTTAACCATATAAATATTGGGAACTATATTCTCAGAAGGTGAAGCACTGCTACTTGGGCGGAGTGATACCGCAGCACCTGAGACACACCGTGGTGAGGAGCAGAGAGTTCGTTCAGAGTTGGAGTAATAGTCAGCAATTACTAGATCGTAAAAGCATAGTTTACAATCATGGGTGTTCGCTGTATTGTAAAGAGCTGCGACAATAAACAGTGGAGACCAGGTAATATCATGATGTTTCATAGAATTCCAACCAAAAATGCTTCCTGATTAATAAATATCACAGAACACGAATAAAGAATTATTACAGGAATCGATATATTTTAAATGCAATTTATTACAGCTGAACCAAATGTATTCAACAGCATATAATACAGTAATGTTAGATAATTGCATTACAATAGGCTAGAATAAGGGTAAAGTAATAGCACAAGGCAAATTGTTTTTGCACAATGAACCCACAGACAGTAGCCTACCCGTACTGGACAAGGTCACGGTTTCTCAAAAAAAAATTAAATTGCCCCTCCCCCCTCCGATTCATTAGCAAGGTGAAGGCTACAGTCCTGAGTTTACCTCTAGCTCCGCTCATTTGTTACTGGGGCGATAGAGCGCGTTCGTGCCAACTCAATACTAACATTACAGGGGATACATGGAGACCGGGAACAACTGCAATAGTAGTGACCACCCTATTCATATAATAGTGTCACTAACGTTACATTAGATCTGGCCAATGGCACTGTTACAGTAGGCTAGTCATCTAAAAACATAGACGCTTATCGTAGCCGCAGGTGATCCACTTTGTCCTGTCTGTGCTATCGATGGGATGGCCGTATCCTTCAGCACACGTTTCATGGTCCGTGTGGCAAATTCCATTTTTTCAAAATAGTCGTCCTCAGTGAAATGTACTGGGCAAACACGATGGTGCTTGATGATCTCTTCAGGTGTGTTTGGATCTAACGTTATATCCAGAGCAAGTAACTTAGAGCAAGCCATTGATTCATCAGGTTAGCGTTTTTGGTTGGAATTCTATGAAACATCATGGTATTACCTGGTCTCCACTGTTTATTGTCGCAACTCTTTACAAAACAGCGAACACCCATGATTGTAAACTATGCTTTTACTATCTAGTAATTGCTGACTCTATTACTCCAACTCTGAACGAACTTTCTGCTCCTCACCACGGTGTGTCTCAGGTGCTGCGGTATCACTCCGCCCAAGTAGCAGTGCTTCACCTTCTGAGAATGTAGTTCCCAATATTTATATGGTTAAAAGATGGCTGTCTCTCATATGACCTTGTTATTTGTACACTCTGTAACTATACAAATCACAACATGTAAATAGGAAAATGTTTGTTATTTTTGTCACTTATTGGGATTAGTATGCTAGCTGGAGCCATTTACATCCAGTCTTTGTGCTAAGCTAGGCTAGCGGTGGGTGCGTCAGATAGTTACAGCACGCACAGAGATGAAAATGGTATGCATGGACTCTTCTAACTCTGGGGGATACGGTGAATAAGCTAAAGTCCCAAAAAGTTGGTGTGCTCCTTTTAAGGATTAAAATGCTATAAAATCAAGGTAAATCTCAAGTAGCTTGCAAAGCTTGAATGTTTTTTTTAAGCTCATTCTTTATTACAGCATGCACATCCACACAGTGATTATTCTGAAGAATAAGAATGAACTAAACTGTTTAACATTTGTATGTACTGAATGTTTGTAGTAATGTATTGACCTGTTCTCTGTGCATATGTTATATATTAGTACCATTTCTTTTGATGTACATTTGTAAGTTGTGCTGCACATTCTGTTGCAGTTATCTTTGCTATAGCAATGTTTGAATAAATCTGTGAATGATATGCCATTCAAAATGTGCTGTAAAATATTTCAATATTCTCTGTTGCCCTCTCCTTTTAAAAATGTACAAATGACCAGACACCCAGTGTTTGCCATTCTGTGTGCAATATGTGATCAGTAAATGGCCTGTGGGCCTGCCATCTAAGACTGAGACTACATCAATGACTTTGTCAGCTGCGAACACTACATTATAAATACATTTTTATAAGAAATACCATGAAAACATATTCAATTGACTGCTATTCAATATGAATATCCCCAGCACAGAAAATGAAGTCTATGCATAGGCCTAGCCTACTTCTGTAAAAATCTTCTGTGTTGCAATAAGTATATTTTTGAGTGCCTGTAGTCAGGTCATAATGTATTTTGATACCACTTACTCGGTGAACGACTCAACTAATCTGTTTAGTGACTGATTGAAAAACTCCATAGTACAAATGCCTAATGAATCAGTGAACAAACCAAGACGAATCTTGAGGAATCAAGAGGTATGGTTCAATCCCATATGGGGGGGATCCCAATGTGACTCCATGTCCAAATAGTTGAATTTGACCTATTTTCAATGGTCGAAAACCAAATGTGGCAAGGGAGCTCCAATCAGGAGTTTTTTGGGCGGATCACAGGAAGAAGTATTGGCCGATACCACCAATCATTGGGTCTAATATTTGAAGCCTTTTTATCATGTAGCATTATTTAGTGATGTTCTGATCAGGATTTTACAGACATTTCAGGGCCCATATTTCATTTTGGAAATGGGGTGATTTCCCCCCTTTTAAATTCATTTAATATTTTGGCTTTCATCACTGTTTATCTTTCTTCAGAAAAAGTTGAGACAGGGAAGTTTCTGAAATTTGGTCGATTTGACATGGAATGATCTTATTGTCTTTCTTTTGTTATACTGTTTGCATATGCATATATCCATATCCACAAATGGAGAAAATAATCACCTCCCAAAGTGCTCACTGCAAAGTGCTAGGAGTGAGTATGGTGTAGCATGGTCACCCTTGCCTTGTGCATTGCTTGCTATTTACTATGTTACATTAGTGTTTTAAAAAAAAAAAGCTACCTCAAAGGTTTGCCAGCAGAAATATGACAGAGAGAGAGAAAAAATATGAAATTATTTTGTCATTCAAATTGAACAACCAGTCAGTTTTCAGTTTTATACATATGCTGCCTAGGATGCCCTGTGTATGCAGACATTTTCTTTATGACTTTGCTGTAATCATTCAAATTTAGCTTGTGGTCTCCACAGCTCACTTTATTTTGTAGATCATTGCACATGTTATGGTGCTTTGGATGGCTGAATTGCCCGCACACACACACACACACACACACACAGCTGGCATTGTCTGACTGGACTGCAAGGAAATTCCTTTGCTTTCAAATGCAGTGTGTGTAGTTGTGCAGCTGTCATATATCTATACAAACATTGATCCAAGTACAGATAAAGTTATATTAAAGAGATTGCATTAGAGTAAGCTGATAAGGATGGGAACATTTCTCCATAGCCTATGATTACAAAAGGTCAATCCGATTTATTTACTTGACCAGATTAATAATAATAATAATAATAAACTTACATTCCCACATTGGTTCACATTTTATGCAAAACAGCAGTTAATTGTTATAAGCAACTAATGCAAAGCAATCAGTCGCCTCCACTAGACCAGAGCCAATGATTTAGTTTGAGATATGAATAAAAAATAATAGAAACCATATGTTCTCATTCTGTTTGTCTTATGTTATTATTTTAGTGTAGAATGAGTAAAGCTATTTGTTGTAGAATTACGAAAAGTTTTAAAAGTTAAATTGTTAGGCTAATAATTACATTTTTAGGCTGCTCTACCTCAGCGGTCTAACAGCGAAGTGGAACTCACTTCAAAATGGCGGCAGGGATTCCCCCGAGGGGAAGTGCTTAGGGAAGTTCGCAAGTGCTTGTCTAAAAGTGGACTGGAGCACAGCCCCTGATTCATGTAGGCCTAATTCATAAATGAATGTGACGAGACAATAAACGTTTGCGTTTTAAACATATTAGACAAATAATATTGATTACTTCATAAATACAATTAGACTTAGAACTTATTTGACCATTTTTGTGTATTTATTCAATTAAATCCCTAATCCTTTAATTATCCAATCCCCCTCCCAAGCACAAAAGTGAAACTCCGCCTCTGTCGCCACCCACAATTTGGACTAATAAATAGGGCCTTAACGCAATCATCAGTACTAAACTGCTGTCTGCAGTCTCTGGAAAGAGCTGCTGCTTCAGATTTTAATATCTTGTAGCGGGTGTGATCTCTCCAGAAACTGAAAACACCAGCTCCTCTTTTTCAGGATTTGAAGATGTGTTGGTTTCTGCTTTTCTTAGAATGGCTTGTGGACTGGGGTCGTGGCACGTTCTGGTATCTGTTTGGCAGGAGAAGTGGGCTGTGCAAGGGGACTATCAGTCCTCCTGGTCCACTAGTTGTAGAGCAGAAGAAAAAGGACAGAGTGCTCCGGAAAGGTATGTAAACTTTAGAGGTGTTGCATGCTAGTGAAACAAGCTGACTGCAAATGGCAGGTGTCCATTGGTAACTTACGTTATTTCTTGACCTACAGAATTTGATGAATTTGAAGTGCCCAGAAACTTGGACGTCATCGTGATTGGCAGTGGTATTGGTGGTTTGACTGCAGCAGCAACTTTAGCCAAACTAGGAAAGAAAGTCCTGGTGTTGGAGCAAGACAAGCAGGCAGGAGGCTTGTGCAAGACCTTCACTGAGAAAGGCTTTGAGTTTGACTGTGGTAAGAACCTCAATGATGTTCTTGGAATTACATGGGTTATCAAATGCTGAATACCTCAAATTCTATAACTTGCACAATGTGCATTTTCTCAAAGGCTTCCATTATCTTGGACAACTTCATGAGAACTGCTTCTTAAAAATTGCATTGGATCTGATCACTGATGGCCAGGTGCATTTAGCTGAGCAGGGTTCCCATGTGGACACTGTTGTTATTGGTAAAGGAAATCCATGTAAAGAATACACCATTTACAACGGCAAGAAGCAGATGGAGGCTCATCTTAAGAAGCAGTTTCCCAATGATACTAAAGCAGTAGAGGAGTTCTTTAAAATCATGAAGGTATTTGGTTGATGGCACTACAGCTTTTTTATCAGGCATTACGGAGTGATTTTGGTGTCACAAGTTGTCTTTTCCTTATAGATCTGTTCAAAGAAGATCCATCTGCTGTGTATGCTGAAGATGGTCCCACTCTGGTTTGCTCGCTTCATATTGTGGAATCGCTGACTTGATCTCCCCAATTTTCAGATACTCCCGCACCAGTACAACAAACATGGTCAAGTCTTTTACAAGCAACTGTGACCTCCTCACTGTGTTTTCTCAAATATTTTATGGTAAGAGAGAAACTTCTGTTGTGTTACCAATATTTGGATTTTTAATGCATTTTAGAATAATTCTATTTTATTTCTCTTGCTATTTCAAGGTGTCCCACCCAAAAACTCCAGCTGCATGATTGATGCCCTTTTCCTGCACCACTCCAAGCGTGGTGTTTACTATCCTAAGGGTGGTGCTAGTGAGATCCCATACCACATCATTCAGGTTTTGGAGAAGCATGGAGGAAAAGTCCTGGTCAATGCTCCTGTGTCCAGCATTCTAGTCAACAGAAAACAAAATGCATATGGTGAATTTTGAACTAGGGTCATGTCATATTGCTTTGTCTTGCTCTTATGGCAGTAGGTTTCATACTGAAAGTCAAAGATGTGTGGCATCCATTACATTTTTGGCTCCAGTAACTTCCAGATATGTAAAACAAACAAGGGCTGTCTCTTTGCCAAGGAGTGGCTGTGAAGACGGGAGGTAAAGATGCTGAAATTTAGGCTCCTGTGATCATTTCAAATGCTGGTATGTTCACCACCTTCAAGAAGCTTCTGACTCCAGAGATCCAGGCAAATCCAAGTAAGTGAGAATGTCTTCAATACAGGTGGTCTAATATACTCCTATGAAATGCTTGATTACTGCCAGATTATTTTTTTCCTTCTGCTGCTCACAGAGATCCAGGATTATCTTCATACTCTAAAGCCAGGCAAAGGCTTTTTCCAGGTGTTTGCAGGCTTTAATGCCACTAATGAAGAACTGGGCATCTCCTCAACCAACATGCGACTCTATAAGAGCAACAACATGGATGAAGTGTAGGTCTTCAAGTCAATCTCTTTCTTCAATTTGTTAAAAAGCGCATCAATACTCTCCATAAACTCAATTGACTTTCCTTAGCATGGAAGAGTACTTTGATTCAGACAAGGAGGACGCACCTGACAGCATCCCCATGATGTACATTTCCTTCCCCTCTGCTAAGGATCCCACCTCATGCACTCGTTTCCCAGGTTAACTTTCTCTCTGTATTTAGTACACCCAGAACCATCAAAGTAAATTCACCAACTAAAGTGTCATTTGTGGGTGGTTTGTTTTAGGGCAGTCACGCATGGTGATCCATACTATGGTCAATCCAAAGTGGTTTGGACAGTGGAACAATGTCTATGAGACCGAAAGAGGTGAAGAATATGAAAAATACAAGATGAGATTTGCTAATCATCTCTTTGACTGGGCTTGTATCCACTTCCCCAAGCTGAAAGAGAAGGTACATTTTCTTCCTGTTTCATATTCGTGCTGCTTGATAACTAATAAAGTGACATATGTAACTTAAGTGATCGTAACTTTTCCTGTCTCCCATAGTTGGCGCTGTTGCATGCAGTCAGTCCCATCAACATGCACGGACTGAGCGCCACATATGGATCTATGCTGTCTGCAGAACACAATCTGGAGAGATACCAACCTCTGAACATTGCCAAGATCAGGTGCAACACACCCATCAAGAACCTCTACCTGTCAGGTAATATGTATAGCTTTGTTTAAAAGTTACTACTTTAGGCAGCTATTTTGGCCCATTACAAGCATGTCAGTTGTGTTGGTCTTAATTTCCTATACGAAAATGTGTCCTTTTTTCAGGACAAGATGTTTTTTCTGCTGGTTACTCCGGTGCTCTGCATGGTGGTCTTCTCTGTGCTTCAAGTGTTGTAGATCACTGTTTGTATGTTGACCTTCTGCTCCAATAAAAGAAACTTAAGAGGAAGGTGGTCAAGAAACTAGAGTGAGAATATATTACCCGTGTCTATACAGGAAGAGCAGTTTCTGTGAGGCATGTTCCTTCATAGATCAGAGTAATACCGCAAACTTTATTTAATTAAAGATTGTCTCTCTCTCTCTTAAGCATGTGGCCACATTCCTCTGCGGTCGTAAAAGTCTGTTATCAGTCTTAAAGTGTTCTGTAACCGGACACCCGGCTGACAAAGTAACTTCATTTGTGAGGTTAGTTTTGGGGGAGAGTTTCATAGACCTTTATATTCATTAAATATAATGAATATGAATAATTAGTGTGTGTCTGACGGGTCCAGACCTTACAGATCCCCCCCTTTCGATCGTTGTTGTCCCCCTCAAGGACAACCACGAGCGAAGTTGAAAGTGCAGAGAGATCAGACACACCTTTGTCATAGAAGGCTGGAAGGCCATGGTGGCCTCTGGTCGCTCGTGTCTTCTGGAGCCGTGGTGTTCCACGGCGGGTGATGTGGACAATAGCCAAGTCCACGTCTCTGCAGCAGGTGTTGAGGCAGCAGGTGTCTTGACAAGTTGTCACCTGTCATTCTGGAGTCCATTAGTTTTGGGGCAGGTGTTTCCTTGTGGTTGCAGGAAGTGGTTAGGGCTCTATGTGGCATAGAGAGGTTTTCAAGCTGACCTGGTGTTGGTGGCAGGAGGTCAGAAGGTGGTTGTTAGCCTCTCAGTCACGAGAAGTCTGAAGGATTGAAGTGTTGTTCTGTCCTTATGGTGGTGCCGACGCAAGCTTGCTTAAGCTGGGTTGGGCAAGGAGTCGGAAGCTTGTACTTTACAGGACTCCTCGGGTGAGTCCTGTGCAGGGAGCTATTTTGCGTGTGTCAGCAGCTCCTGTAACTCTGATGGTGCGTTCACACCGGACGCGAATAGCGCGTCAGGCGCGAGTGATTTCAATGCAAAGACGTGTTACGCGCGTAAAAAATTCCTGCGGCGCGATTGAGGCGTAGAGCGCGGCGCGGTAGACGCGAATACGCCTCATTCGCGCGTCAAGTTCGCGCGAATGGGGCGAATTGAGCGTCTGGCGCGTTAAGCGCGTTACGCGCAAATGATTTAGTTAGTGCTATTTGTGCATTCACGCGTTTGACGCGAATTCACGTCTGCCGCCCGAGTTGAAAAATCTGAACTTCTGCGTCAATTCGCGCCGCGTTAACCAATCAGGAGCCTAGCTGCTTGCTGCTGTCACGTGGTGAAGTATCTGGATGCTTCAATAAATTATTTTGTAATATATGACTGTGGTTCTAATGCACAACAAAGCAAATATTTTATCACATAAAACTTGATTTCAATATATGAGACATATTCATTTTGTATTGAATGCTATTTATTCCATATCTAGATTATATGAAATATTATTATAATGTAAAGACAACCAACATATAAGTTCATGTCTGGAAAGTGATGTGTGAGAGAGAAAAAAATCACAGGACAGATTAATCACTTTTGGAGGCTGGCTTCATTTATTATCAAAACAAAAATAAATGACAGATTAGGTGGATGCGGGCGAATGTAAACCTCGCGCCGGGCTGTAGAGCGCGGGCTCGACAGGCATAGACCACTCGAGGCCGAGGGCTTATACGGCCTACGCTGTCCCCGTCAGCGTCCTCACCGTTAGGCCCACCAAACCTAGCTCCTGGAGCAAATTGTGAAACTCCTGAAACCCTCCGGAGGCTCTGGTGGACCCGAGTACAGCGACGATGCCCCTACGCAGCTGTTTCTGCTCTCCAGAGCATATACGAGCGGTGACTCTCTCGAATAATGCTAATGCTCGATAAACATCTAAAAAGATGGCCGCGAACGGGTTTTGAAACTTTCGCCTCCGGATTTCGCCTCTGACGCGCGTAAATTTCGCTTCAAACTTTTGTTTTTACGCGCGTCAATTTCGCCATTGACACGCGAATTAACACAAAGTGGTCAAGCGTCAAACTAGACGCGGTAGACGCGAATTTGACGCGCTATTCGCGTCCGGTGTGAACGCACAGTGAGGCAGGTGCGTCCAGCTGTCCTTGTGGAGCCTCAGATTGACACCCGTGTGAAGGGTGTGGAGGAGAATGCTGTCGTTGACACTGGACATGCCAATGTTAACAGAGTTCCGACGGCAGCGGCGGTTGTGTCCATCTCGCTCTGCTTGTGTGACAGTCCTTTTCTCAAGTTGATTGAGCACGTGTTCGACATTGGCGTCAGCGTGGGCGAGGCAGTGGAGTCGAACATACACTCGCTGGGTGTGGGTCCTGCAGTTGGTGATAAGTTGTTCCTTCGGGATGCTGCCTGATACCGGACCTGGTGAGATGACCGACTGCGGCTGTCCTCTGGTTGGCTGGAGGCACAGGAAGACTAACCACAGCAGCATCCTGGAACAGACAAAGGGGAGAGGGAGAGAGAAAGGGAGGAAGGATCTCAGCGACTGTCGTCCTTTGTTGGCTAGGACAGTCTTTCCGCTTCGAGGACGCCGGTATGCCACTTGCTTCGGTGTTCTTGTGCTGCGGTGTACAGCACATGGTGCATCATGGGCATACACTGGCATGACCCCCCCTTTTGCACTGTGGCACCACAAGCTTTGGCGCAGCGATGTCATCAGGTGCATAACACATAGTGTTGTCCTGTGCACACAGCATGTGCTTGTTGACTTCAGTTGTCTGGGGCACCGGTTGTCGGTGGGTGCAGACGGCGTTCGTGGGTGGTTGGAGGGGTTAGAGGTGGTTTCTCATAGTGTCCATTGGTTTGTCATAGTCTTTGGTAAGCTGTAAGGTTGGGGTCAGGTTAAGCAGAGGCTCTGTGACATTTTGGTACACTTGTGGTGAGAGACTAATGCATGACCCTAAAAGTTCAGAACCACTGTTTAATGGGTTCGCTAGATATGTAGCATAAAGTTAGGTGTTTCATGTGTATCTAGCTAGTGATATGTCTCTTGTATCTTTATCATCTTAGCTGTGGATGTTAGGAGGCTAAGACTTGTGTGGTTCCTAGAGTATTTCCTGGAAAGGGCATAGCCGAGATGAAATAAATGACTTAAGATGGTTCTTATGACTAAATTATTTCTCTGGACTTAAATGGTGGTTCACTACGGTTTGACGAAGTGAAGGATAGGAGGAAAAGGGACAGCTTTCCTATTCAAATTATGCTTATTATCAATCCTCAGGACTATAGTTATGCCCTAGTAGTTGTTGAAATTACTTGTGTTGCAGGGTCACAAAAATCAGTGCACTTGTTGAAAATAAACACAATCACAAATAAAGGTGTCTCTGTTTCCTTTCTGGGCCCAATGGGAAATGGAACCACATTCGAACAAGAGAATGGAATTAAATCATATAGATTACTGAATAGACAAGGGAAGAGCTGACTGCTATTCTTATCAAAGGGGAAATACAAAAATAAAAATGACTTCAATAAATGATCAAAACAGCAGGAATGATCTGGAATTGGGAATAATCAATAGCACTAGTGACTAACCTTTAGATTTGCTTGAACCAACACTCCATAGTGGTTCACCGCTGCAGCGTGTTCAAGACCACACTGTGTGTCCTTCAAAAAGCTTAGTCAATGTGCTAATGAAAGTTCTCATTACTATACGAATTCTTCTCTAGCTACACAGTTTACAGGTAATTAAATTTTGATTTAATTGACAGGATAACTGCAAGGATAACTTTTTTTTCTAGCCGACAGCGCTCAGCAAGGACTTATGCCTAAACTAGTGAAGGTGAAATTCGGCTGAGAAGAATTGAAGGTAAGGAAAGAGAAAGTCAAAAAAAAAAAAAAAAAAAAAATCCTAAATGGGGTTAAAGGAAAAGTATTTTAGAATACTTTGCATTGAATATGCCCAAGCTGTAATTAAAGGCTGCAAGTAAACGATGCTAACCGCTAACTGTAGAAGTTATTATATAGCTTAGCCTAAGCTGGATGGATGCTAGGTTAGGTTAGCTTAGTCTAAGATGGATGGACGCTAGGTTAGGTTAGCTTAGCCACCTAGGCTGGTTTGTTTACAAACTGACGTCACGAGTTAGCACTAAAACGCAAATTTTACTCATGTACTTTTCTCTTTACTCTAAAACAACTTCTTCTATTTGTTCAAAGAGTAAAGGAGTAGATTACTGCCCTTCTGTTACGAGGCAGCAAGGATGAAACAGAGAGTGAATCCAATCGCAAGCACATTTAATTAAACAGAAACAAACAGGAAATCCAGGGAACTCAGAACAAGACAGTAGTAACATTAAACAACTTCAACAACCGACAGCCAACAACTGAAACACAGGGGTTTAAATACACAGACAAAACAAGCTAAACAAGATAACAAGGGGGCGTGGTAAATTAGAAACACATGGGGAGACTAATCAAAACGGGGAACAGCTGAACATGAAACAAGACACATGGCAGGATAACAAGACAAACAGGGAATCACATGACAGACAAGAACAAGGAACAAAACACAAAACCCACACCGTGACATAGCCCCTCCCCTATGGGCGGCTCCCGACGCCCATAAAAAACAAAAAACAATAGTTCAGGAGGGTGGTGAAGCGGAGGCGGTCTGGGGGAGGGATGGAGGGCCAGGCCCGCACAGGGGAACGGGACCAGGACATGGTGGACCTGGGCCATGGAGCGTGGGCAGACCAGGCTGTGCAGGCGACCAGGGTGGAGCAGGCAGTTCAGGTGGCCAGGGCGGTGAAGACCCTTCGGGCGGCCACGGCGGAGAGGACCCTTCGGGCGGCCTCGGCGGTGAAGACCCTTCGGGCGGCCACGGCGGTGAAGACCCTTCGGGCGGCCACGGCGGTGAAGACCCTTCGGGCGGCCACGGCGGTGAAGACCCTTCGGGCGGCCACGGCGGTGAAGACCCTTCGGGCGGCCACGGCGGTGAAGACCCTTCGGGCGGCCACGGCGGTGAAGACCCTTCGGGCGGCCACGGCGGTGAAGACCCTTCGGGCGGCCACGGCGGTGAAGACCCTTCGGGCGGCCACGGCGGTGAAGACCCTTCGGGCGGCCACGGCGGTGAAGACCCCTCGGGTGGCCACGGCGGTGAAGACCCCTCGGGCGGCCACGGCGGTGAAGAGGGCTTTCGGCTGGGCAGGACCAGCCGTGAAGAGGGCTCTGAGCTAAGCAGAACCAGCGGCGAAGGAAACTCTGCGCTGGACAGGACTGGCGCAGGATCAGTGAGCTCTGGTGCAGGATCAACGGCCCCTGGCGCAGGATCAGCAGGCTCTGGCGCCGGATCAGCGGGCTCTGGCGCAGGATCAGCGGGCTCTGGCGCAGGATCAGCGGGCTCTGGCGCAGGATCAGCGGGCTCTGGCGCAGGATCAGCGGGCTCTGGCTCAAGGGTGTGCGTAGCCCACACACACCACATGGCTGTGGCCATAATGGCCAGTGTTGCGGTCACTGAGGACTCAGGCGGCGCATGCGTGGCGTGATCAGTCTCTGGCTGGGCAGACGTGACCAGTCTCTGGCTGGGCAGATGTGACGTGAACAGTCTCTGGCTGGGCAGACGTGACGTGAACAGTCTCTGGCTGGGCAGACGTGACGTGAACAGTCTCTGGCTGGGCAGACGTGACGTGAACAGTCTCTGGCTGGGCAGAAGTGACGTGAAGCTCTGGCGGGACGTGGCTGACGTGAAGCTCTGGCTGGACGTGGCTGACGTGAAGCTCTGGCTGGACGTGGCTGACGTGAAGCTCTGGCTGGACGTGGCTGACGTGAAGCTCTGGCTGGACGTGGCTGACGTGAAGCTCTGGCTGGACGTGGCTGACGTGAAGCTCTGGCTGGACGTGGCTGACGTGAAGCTCTGGCTGGACGTGGCTGACGTGAAGCTCTGGCTGGACGGTCTCTGGCTGGACGGTCTCTGGCTGGACGGTCTCTGGCTGGACGGTCTCTGGCTGGACGGTCTCTGGCTGGACGGTCTCTGGCTGGACGGTCTCTGGCTGGACGGTCTCTGGCTGGACGGTCTCTGGCTGGACGGTCTCTGGCTGGACGGTCTCTGGCTGGACGGTCTCTGGCTGGACGGTCTCTGGCTGGACGGTCTCTGGCTGGACGGTCTCTGGCTGGACGGTCTCTGGCTGGACGGTCTCTGGCTGGACGGTCTCTGGCTGGACGGTCTCTGGCTGGACGGTCTTTGAGGAGGCCTTTCTCCTCCTCCTCCTCCGGGCCACCGGACTCGGAACCACCGGAACTGGGACCAGTGTTGAAGGCCTGGCGTACCCCGGGCTGAAGCTCTCCAGACAACTGGAGAGTGCCTCTCTCCAATCCAGGCCGGAGAGATCGGGGAGCTCCCTAGGGTTGACCGCCTTAGCCCCCAGCCGGTAACACAATTTTATAGCCTCATTCCCTAGGGTGCATGAGGCAGCAAGTGCAGCAAACCCCCAGGTAAACTGAAACAAATCCGGGCTGTTCAGGGCTAAGGCCGCGGTTCTCCCAGCAAACTCCCGGTCCATGCTGGGAAGATCAGACGAGATCCGTGCTGCTGGATTCATTGGCGGTCGGTTGTTCTGTTACGAGGCAGCAAGGATGAAACAGAGAGTGAATCCAATCGCAAGCACATTTAATTAAACAGAAACAAACAGGAAATCCAGGGAACTCAGAACAAGACAGTAGTAACATTAAACAACTTCAACAACCGACAGCCAACAACTGAAACACAGGGGTTTAAATACACAGACAAAACAAGCTAAACAAGATAACAAGGGGGCGTGGTAAATTAGAAACACATGGGGAGACTAATCAAAACGGGGAACAGCTGAACATGAAACAAGACACATGGCAGGATAACAAGACAAACAGGGAATCACATGACAGACAAGAACAAGGAACAAAACACAAAACCCACACCGTGACACCTACAAAGCAAAAAGGCAGTAACTACGCAGAGTGCAGAACTGAGAAAAATGACTTTAAAGTTATCCTGTCATAGATTTTTGGACATGTGGCTGTTTTGTTACTTTATATTAGCTTGTTCTTTGTACATATCAATCAGTAACAACAGGATAACAGGATGACAGGATAACTTTAAAGTCATTTTTCTCAGTTCTGCACTCTGCGTAGTTACTGCCTTTTTGCTTTGTAGGGCAGATTAGCTGTAAGTCAAAACCTGTCTAAGCATACATGGTTACGTCCATCTCATGCATAAATACTGACTTTTCAGCGTTTTAGATGCACAGATAAAGCTTAGATGAATGACATTAATCTAACTATAATGTGTAGGGCTTTTACAGTGTAGAAAGGGGGGCCCAAATCTACATTTATTTTACACTGAACTGAGAAAAAAAAAATTTCATCAGGAACAGGTTTAAGCAATACTGCAATTGGAATTTCTTTAACCGAAGCAGAATAATCACTTCTGGTACAGTTTACGTGCCGCTGAGCTGAGATTCCTTCGTCAAAACAGACTTACGCTTTAACACTGAAATTAGGGTTTCTTCGCTAAAATCATATTCAACTTATACTGATACCATTTGAATGTATGCTAAAATGTGTTAAGACTCTTTCAATTACAGTCGAGATGTCAATTCAAGTGATCACTTTATCTCCATCTAAACAAGCAAGCAACTAGTGACCTAAATGCGTATAAGTTAGTATTTCCTGTAACAAGTCATTGTAATGGAAACTAATGTGCAGCAGTGCGTATTTCAACCAGCGGGTGTCACAATGTCGTTGTGTTTCAAAAAGCAGTGCAGAGTCTTTTGGCACGTGAGGCTTACACGTCCATTCAAGATTTTATTCAAATCAGTAAAATTCTAATTTTACTAATGCAGAGTCTTGCTTCTTTTTGAGCACACATTTTCCTCTACTTTAAAAGTTTTATGTCCTATGCTGACCAGGGACCTTTTAGCAGAGTCTTGCATTCTGGTCATGCTGTGTGCCTTCTGGTTTTGCAGTTCAGAGTCAATGGGGTCTTAGGAACCCTTTCTGAGGGCTTCTGTGTTAAAGGCCTTCTGCATCAGGTCACGCATCGTTGAGTGGGCATTGCGTGGGGGCAGGCAAAAATATGGTGACTAACTGGTTTTGGAGGAGAAGTTTCTTGAAGCTGGTGTCCCGGTATCCGTCGGTTTGCAGGTGCTCAGAGCTGTCGTCCGCCTGAAAACTGATGATCTCTTTCAGTTGCTCTGCTCTGTCAGGGTCCTTGCATCTGTCCTGTGTCCTCTCACGCTGAGCAGGGTTTGTTCTTTTTGGAATTCTGTGGCTGGCAGCATTAGTTCATTTACCTCCTGTTTGAGGCCTGCGGGAGCGCGGCCAAGGAGAAGATAATTCTGGTCAGCTCTTGGTGGCTCAGGCCGGACGTCCGCTTTTGTTGTCGACTAACTGTTCCTTTCTCTGCCGTGGCAGGTCGTTGCCTGCTTCAGGCTGAAGGATGTCCATGACACTGCTCTGCCGGGTCTCCAGGGGGTCCTGGTGGGAGGCAGGGCTGGATGTCTGAGGCCTACTGGCACACTTGTGGGACACGAGATAGAGAGGGCAAAGGCAAATGCAAGTTTCTGAGGTGGTGAGCTATGAGCTTACTCATAACAAAATGTTTTGAGTATCCTAGTTGACGTGCTTTAAGCAGCGTCGACTGATGACTGGTCTTTTACATGTCACAACTATCACTCAAAAATGCTGATGGTTCTTCTCACATGTTTACAAATAGAATGAAACAGACAAACAAACAAAAATTTTTAAATTAAATAAAAATAGGATGAAACCAGAAAGGAAGAGGACGAGAGGAGTGGTTTACCTATTTAAATTTAGCTAGGAGACACAGTGTCACTTATGGGTAAGCTGCTGTTTAGACTAAACTAGCAGGGACACCAAACATCAGGGTCAACAGAAGAAGAAACAACGGGAAGTGTTTCCAGTTCTGTCGGGGGCCTACTGAGCGTTTGTGTTAGCCGTACTTCATGTACTTAGCTTGGTGCTAAGGAGTGAGGAGGGGTGAAACACAGACAGGAAGTAGAATATTACTGACCTGTATAACTCGCTAAGGAAACAACAGTCGCTAGATATTGTAATCCTATAGAGAGCGAGGGAAGATGAGGATAGTGACTAGTGATCTAAAATAAGTAAAGGTAAAGTTAGAACATCCTTATAGCTCTGAGAAACTAAAAGGAAAGGGAAGCAAGTAAATTTAATTAAATTTCAAATTTAGTTAAGCTTTATTTAGCTGAATATAAGAATTCAGGTCGAAACAAAGGAAAATAAATTGAAATAAAATCAAAATAACAAGGTAAACGTCGAGTGTTCTCATAGCTCTGGTAACTAGCGTGGAAATTGAATAAGCAAATTGATTGAATTAAATCCCAAATTTAATTAAATTCAACTTAACCGAATAGGAGTATTCAGGCTCAACAGGTGTGAAGACACAGAATACGATAGGGGTAGGTTTAGGTCGAAATAAAAGAAACACAAATGAAAACCAAAGTATCTGGGTTTCAATCTGAAAGTGAAACCAAGAGGAATGGGTCAAGAGAGAGAAGAGAGTGGTTTAACCCTCTTATGAGACGTGCTTCGTGAAGCTCTGACACCAGGGTGAATCATTCGTCTCAAATCATTCGGAGTGTGTATCACTGCTAAGGTCACGTGATTTTATTAAACTGGGCTTCGTTACGCGTCATAGCTGTTTCGAAATGGTTTTAAATTTCAACGGTTCGTGAACCAGTGTGTATCTGGTCTCTATGTGATCTCGTATCACTTTATAGATTCGTACACATTTTAATGACGCATTTGATAAAGGGTCTGATTGACTTTCAAGTCAAGCTTTCATAAAACGAGCCCTACAGTTTACTAAGATATTGTGCCTTGAAAGACACCTCATATTAAATGATATTAGGTAGCTCGCGGATTGCCATTACCTGATTACACCTTTTGATAAAACCTTTGCGATTGGTTTGTAAAAGGTGTTCCGTTGATTTCCGCTACACTTACACTGTTTTGACCAGCAGGGGTCGCCAGCGAGGGCGCTTCAAACAAAGAATCATTTGTGACGCAGTTGACTCATTTGATTCAAAGCCTCGAAGGGCTTTGACTCTCATTTCTCGTGTTCAAATCACTCAGTTCAAATCACGCAAAATCTATAGTCTTTGGTTTAAGGTTACACTTTACGCTCTAACGTGTCTAAGTTTTTAGGCGGTGCTAAAACTATCACTCGAGGTAGAGGGTTTTACTTGTAAGTTATGCGTGTAAGTTAGGATTGAGGGAGCTATTGGCTACAACCGTCACTTGTTTACACGAGGGTCTGTGAGATTGGTGCTGTTTGTCAGAAAAACTAGATAGGAACGCCTGCTCGCGTTCCGGACGCAATGCCAACCAACAACACAGATCGGCCGGAGCAGCGGGCGAGCTGTGCTGAAAGTTTGCACTGAGTCTCTCGCTTAGGCACATGACGTTGCATGTGAGTGACTTTCACAAATCGAACAGCACCGTTCTTTCCCAGACAATGGCAAATTACTAGTTAGCTAGGCTAGAATTCATACCACTAATTTGACGCGATTGTTTCATATGAGAGCTTCGGCGGTTTAATATGAATACAATGACGTAACGAACAACAAGGCCTTGATTGGTGACTGAGGAGCATCGCTCAGATCACCTTCAAAAATGCTGAAAATGGAGATTTCTTCGTCCATAATCAGATTAATTTGTTCTGGTACCATTTATACGCGCGGCTAATCTGAGATTTCTTCGTCAGAGAAGGCTTAACGTACGCTCGACTTCTATCTGAAATTAGGATTTCTTCGCTAATATCAGGAGTTTCTTATCGTACGATTTAAATATGCATTATAGCATTTAAGAAACTTTCTGCCATTCGTAGGAAGGCATATTCAGGATATAGTTTTGCTGATTTACTCAGAAACTTGTACGTGCATGTATGAGATGTTAATAAAAACTTATAGAACAACATATGATTGATTACTGTCTGCTTGCATTCAAAGTTTAATACGATGCCCGCATTCTCCACCAATATGTAAAGGATCAGCTATATGAAATATTAATAATCAATAATAACTCGTTATTATTCATTATGAATATTTGGGTCAGTTAATTGGATTAACTTGATGTGGCTGAATTAATATTACAATCAATTAATCAGTTCGTTCAACGAACTCTTTTGATTATTAATTTATTCTAAGAAAAGGGTATCTTCCATGGTCACAGAAGAATAATTATTTCTTAGCATGTACAGCATTTTGAGCCAGTTCCCCCGTATCACCCGAAACAGTGTTTGCGGCAGGATAAAAAACCAAGAGAAGAGGGCGGTCACTGTTGCCAGCCCCTGATATAGTCTGAGAAAGAACCACCCCTAAGGTTTGAATGGACCAATGAGTAAGGTGACATGTCCGAGAGGGGAAGCGGCTCTTAGTTGATTTATGGTCTTTGTCCCCAGCGTGCTTAGACTGTTCATTCAAGCTCAAATAGACATAACAAATTCACATTGCATTCTAAGAGAAGGTGATGTACATCAAAGTGTGTGTCATTAAATGAGGATTAATTAGGTAGGAAGCATGATACAGGTGAGGTTATTTTGACCGTTGGGTGGTTGTGCAACCACATACACCCCAATCAAACATACAATGTTGTTATACATAATAGTACACGAGACAGTAAATCATCACAGTTTCTGTGAGGCATGTTCCTTCATAGATCAGAGTAATACCGCAAAGTTTATTTAATTAAAGATTGTCTCTCTCTCTCTTAAGCATGTGGCGCATGTGGCCACATTCCTCTGCGGTCGTAAAAGTCTGTTATCAGTCTTAAAGTGTTCTGTAACCGGACACCCGGCTGACAAAGTAACTTCATTTGTGAGGTTAGTTTTGGGGGAGAGTTTCATAGACCTTTATATTCATTAAATATAATGAATATGAATAATTAGTGTGTGTCTGACGGGTCCAGACCTTACATACGCCTGTCAAGCTTTCGTGCCTGGCACGTCTATTACAGTTTGTATGCACCGGTGTCAGACATTCCCAATGAGATAATTAGTAATTTTTGGCGAACATGTGAAATATCTGAGAGAGCAAGACAAAAGGGACTGCAGTATGCATTCGAGGGATATATCCACGACATAATATGCAACCGATTAGAGAACAATTTCATAAAAATTGAAGCTAAAGCCTATAGTCCCAGCGCAAGGCCTCATACGCTGACCATTCAAATGGGAAACACACAAATTGAGGAACAGCTATGTTCGTGCACAGCAGGGTAAGTGATGTGAAAATAATCTAATAATTATAAATCAAACAGGAAATAAATCTTGTGGAATAACACCGGGAGAGCCGCGGTCGGATTGGGTTAAAGTTAACGTTACTCAGTCAGGGGTAGTAGGCCGTCGAATAACAAAATGCTGAAATATATTTTAAAGTATGTCAGTGAGCCTCCATCTTGTCTTTAATCGTCTTATTTTACATTAAAATATATGCATTATGAACAAAGAACCGTCATTATTTCCAACTTCCAAGCAATAGGTGTTTTTGTTAATCCTGTGGACATGTAGTTGTGAATGGGGTCTCCCACACTGCTTGATCCACTTAAAGGCATTTCTCCCCTCGGCTTTTAGATTTTCGGGAAGGAAAAAAATTCCACTCTCCCGTCCAAACTTTTAGGATACCGGGTATCAGATTTGCACAATCCATACGCACAACGTTTCGGCATGTTTCCCTCGCTCGAAAGCTTGCCAGACCTCCCGCGCCTAGTTACGGTTGCTAAGACACGATTGGCCAGTGGCGGTTTTCGGGCGTGGCTTAGCGAAGGGTCAATTGGAGTGAGAAACTGTAAAATAAGTGACAGTAAGTGGTTACTCAGGTGAATGTATCAATTGTTAATCTATTTCATTCCCATTTTAGTATGTTTTTTTTAATATGTAAAAACAGAAGAACAAACAGTGAGGGCTTGTCAGTCTCGTTGTCTAAACCTCATATACTCAGTGACATCACTCGCTTGCTTTGATTAAGGATTAAAATGCTATAAAATCAAGGTAAATCTCAAGTAGTTTACAAAGCTTGAATGTTTTTAAGCTCATTCTTTATTATAGCATGCACAATATTTTGGCTTTCATCACTATTTGTTTATCTTTGTTTTATCTTAAGTTCATTTCAACCCCCCCTCAAATTTCCCTCCCCTCAATTTCTCCCCTTCAAAATGGAGAAAATAATCACCTCCCTATAAGTCCTCACTGCAAAGTGCAATGCCTGGAGTGAGTATGTGCATTGCTTGCTATTTACTATGTTACATTAATGTTTAAAAAAAAAGCTACCTCAAAGGTTTGCTAGCAGAAATGTGACAGAGAGACCAAAAATATGAAATTATCTTGTCATTCAAATTGAACAACCAGTCAGTTTTATGCTGCCCAGGATGACCTGCTGTGTAGGCAGAAATTGTCTTTTTTATGACTTTGCTGTAATCATTAAAAAAAAATTGTGGTCTCTAAAACTCTATATTGTAGATCATTGCACATGTTATGGATGGCTGAATTGCCTACTACACACACACACACACAACTGCCATTGTCTGACTGGACTGCAAGGCAATTCCTTTGCTTTCAAATGAATTTTATGTAGTTGTGCAGCTGTCATATATCTATACAAAGGTTGATCCAAGTACAGATTAAGTTATATTAAAGAGATTGTATTAGAGTAAGCTGATAAGGATGGGAACATTTCTCCATTTCATTACAAAAGGTCAATCCGATTTATTTACTTGACCAGATTAATATTAATAATAATAAACTTACATTCCCACATTGGTTCACATTTTATGCAAAACAGCAGTTAATTGTTATAAGCAACTACGCAAAGCAATCCGTTGTCTAGACCAGAGCCAATGATTTAGTTTGATCTATGAATAAAAAATAATAGAAACCATATGTTTGTCTTATGTTATTATTTTAGTGTAGAATGAGTAAAGCTATTTGTTGTAGAATGACGAAAAGATTAAGTTAAATTGTTGGGCTAATAATAGGCTGGTTTGTAATAAGCTAAATCTGAGCAGAACCGATGACGGTTAGACATGTGTCCGAGGGCGGTCCGTACGGTGGCCGAGAGAGCTCAACGCGCTGCAACTGAAGAAAACACATGCAAATACAAAAAAACACATGCAAATAAAATAAAACGCATGCAAATACAAAAAAACGCGTGCAAATAAAAAAAAACACCCGCAAATTAAGAAAACATCTTCATCAGTTTCACAACACACGTGTGCTCCAAATACTCACAACACCACCAAATACAAACGCGCTGCAAAAGCTCACAACACAAATACAGAAAACGCGCTGCAAATAACACAGAGCACAACGGAAATGTTTCCAGAGGAACCAAATAAGTGACGAACCCGGCTGGGACGTGCTGGAATAGATATCCATAAATCTATGCGTCCATACATATAGTTTTATGTCTATATGTATGGACACTCTTGAAAATGAGATGTTGCATCTCAAGGGGCAATCCATTAATAAAATTGAAATTGAAATTAATTTCCTCATTATTTCCACCTGGGATGTTCCCATGACAACGCAGCACAGCGTCCATCAGCTGAAGAGCTGTTCTTACCACAGAAATATAATGCTGTCAACATAACGGATGCAAATACATTTTTATTTTTAGTTTACAAAAAAGCTTTTAAAATATGCGTAATATCTGTGTGTCTCAACTTTAAAATTTTGGACCCTACATTACCTAACATTTCTTACGAAACTTTTCTTTATGAAAATGTAATAACATGAAACAATTTGTACAGTGTAACTGATGTATAGATAAATATCTTTCCTTCATGATTTTCTTCTTTATCTTTTTTATTTATTTATTTTAGTTTCCAGCTCATTGTTCTTTTCTCATTTGTATTCTGATGACATTGAACACATTGTTAATACATTTTGTACATTGTATACAAGTTGTATGTCATAAAAAAATGTAATCTCTGTATGTTTTGCACAAATAAATAAATAAAGTATAATTTTAAGCTGTAAGCACCAGCACGCATAGATTTATGGATATCTATGCCACTGCCAGCACGCACGTCCCAGCCCCTGGTCCCAGCCGGGTTCGTCACTTATTTGGTTCCTCTGGAAACATTTCCGTTGTGCTCTGTGTTATTTGCAGCGCGTTTTCTGTATTTGTGTTGTGAGCTTTTGCAGCACGTTTGTATTTGGTGGTGTTGTGAGTATTTGGAGCACACGTGTGTTGTGAAACTGATGAAGATGTTTTCTTAATTTGCGGGTGTTTTTTTTTATTTGCACGCGTTTTTTTTCTATTTGCATGCGTTTTCTTTTATTTGCATGTGTTTTTTTGTATTTGCATGTGTTTTCTTCAGTTGCAGCGCGTTGAGCTCTCTCGGCCACCGTAGGTCCGCCTTGCTCTGATGTCATGCTGATAAACTCTCGCGACCGCAAGGCGCATGTGTCAGATTCTGCAGTCGCGCAGTTGCTCTTCACCGACTGCGCTGATCAAAATCAGGGGCGCAACTACCCCGTGTCAGAGGGGTATGCAGCAACAATTTTAGCGCATTCCCCCCCCCAAAAAAAAATAAAAAAATAAGTGTGCCATGTAATAAGTGAAAATTTTGTGTTCTTTAATGTTAAATTCAGCAGTCTGGTGCACTTTGAGAGTTCAAAATTAAAAGCTCGAACCCATATTCAGGGTGCAAATTAAACAAAGAAAAATTCAAACCTCTTTTAGTTAGTGTCTGTCTAAATTACACTACTACATAATAATAGTTATAATATTAATCCCATGATGGTAGCCTAATAGCCATAAATTGTAAAACAAATGCACTGAAAAATAAAGGAAACTTTCAGAATTAGTTTTGTACTAATTTCTATACTTGAAAGATATAAGCACATGATGACATGTTTCATGGGCCGGTGTGTCAGAAAAAAAACTAACGCTGACTTTTTTTGACCAATGCATTACACCGGCACTAACCCAGCGCCGCCAATTAAGCAATAAAAAAAAAAAAAAAAAAACAACGAATGGGCCGCCGATGTAGGCTACGAGTTTTATGGGCCGTTAAGACAAAAAAAAAAAAAAAAAGTATGAGATGTATCGGCCGAAAAAGCACGTCGGCCCACCGGGAATCTCCCGGTAGTCCCGATGGCCACAGAGATATAGATAGCCTACATGCCTGGATGTCATGTCACACTTTAAATCCTACCTGTTGGCTTTTAGCATGCACTTATTTAGCTGCTGTCGCATCAGTTGACATGCCATCTCCTTTTCCCGCTTTCTTTTTCTATTTTTAGCCCTACAGCATTTTGTTTTATCCATCTTTTTCGACGACAACTCACTACTCGTAGGCTACCTGCTCGCTCAGCGCTCACGGCGCCCCCGCCCGCTCGCGATATCACCCCCAATATCAATTAAAAAACGCACAACAGCAGCTACATATAGAAAATACAATATATATATATATTTGTTTTTTAATGAATTTTGTATTTTTATTTTTTACCATCGCTTTGGCGCCCCCCATGGTGCTGCGCCCCTATGCGCCGCATATAGCGCATACCAACTTTTTGCGCCACTGCGTATGTAAATAAACTCTCTGACAGTGTGATATGGGTTGTGATGTCATTTTTATTAAAAATATATATATATATAAACGCGTCTGTATTAAAGAAAAAAATATCGATAAACACGTATTTGGAATGTAATTAATTAACAAGTACATTGGGTGTCTTGTTCATTATATTTATTTTCATATAAAAGCAACAGAACTTAAATTACATCCAGTTTATTAGCAACACTGCACGGGCTTGATCCGCCTTTGATCTCACAGGTGTCAGATCCACTGCGAGAAGAGAGATCTGTCCGTCTTGCCTGCACTTTTTCACTCCTCCCCTCACTGCAGCCGCCTACTCTCGACTACATTTCAGGTGAGGCAAGGCGCATCTCAAACAAGCTAATTTTTAGGCTGCTCTACATCAGCTGCCCAACAGCGCTCGTAAATGTCAAAATGATCGAGATGACCAATCAAATCAAAGAAGGTGGGTCTTACAACAAGAGTTCGTGGACAGATCCAAGTAGATGTAGGCTAAAGGTGTGTTTGACTTCATGCAGCTCTGCGCAAACCGATCCATTAACCGATCGGCGGCTGACTTGAAGCAGTGCATGCCGGTTAGAAATTTTGTCCGACTTGATGCAGCGCCGACGTCACATGACTGTGACGTATGCCATCAAAGTACCGCGAGAGCGATTCGAGAGTAGCCGGAGAACTCAGCCAGCGCAGCTTCTCTCTCTTTTTTTTTTTTTAGATATAACAACAACATTTCAGTCTTTCCAGTTCACATTCATTATAATAATAACAATACAATACATTAAAGGTTAAAAAAAATAAATAAATCAAGTTACCAATAAGAAAAATAGACTTGTGACAGATTTGTATCCCATGACAAAAATAGTTCTAGTGACATATTATCCATTAAAAATTTCTACAGCGCAGCTTCTCAAGAGCAGGGCTGCGTTCAGCCCCGACAAAACGTTGCACAGCGTTTTTTAAACAGAAACGGTGATGCGTTGAACGCACTGTTCTGATGACTCAAGAGTTGCAACTATGGCAGCTGAGAAAGGCCATTCTTTGTGTTCTTTGTGAAGGATTTTCGGAGCCTGATGAAGTCGGTATAAATATGTTTGTTTAATACTACAAAATATGCCCGATGTTACAGTTACTGCACTTGCCGCCCAGAACACAAGAGAACATCCCAATCGAGTGAAGGGATTTGTGGAAACTAAAATGGAATCAAACATCTAATTCAGAGTAAAACACATCTATTTAGCCTCACGTACTGACTTTATTTGTAGTTCATACTGTTTTAATACCCTGTATGTTCTTTCTAATTTTTAGGAAAAGCACTTAATTGCCATTGTTTATTTCTATACCAAATGTCATACACTTGCAATGAAGCTAAAAATATAAATAACTACATCATTATGTTGATATCCTATATTTTTACAATAAAACTTACGACAAACATGTCTTCTAATATCCTCAGTTGTTGCGTATACCGAGCTGCATCGAACACATTTGTAAATTACTTTCCTTGAACCCATTGTGCCCGTTCACTTTAATACCGCGTGCTTTATGTTGCTGCTGATTGGACTGCAGTTCTGACACACCCACCAAACAAGAGAAAACCGTAGACAGTATAAGAAGTGGACAGAGCCATCTCATTGGAACTCAGTTGAGACAGTTGAAGCCCATTTTTAGCGATTTTTGAGCACTTCCGTTCCTGACGCGCAGACTCAAACCGACTCAAACTAAGCTTGATGACGTGAGCAACCTGTCTGACAGACGTTAATCTTCTAGTAGCTGTGCGTGAAAATTGCCAACGTTAATCTTGCAGAGACGGGGAACTTGAGCAAAGAGTTCTTTGGCGTGAGTGAGCAGAAGTAAGTATTCCGTTGCTTTTATGGACTCATTATCTATGGGCTTCTCCCTTGACGGGACGTCCCCCCGATTGCCTGCGAGCTTCTCCTCCTGTCTGCAAGGTAATTTCAGTACAGCGCGACAGAGAGTCGAGTGGTCATGACGCAATCGTTAGCCTATTTTTACTAAATCTGTTTCTACGGGGCCATAATGTAACATAGAAGGTAATGGAGCCCTTTATACATTGTCGTGTTTCTTTAGAAATAAATAATGGACAAATGGAGTCTTTAAACGCCTCAGATGTAAAGTTATTCGCTGTCAAAGTGACGCCAAAATGAATGGGAGTCAATGGAAATGCTAACGCAAGTGAAGTTCTGCTACAACATGGCGGCACCCGGCCGGCTTCAACTTCCGGTCGATGGATTACCCCCTTGGAGAAAACGCATCTCAAACCCCGTTGCACACCGGTGCATGCCGTTTCCAGGAAACATGACGTTCAACCCGGAAACCGTAGCGCACCGTTTTGAACTTGAACGTGCCTGACGTGCCCCAGCTGCACAAGCTCTGGGCTGCGTTCAGCGCCGACAAAACGTTGCAGAACGTTTTTTAAACAGAAACGGTGATGCGTTGAACACACTGTTGTGATGACGCAAGAGTTGCAACTACGGCAACTGAGAAGGCTTTTTGTGTTCTTTGTGAAGAATTTTCGGAGCCTGATTAAGTCGGTATAAATATGTTTAATACTACAACATATGCCCGATGTTACGTTACTGCACTTGCCGCCCAGAACACAAGAGAACATCCCAATCCAGTGAAGGGATTTGTGGAAACTGATGGAAACTTATTAATACCCTGTATTTTCTTTCTCATTTTTAGGAAAAGCACTTTACATGCATTGTTTATTTCTATAGCCTACCAAATGTCACACACTTGCAATGAAGCTAAAAATATAAACAACTACATCATTATGTTGATATCCTATATTTTTACAATAATACTTATGACAAACATGTCTTCTGATATCCTCAGTTGTTGCGTATCGAACACATTTGTAAATTACTTCCATTGTGCGAGTTCTCTTTAATACCGTGTGCTTTATATACATGTTGCTGCTGATTGGACTGCAGTTCTGACACACCCACCAAACAAGAGAAAACGCATCTCAAACCCCGTTGCACACCGGTGCACGCCGTTTCCAGGAAACATGACGTTCAACCCGGAAACCGTAGCAAAACGTTGCGCACCGTTAGGCTTGTTCGACTTCATGCAGCTCTGCGCAGACCGATCGGCGGCAGACTTGAAGCAGTGCATGCGGGTTAGAAATTTTGTCCGACTTGATACAGCGCCGACGCCACGTGACTGTGACGTATGCCATCAAAGTACCGCGAGAGCGATTCGAGAGTAGCCGGAGAACTCAGCCAGCGCAGCTTCTGAAGAGCGGCTGCTCTGGGCTGCACGAGCTCTGATGACGACACAGCTGTTCCACGATTGACCGGATTCACCGCATGACAACGATCACGTGCGTTTCGTGTTTATTCGGTTTATTCTCACACCTTTAGTTCCACTAAAGCTCACAAATCAGTTTTTTTTATAACAGTAAACACTCTTTTCATGTAGTCGCGATGTATTGTGTTATGTTTATCAAAATAAAACTGATTAAAAAACGTTGGTTCCACTTCATTGATAGTAGCTGTAGGCTTATGTTGAACTTTATTCTTGTTCAAACAAACGCTGTATGAAGCAGTACATAAAGTATTAAATGAAAATGTCTCTGAAACATCTGTGTATTTGGCAAATATTGCATTTATTTCACTTCAGCTGTGCTAGAGTATTCAAACACCACGTGAGCGGTCACTACAGGAACCAGAAAGTGTCCGACTTCACGTCTCCATTTGCAGCTCCTCCCCGCCTGCACGCGGCTACTCTCGCCGATCAGTTACATCCAGCTGCAGCCGATGTCGAACACACCTGTTGTGATCTTGAATATGCCCCTGATGACGTCACAACTGTTCCACGATTCGCCGGATTCACCGCATGACAACGATCACGTGCGTTTCGTGTTTATTCCATAAGGTGTGTTCGACATCGGCTGCGGCTGGATGTAACTGATCGGCGAGAGTAGCCGCGTGCAGGCGGGGAGGAGCTGCAAACGGAGACGTGAAGTCGGACACTTTCTGGTTCCCGTAGTGACCGCTCACGTGGTGTTTGTATACTTTAGCACAGCTGAAGTGAAATAAATGCAATATTTGCCAAATACACAGATGTTTCAGAGACATTTTCATTCAATATTTTATGTACTGCTTCATACAGCGTTTGTTTGAACAAGAATAAAGTTCAACATAAGCCTACAGCTACTATCAATGAAGTGGAATCAACGTTTTTTAATCAGCTTTAGTTTGATAAACATAACACAATACATAGCGACTACATGAAAAGAGTGTTTACTGTTAAAAAAAACTGATTTGTGAGCTTTAGTGGAACTAAAGGTGTGTGAGAATAAACCGAATACAACTTTGAGCTTATTTTTCTCAAGATATGTCCTCTAACATCATAAAAATGCCACAAGAACATGTTAACACCTAGAAAAACATTATTTTCATCGGAGTGGGTCTTTAAGACTACTGTTTACTTCATTAATACAATTAGACTTAGAACTTATTTTACCATTCTTGTGTATTTATTCAATTAAATCCCTAATCCTTTAATTATCCAATCCCCCTCCCAAGCACAAAAGTGAAACTCCGCCTATGTCTCCACCCAGAATTTGGACTAATAAATAGGGCCTTAATGCAATCATCAGTACTAAACTGCTGTCTGCAGTCTCTGGAAAGAGCTGCTGCTTCAGATTTTAATATCTTGTGGAGGGTGTGATCTCTCCAGAAACTGAAAACACCAGCTCCTCTTTTTCAGGATTTGAAGATGTGTTGGTTTCTGCTTTTCTTAGAATGGCTTGTGGACTGGGGTCGTGGCACGTTCTGGTATCTGTTTGGCAGGAGAAGTGGGCTGTGCAAGGGGACTATCAGTCCTCCTGGTCCACTAGTCGTAGAGCAGAAGAAAAAGGACAGAGTGCTCCGGAAAGGTATGTAAACTTTAGAGGTGTTGCATGCTAGTGAAACAAGCTGACTGCAAATGGCAGGTGTCTATTGTTAACTAACGTTACTTCTTGACCTGCAGAATTTGATGAATTTGAAGTGCCCAGAAACTTGGACGTCATCGTGATTGGCAGTGGTATTGGTGGTTTGACTGCAGCAGCAACTTTAGCCAAACTAGGAAAGAAAGTCCTGGTGTTGGAGCAAGACAAGCAGGCAGGAGGCTTGTGCAAGACCTTCACTGAGAAAGGCTTTGAGTTTGACTGTGGTAAGAACCTCAATGATGTTCATGGAATTCCATAGGTTATCAAATGCTGAATACCTCAACTTCTATAACTTGCACAATGTGCATTTTGTCAAAGGCTTCCATTATCTTGGACAACTTCATGAGAACTGCTTCTTGAAAATTGCATTGGATCTGATCACTGATGGCCAGGTGCATTTTGCTGAGCAAGGTTCCCATGTGGACACTGTTGTTATTGGTAAAGGAACTCAATATAAAGAATACACCATTTACAACGGCAAGAAGCAGATGGAGTCTCATCTTAAGAAGCAGTTTCCCAATGATACTAAAGCAGTAGAGGAGTTCTTTAAAATCATGAAGGTATTTGGTTGATGGCTCTACAGCTTATTTATCAGGCATTATGGAGTGATTTGGTGTCACAAGTTGTCTTCCTTATAGATCTGTTCAAAGAAGATCCATCTGCTGTGTATGCTGAAGATGGTCCCTCTCTGGTTTGCTCGCTTCATATTGTGGAGTGGAATCGCTGACTTGATCTCCCCAATTTTCAGATACTCCCGCACCAGTACAACAGACATGGTCAAGTCTTTTACAAGCAACTGTGACCTCCTCACTGTGTTTTCTCAAATATTTTATGGTGAGAGAGAAACTTCTGTTTTGTTACCAATGTCTGGCTTTTTAATGCATTTTAGAATTCTATTTTATTTCTCTTGCTATTTCAAGGTGTCCCACCCAAAAACTCCAGCTGCATGATTGATGCCCTTTTCCTGCACCACTCCAAGTGTGGTGTTTTCTATCCTAAGGGTGGTGCTAGTGAGATCCCATACCACATCATTCAGGTTTTGGAGAAGCATGGAGGAAAAGTCCTGGTCAATGCTCCTGTGTCCAGCATTCTAGTTGAAGGAAAACGAAATGCATATGGTGAGTTTTGAACTAGGGTCATGTCATTGCGTTGTCTTACTCTTATGGCAGTAGGTTTCATACTGAAAAAGGCCTCACAGATATGTGGCATCCATTACATATTTGGCTCCAGTAACTTTCAGATGTGTGAAACAAACCACGGCTGTCTATTTGCTTAGGAGTGGCTGTGAAGACGGGAGGTAAAGATGTTGAAATTCAGGCTCCTGTAATCATTTCAAATGCTGGTATGTTCACCACCTTCAAGAAGCTTCTGACTCCAGAGATCCAGGCAAATCCAAGTAAGTGAGAATGTCTTCAATACAGGTGGTCTAATATACTCCTATGAAATGCTTGATTACTGCCAGATTATTTTTTTCCTTCTGCTGCTCACAGAGATCCAGGATTATCTTCATACTCTAAAGCCAGGCAAAGGCTTTTTCCAGGTGTTTGCAGGCTTTAATGCCACTAATGAAGAACTGGGCATCTCCTCAACCAACATGCGACTCTATAAGAGCAACAACATGGATGAAGTGTAGGTCTTCAAGTCAATCTCTTTCTTCAATTTGTTAAAAGCACATCTATACTCTACGTAAACTCAATTGACTTTCCTTAGCATGGAAGAGTACTTTGATTCAGACAAGGAGGACGCACCTGACAGCATCCCCATGATGTACATTTCCTTCCCCTCTGCTAAGGATCCCACCTCATGCACTCGTTTCCCAGGTTAACTTCCCCCTCTGTATTTAGTACACCCAAAACCATCAAAGTAAATTCACCAACTAAAGTGTCATTTGTGGGTGGTTTGTTTTAGGGCAGTCACGCATGGTAATCCATACTATGGTCAATCCAAAGTGGTTTGGACAGTGGAACAATGTCAATGAGACTGAAAGAGGTGAAGATTATGAAAAATACAAGATGAGATTTGCTAATCATCTCTTTGACTGGGCTTGTGTCCACTTCCCCAAGCTGAAAGAGAAGGTACTTTCTTTTTTTTTTCGGCTTCATATTTGTGCTGCTTGATAACTAATAAAGTGACATAAGTAACTTAAGTGATTGTAACTTTTCCTGTCTTCCATAGTTGGCGCTGTTGCATGCAGTCAGTCCCATCAACATGCATGGGCTGGGGGCCACATATGGATCTATGTTGTCTGCAGAACACAATCTGGAGAGATACCAACCTCTGAACATTGCCAAGATCAGGTGCAACACACCCATCAAGAACCTCTACCTGTCAGGTAATATGTATAGCTTTGTTTAAAAGTTACTACTTTAGGCAGCTATTTTGGCCCATTACAGGCGTGTTGGTCTTGATTAATTTCCTATACGAAAATGTGTCCTTTTTTCAGGACAAGATGTTTTTTCTGCTGGTTACTCCGGTGCTCTGCATGGTGGTCTTCTCTGTGCTTCAAGTGTTGTAGATCACTGTCTGTATGTTGACCTTCTGCTCCAACAAAAGAAACTTAAGAGGAAGGTGGTCAAGAAACTAGAGTGAGAATATATTACCCGTGTCTATACAGGAAGAGCTTGCCTACTGGTCATATCATTTTCATACTGTTGTATCTTGTTTTGCTGCTCATTTGTCCCCTCTGCTGCAACTCTTAATAAAGCTGTGACCACTACATAATGTGTGCCTGGTAGATTTGCAGAAAACCAATTTGTGTCCAAAAATAATACTGCTACCTTGTACACTTCACTCAAAGTTCTTAAAATTGGTTGGTAACTGTTCATGGTCTGTCACTAGATGGCAGCATTTTAAACTTTAGTTTGTTGAAAGGAGTTTCGCACCATGGTCCCTGACTTTCATTTGTGAATGGGAGGGGTATTTTCATTAGCAAGTGTACACAACATAGATTGCAGCCTATTACACTGCAGAATGACAATGATTATACACTTTTAGGCTGTTCATCTCTTCATTTTGATTAGGTGTGTTGTGAACTAATCTAGGTTTTTGTATTTCAAGGAACATCCTTTATCATATCTAAAGGGAATGGTGAGATTTTACATGGAAAAAGTGCTTTTTATATTGAATCCTATGGCTTAAAATACTATTTTAAGTTGCAATATTCTGCAGAAAATACTTCTAGTGGATCTTGACTGAGTCTATAATTTGGAGCTCAAGTCTCATATTGAACAGCACTACAAAAATCCAGTCATTCAAGTCTGCCTTGCATAAGAGTATGGCTGTTCATAATTGAAATACTTAGTACTATTTGGTGATCCCTTCTATGGTCAATCCAAAGTGGTTTGGATGGTGGAACATCAATGAGACTGAAAGAGGTGAAGAATATGAAAAATGTGATTTGCTAATTACCTTTTTGACTGGACTTGTGTCCACTTTCCCCAAGCTGAAGGAGAAGGTACATTTGTGACCCTGGACCACAAAACCAGTCACATGGGTCAATTTTTTTTGAAATTTAGATTTATACATCTGAAAGCGGCACAAATAAGTTTTCCATTGATGTATGGTTTGTTAGGATAGGACAATATTTGGTTGAGATAAAACTCTTTGAAAATCTGGAATCTGAGGGTGCACACAAAATCGAAACCTTGAGAAAATCACCTTTAAAGTTGTCCTTTTATGTTCGTGATTGTGCTGCATTCACTCTCAAAAAATGTTTTATATTTGCGTTAGGAAATTTACAAAATATCTTCATGGAACATGATCTTTACTTAAGATCCTAATGATTTTTGGCATAAAAATTGATAATTTTGACCCATACAATGTATTGTTGGCTATTGGAACAAATATACCAGTGCTACTTGTGACTGGTTTTGTGATCCAGGGTCACATTTGTCCTGTGTCATATTTGAGTCGGTCCCATCAACATGCACGGACCGAGTGCCACATATGGATCCATGCTGTCTGCAGAACACAATCTGGAGAGATACCAACCTCTGAACATTGCCAAGATCAGGTGCAACACACCCATCAAGAACCTCTACCTGTCAGGTAATATTCCAAGTTTGAGTGTTTAGACATTAGATGAGCACAGCTATGTAGGAAATTAGCTGTCATTATTCAGAAATATTGAACTGCTTAATGCTGTGATAGACCAGTCAGAATTATTCAGAGAGCCTTACAATAATATTGCATATTTAATAATAAAATAATAATTTGTTACATTTATATAGTGCTTTTCTGGGTACTCAAAGCGCTTTACATGGAAGGGGGAATCTCCTCAACCACCACCAATGTGCAGCATCCACCTGGATGATGTGATGGCAGCCATATTGCGCCAGAACGCCCACTCACCAGCTTACTGGTGGAGAGGAGACCAATGAGAGATGAAGCCAATCAGTATATTGGGGATAATGAGGCCAAGAGGCAAATTTGGCCAGGATGATGGGGTTTCACCCCTACTCTTTTTCTAAGGGCATCCTAGGATTTTTTAATGACCACAGAGTCAGGACCTCGGTTTAACGTTTCATCCGAAGGACAGTGCTCTTTGTCGGTATAGTGTCCCCGTCACTATACTGGGGCGTTAGAACCCACACAGACCACAGGGTGAGCGCCCCCTGCTGGCCTCACTAACACCTGTTCCAGTAGCAACCTGGTTTTCTCAGGAGGTCTCCCATCCAGGTACTGACCAGGCTCAGCCCTGCTTAGCTTCAGTGGGCAACCAGTCTTGGGCTACAGGTGATATGGCTGCTGGCCATCACCCTGTGGTGCGTCACAGGGTGACGTCAATTGTGCATCAAAGGATTTAGACAGTCCCATGTTCTGTGTAATGAATTTATACATGTCTTTTCTTGTGTTTCATCTCGGGCAAGATTTTTTTTTTTCTGCTGGTTACTCTGGTGCTTTACATGTGTTCTTCTCTGTGCGTCAAGTGTTGTACATTGACCTTCTTCTCCTCTAAAATAATTTGAGGAAGGCGGTCAAGACATTAGAGTGAGAAACTGTGAAGTGAGTGGTTACTCAGATTGATGTATCAATTGTTAATCTATTTAATTTCCATTTTAATATTTTTTTTTTAAATAAAGCTGTGAATGATATAGGCCTACCATTCAAAAGGTGTTGTAAAATATTTTCATATTTGAGTTTCTGTTGCCCCCTCCTTTAAAAATGTACAAATTACACATTCTGTGTGCAATAGGCCCTATGTGATCAGCAAATGGACTGTGGGCCTGCAATCTAAGACTGAGATACTAAATCAATGACTTTGGCAGCTGCAAACAAATTATTATAAATGCATTTATTTAAATTAAATGTACTTAAGCCTTCCAAGACAAATGAATTCTCTGCTTTTTCATATCACCAGAACACAAAAGGAAGTTTACGTATGCATAGGCCTGTAAAAATCTTGGAAGGGGGAGATGTTGGGCAAAATAGGGTACAAGAGGGCTAAGGGCACACCCTATGAAAAAATTGCTTTTCACTACTCCCATAGTGTATGATAGCAGAAAAAAATGGAACATTGATGTAGCAACAGATTTTATGTGAAAATAAATTATAAAAGTGGTTTATTTTGTTTAAAAATCTTATAAGTGTATGAGGTGGCGAGGTGGGCCCAGCATGGGGCAAAGGGCAAAGTACACAAATATTTTGGCTAAAATATGTTTTTAATAATGTCTAATCTAATACTTGTTCAAAATAATCACTTTAGCAAAGTTTATACTATTTGGTTTATTTTTATAAATAAAAAAATTATACTGTAATTTAAAATGTTCATTTAAAAAAAAACATGCAGAAACAAAATTATTTTAAAAGTAAAGATTCTGAAAGCATTGAATGAAATCCAATAATAATTTAATAAATCTTTACAGTAGTAACATAAATATATTTTATTAAATTATATGATTAATATATCTTTTATGGTAGTTTCATTATAAATATGGTGATTATCTTTAATGTGGATACCCAATTTGATATGATATTTACCACCTGAATCTAACCATGTCATGTCAACAAATGGAAAAGTCAGCCAGCTATTTATTATCATGTTAATTATTGTGCCTTTTACCCCAACAGCAGGGGTGCATTTTACCCCAAATACCATAATTTTACATATTCTTCCGTTATTGAAAAGAAAAACTGTTGCTTTAATTACCTTGAACAAAACTGAAAATCATTAACAAGACCTGTGTCTCAAAATATAAACAATTTTATTGATTCTTGTTTGCTACATGAATCTACAACATTTTTTTTTTTTTTTAAACATAAACTATTACATCAAATTAGTGCAGAATCAACTTTGCATTGCTGTCCGCGATCGCGTCAAGGATCAGCTAAATTTCCACGGGCATCATCAAAAACATTTTTTAAGAAAAGTGCTGAGCTGCATTTTTGTGCCTAGTGGTTTAAAAGAGAATAATGTCAAATGCTTATTTTACCCTGGTAAGCCTTAAGCCCCATTGTACCCTATATTTTTTGAGTGCTTAGTCAGGTCATAATGTGTTTTGATACCACTGACTCGGTGAATGACTCAACTATTTAGTGACTCATTCAAAAACTCCATCATTATACAAATGCCACAAACTGGTATAATTATGTAACCCAATTATGAAAGCCACATTGCACATGTAATTGTTCTTTGGTGGCCTGAAAACACACACACACACACACACACAACTGCCATTGACTGACTGGACTGCAAGGCTATTCTTTTGCTATCAAATGCAGCCAGTGTATGTTAATGTGCAGCTGTCATATCCCATAAGATCAACCATTTAATTTTAATGTCTGTATTTACGCATATTTGCATGATGAAATGTAATGCACAAAATAAACATATTTGCCCATCTCAGAGTTGATTATCAGTATGTGGAAGAGTTCGCTTCATAAGCATGATACTTGTCTTTTACAATCATCTCAGTCTCATTTTCCAAACAATTCAATGGTGCCAGTTTATCACCACAAACAATCAGGTCTTAAAATATATTTAGTAAATCTAAATCAATTAACTGTTTGATCACCTATACAACTTACAAAAATTGATCTAAGTAAAGATGAGGTGACATTAAAGAGATTGCATTAGAGAAAGCTTACAAGGAGGAAAACATTTCTCCACATCAATACAAAAGGTCAAGCTGATTTATTTACTTGACCAGATTATAAAAATACTTACATTCCCACATTGGTTCACATTTTATGCAAAACCGCAGTTAATCGTCATAAGCAGCTAACTCAAAGCAATCAGTCTGCAATTCTGATTGAATTAAGTGTCTCCACCCACAATTTGGACTAATAAATAGGGCCTTAACTCAGTCACCTGCATTAAACTGCTGTCTGCATTCTCTGGAAAGAGCAGCTGCTTTAGCTTTGGTGAAATCTCCAGCAATCTCTCCTGAAACTAAAAACATCAGCTGCTCTTTTTCAGGATTTGAAGATGTGGTGGATTCTGCTTTTCTTAGAATGGCTTGTGGACTGGGGTCGTGGCACATTCTGGTATCTGTTTGGCAGGAGAAGTGGGCTGTGCAAGGGGACTATCAGTCCTCCTGGTCCAGTTGTAGAGCAGAAGAAAAAGGACAGAGTGCTCCGGAAAGGTATGTAAACTTTAGAGGTGTTGCATGCTAGTGAAACAAGCTGACTGCAAATGGCAGGTGTCTATTGGTAACTAACATCAATTCTTGACCTGCAGAATTTGATGAATTTGAAGTGCCCAGAAACTTGGACGTCATCGTGATTGGTAGTGGTATCGGTGGTTTGACTGCAGCAGCAACTTTAGCCAAACTAGGAAAGAAAGTCCTGGTGTTGGAGCAAGACAAGCAGGCAGGAGGCTTGTGCAAGACCTTCACTGAGAAAGGCTTTGAGTTTGACTGTGGTAAGAACCTTGATGTTCATGGAATTACATAGGTTATCAAATGCTGAATACCTCATATTATATAACTTGCACAATGTGCACTTTTGTCAAAGGCTTCCATTATCTTGGACAACTTCATGAAAACGGCTTCTTGAAAATTGCATTGGATCTGATCACTGATGGCCAGGTGCATTTTGCTGAGCAGGGTTCCCATGTGGACACTGTTGTTATTGGTAAAGGAACTCTATATAAAGAATACACCATTTACAATGGCAAGAAGCAGATGGAGGCTCATCTTAAGAAGCAGTTTCCCAATGATACTAAAGCAGTAGAGGAGTTCTTTAAAATCATGAAGGTATTTGGTTGATGGCTTTTTTTAAATCTGGAATTACGGTGTAATTTTGGTGTCACAAGTTGTCTTTTCCTTATAGATCTGTTCAAAGAAGATCCATCTGCTGTGTATGCTGAAGATGGTCCCTCTCTGGTTTGCTCGCTTCATATTGTGGAGTGGAATCGCTGACTTGATCTCCCCAATTTTCAGATACTCCCGCACCAGTACAACAGACATGGTCAAGTCTTTTACAAGCAACTGTGACCTCCTCACTGTGTTTTCTCAAATATTTTATGGTAAAAGAGACTTTGTGTTACCAACATTTAGCCTTTTAATGCATATGAGAACTAGATTTTTTTTTCTCTCAAGGTGTCCCACCCAAAAACTCCAGCTGCATGATTGATGCCCTTTTCCTGCACCACTCCAAGCGTGGTGTTTACTATCCTAAGGGTGGTGCTAGTGAGATCCCATACCACATCATTCAGGTTTTGGAGAAGCATGGAGGAAAAGTCCTGGTCAATGCTCCTGTGTCCAGCGTTCTAGTTGAAAGAAAACAAAATGCATATGGTGAGTTTTGAACTAGGGTCATGTCACATTGCGTTGTCTTACTCTTATGGCAGTAGGTTTCATACTGAAAAAGGCCTCACAGATATGTGGCATCCATTACATATTTGGCTCCAGTAACTTTCAGATGTGTGAAACAAACCACGGCTGTCTATTTGCTTAGGAGTGGCTGTGAAGACGGGAGGTAAAGATGTTGAAATTCAGGCTCCTGTGATCATTTCAAATGCTGGTATGTTCACCACCTTCAAGAAGCTTCTGACTCCAGAGATCCAGGCAAATCCAAGTAAGTGAGAATGTCTTCAATACAGGGGGTCTAATGTACTCGTATGAAATGCTTAATTACTGGCCATATATATTTTTTTTTTACTTCATCTCCTGCTGCTCACAGAGATCCAGGATTATCTTCATACTCTAAAGCCAGGCAAAGGCTTTTTCCAGGTGTTTGCAGGCTTTAATGCCACTAATGAAGAACTGGGCATCTCCTCAACCAACATGCGACTCTATAAGAGCAACAACATGGATGAAGTGTAGGTCTTCAAGTCAATCTCTTTCTTCAATTTGTTAAAAGCACATCTATACTCTACGTAAACTCAATTGACTTTCCTTAGCATGGAAGAGTACTTTGATTCAGACAAGGAGGACGCACCTGACAGCATCCCCATGATGTACATTTCCTTCCCCTCTGCTAAGGATCCCACCTCATGCACTCGTTTCCCAGGTTAACTTCCCCCTCTGTATTTAGTACACCCAAAACCATCAAAGTAAATTCACCAACTAAAGTGCCATTTGTGGGTGGTTTGTTTTTAGGGCAGTCACGCATGGTGATCCATACTATGGTCAATCCAAAGTGGTTTGGACAGTGGAACAATGTCAATGAGACCGAAAGAGGTGAAGAATATGAAAAATACAAGATGAGATTTGCTAATCATCTCTTTGACTGGGCTTGTGTCCACTTCCCCAAGCTGAAAGAGAAGGTACATTTTCTCCTGTATCATATGAGTGCTGCTTGATAACTAATAAAGTGACAAATATGTAAGTTGAGTGATCGGTTTTCTGCCTTCCATAGTTGGCGCTGTTGCATGCAGTCAGTCCCATCAACATGCATGGGCTGGGGGCCACATATGGATCTATGCTGTCTGCAGAACACAATCTGGAGAGATACCAACCTCTGAACATTGCCAAGATCAGGTGCAACACACCCATCAATAACCTCTACCTGTCAGGTAATATTCTGTATATCTTTGTTCAATAGTTACTACAGGCAGTTATTTTAGCCCATTACAGGCATGTCCGCTTTTTTGGTCTTGATTTAACTTCCCATATGACTTGTGTTCTTTTTTTCACTTCAGGACAAGATGTTTTTTCTGCTGGTTACTCCGGTGCTCTGCATGGTGGTCTTCTCTGTGCTTCAAGTGTTGTGGATCATTGTCTGTATGTTGACCTTCTGCTCCAACAAAAGAAACTTAAGAGGAAGGTGGTCAAGAAACTAGAGTGAGAATATATTACCCGTGTCTATACAGGAAGTTTGCCTAATGGTAATATAATTTTCATACCGTTGTATCTTGTTTTGCTGTGCATTTGTCCCCTCTGCTGCAACTCTGAATAAAGCTGTGACTACTACACAATGTGTTCCTGGTGATATACAGTATTGGTACTTGAATTTACATGCTGCCAGAACTAGGTCTAGTGTAGTTGGACTTTCCTAAAATAGTTTACACTATTTTGGGACAACTCATTTTCTGTTAGTGTTAGCTGTGGAGATCTAGTTTACTTGTTAATAAGGCTCTTTCAGAGTTGTTTCTAGCCTGGCAAACTGTCACTTGCTAAAGCAATTCATCCACCTTTTGTATACTGGTCACTTGAGTTCTTAGCTAACTTGTTTGGTAACTGTTCATGGTCTGTCACTAGATTTATTTTTTTTGTAAGGAGTTTTTGCCAACAACAGGACACTGTTCCTGAATTTCTTTGTGGATGGGCATCTTTACTTAATTACATTAGCAAGATACAAATTGTGTACACAAAATAGATTACAGCCTATACTGTGGAATGACAATGGATTAAACTACATTGGGCTTTCATTTTGATTAGGCATTGTTGTGAACTAGCTTCTCTGTGGAACTTAGTTTGCCTAAAGATGAGCTGGAAGCCAAATTTTCAGATGTGCTTTTAACCATGTGATCTGAAACTGTTGTAGAGATGTTTGCTAGTGTTCATTTGTCTTAAGCATCTTGTTCAGACTAGAAGGAATCTTTGATCTACCTAGACAGAGAATATATATTTAAGGGTTTATGGACATAAGTGTGCTTGAGTAGATTTGGCCTTTCCCTTTTGTTATGACTTCAAAAACAATACATTCTTGGTAGGGAGTTTCTGACGCAGTGTCCGAGCTTTTCAAGACCGTCTTAATCTGTCTCCGATTCCTTTTGTTAGTTTAAATCAGAGGTGGACAAAGTACACAACTTCCTTGAAAGTACAGATACCACTGGTCAAATATTACTGTTACAAGTAAAAGTTGTAAAGACTGATTTTTACTTAAGTAGGCCTACAGGAGTACTCGTTTTTAAAAGTACTTAAGTATCAAAAGTAAAATGTCAATGCATTACTTTATTATTGTTGTATGTAATACTTGCAGTATAAGGTATTTGTCTCTGAATTTATGCCTGCCTACCTACCCTCATATCAATATCAAATTTATGTCTAGAACACTGTTCCAGTAGTGAGATTGAATAAGGGCACTCAATATCGTCCACAATGGTTTCGGACACCCAAATAGCTGTTCACTCAAATAGTGCCTTATTTAAAGCTGCAGTCCGTAGCTTTTCCTCTTTGTCGCCATCTCTCTGTTCAAAATCTGTAACTGCAGTGATTCGCGGAATTATCATCTTTACGTGGGTTGTAAATCGGCATGAAACAGCGCGGATGAACACAGTGCTTTGAGGCGAGTGCTGCTGTCAGTCACCGCGCTGTGTGGATACTGTCATACAGAATCACAGATTCACTTTTTGAAAGTTTGACCAACATAAGAATTTTCATAAGAAAATGTCTTCTGAACAAGTAAAATCCATTTTTGTTCTGACCAACTAAGGGGGAAAAAGCATTCGACATGATAAGCTTCGTTAGATTTAATCAACGCGATTTACAGCAACCGTGCAAATTATAGCCTACTTTGTTCTCAAATTGTTCATGTTAACAACATCAGCATTGCGTGACTAATGTTAAATTTAATGTGTTTTATGGTTACCTGTGTAGTTCAGAATTCATATTCTCCATAATAGCAAAACGAGAAAGGCACAACAAAGGAAACTCCATAACTGTGTGAATTAAGAAAACGTACTGTTACACGATTGAACTATTGAAATGTCTTACTTGTTCAGCAGAAAAAAGCCGTCTCTTCTTCCGTTTTGAACCCCTTCAAAACACGGAGTTCACGCACTTTTCAAAAGCCCCGCCGATGTTTAAATCCTTGTGTTCGCATGAGACGGTTTCTTTCTCTTTCTCTAGCAAATCCGAAGTACGAAGTCTTTTGGGTTTTAAAACTGCTGAATCTCCAGTTGACACTGATGATTGTTGTTTGGATCTTTCTGGATGCCATAAGTTTAATTATGTAAAGTGCTGCGAGAAAAGCCTATACATCTAAACATCTCGTCACGCGCAGTATAGCCGGCTAGCCGAAACTCCTTCTTTATGTGTACGGGTGTGACGTAATGACGCAAAGACATGCTCGAATTTCCCGCGGAAACCCACCAGTACCACTGGAATTAATATCATTATTACAAGCTAACCGTTTTGAATCTAGCTATGGCAAGCATATAGTTTTGACCACTGGCAGAATGTTTTTTTTATATATAATTATTTTTAACTTAAAAAAGTTACGGAGAGCAGCTTTAGCGTTTATGAATATATTAGCCTAGCCTTAAGGCCATTGCACATGAAATTCGCATCCGAAATTTTCGCACGTTAAAAAAAAAATTCGACCAAGTTATGTCAATCACGCTTGCACACCGCCTCCGAAACTTTCGTCCGTCGGAAAAAAAAAATTCGGATCGGGTTCGATTTTTTGCGTTTTTCGCATCTACAGCCAGCATTTTGAGAGGTTTTTTGACAATTCAGGGCCGGGGGGAGCTCGTTCCGCACATCATTGCACATGCGCAGTCCTTTAGTTTCGGTTTTCAATTCGATCAAGTGTTTATATGTTCTCTCGATCGGATTAGAAAAGGAATAAACATCCCCTTTCAATCAGATCGAAATTTCGTATCGATTAAGGTGTGATTGAGCAGCCAATTCGTTAACTAATGTATTATTTGGGTACAATATAGGCATATAACCTGTAGCCTATACAGCTGTTCTGTCTGCTTCCGACTCATAAATTTTGGGGCATCTCGCCCGGGGGGCGGGGTTACGTCCTGCTTCACATCTCTCATGCGGGTTCTCGTTGACCAGGGTCAGCGCGCACAATAGCGCAATCAGGTAGGCACAGAACTTGCTAGCGAACCTAGGTCTAAACCTAACCCTAATCCTAACCCTACCCGCCCCCCGGGCGAGATGCCCCAAAATTTATGAATCTCGGGCCGCGTGTGTGCCTGTGTGCCTGTGTGTGTGTGCCTGTGTGTGTGTGTGTGTGTGCCTGTGTGTGTGTGTGTGCGCCTGTGTGTGTGTGTGTGCCTGTGTGTGTGTGTGTGTGTGTGTGTGCCTGTGTGTGTGTGTGCCTGTGTGTGTGTGTGCGCCTGTGCCTGGGTGCGTGTGCCTGTGTGCGTGTGCCTGTGCGTGTGTGCCTGTCTGTCTGTCTGTGTGTGTGTGTGTCTGTGTGTGTGTGTGTGTGTGTGTGTGTGTGTGTGCGCGTGTCCATACCTGCTTAGACATACTGCCAGTCTCTGTTCAGGATCGATTGGTTCACAGAAATTGGTGGTCTTCTTTTTAATATGTGGCTCCAGAATCGCTAGCAAAGCACCAAACTGTTCCACTGACATTCTGAAGTAAATTTTGAATCGCTCGGGATAAATTCGCAACTCCTTGATAAGGAAGTGGAACTCTCCTTCCTCTCGACGCAATTTCAGGATTGGATGGACCCAAAATTTTCTCTTTATTCTCATTTCAATAAGAGAGAGGGCAACAAAATCATCCTTACTGCTTTACGAATCCATTTTGTGTTTTTGTGCGTTTTTTCCCGCAAAGGTTTAATAAATATGCATCGGACTCAGTGTGCAAAGTTTCTGTGCGTGACGAATTTTTAGGCTGACGAACACGAAAAAACGCATACGAAAATTTCGGACTCAGTGTGCAATGGCCTTTACTGTTATCTATAAGCTATAGTGTTCTCTGTAACAACTGAGACCAATGAGAGACAATTATTTGTTATGGTTAAAAAATAATCTTTAAAGCTCAACATCCCCCAAAAGTGCAAGGAGGGTCTTTGGGTTACCAGGACTACGATCTTGGTTTTATTGCTGTTAAGAATGTGGTCACATGTTCAAGACAGAGACGATGGGGAAGACAGAAACAGCTTTTAAAACAGAATTTCCTGCGTTCATTTATCGATGAACTGATTAACATGAAATTAACCTGCATTCCAGAACATTTTGTGAATGATTTACTGTCTTATGTTGTGTCCTTTAATACTATTATCTGTTGATACTATTATCCCTTCAAAACTATGTATTTTATTATAGAACCAACGGTCAATGTAACCTCACTTATACCACGTTTGGTCTCTATAAATTGGTACTTTGAAGATCGAAATGATTGTGTACATGATATGCCGATAGCTGCCCAACATATTAGTATTACAAGAATCTTCCCTAGTGTAGTGTATCTGGACTGTGTCAGTTGGGACTCATTCAATTCTACATGTAAAAAAGCTTTTAACATTTGATTTGCGTCTAGTAATTCACAAGCGAACGCCAGAAAGTCTGTTCCTGTGGCGTTCATTGACACTTTCATGGCGAACGTGAGTTAAAACAAAACACTCATAAAACTGTCAGGGTCTTGCTCTGGCAGCTTTGTCTGTGTTGTCTTTGTTTCATGTCACTATGTTTGTGTTGTGCTTGAACATGTGGTTTTGTTTGTGTTGGCCATGTGCTCCTTTGTTCCTGCCTCCTTGTTTCCCTGTACCACGCCCTCTTGTCTAGTTTGTCTGAGTGTCCTCGTTTGTCTGAGTGTTGTCACCTGTTCCTCATGTTCTCTGCTCCCTTGTTTCAGTCCTCGTTTACGTGAGTGTGTTCACCTGTTCCTTGTCTGAGTGTTCTCACCTGTTACTCTTGTTAACTCCCTTTATGTGTGTGCTCTTTCCCTCATGTGTTGCCAGTTCGTTGAATGTTGTGCTACTGTTTACATCTGTGCTACTTAGCTAGTTTCTTGTTACCTAAGTCTATTGTGTTTTATTTGTAGAAGTTTGTTAGTGCTTTAGTTCTGCCATTGGTCCTGTCTGTCTTGTCTCCTGAGTCTCTAGTTCCAGTCCTGCTAGCAGAGTGTCCCTGGCTGCTTGCACTCTGTGCTTTGGTGCAAGCCTGGTGCTTAGCCTGAGATCCCTGAGTGCCTTGCTGTTGTCCTTGGAGGTTCCTGTCTGGCTATTGCTAGTACTCTCAGGTCTCTTTCTGCTCTGCAAACACTACTCTCCAGCCTACAGTCTTCTTGTGCTAGCTACAGCTGCTGCTCTGCAAGTTTTGCTGCAACGGCTGTCTTTGTGTCTCATCCCTGCCTTTTGTCTGGACTGTTCACCTCTCCCACCACATCTTGTCTACTGTTTGTCAATAAACCTGTTAACACTCGTTCTGCATTTGAGTCCTCCTTCATAGACCCGTGACAGAACGAACTGGCCAGTTCAGGACTCAGCAGTATGAGCATCAAGATCCTGCCACCTGCTAACATCCAGGAGAGAATGTCTCGTCATCGTGGTCTCACTGCTCTCCGCCAGGAGGGCTTTGAGGTGGGGGGTTTTGCCCAATTCTTTTGGACCATGTCTGTGGGGCTAGATTATAATGACGCTGCTCTCAAGGACATTTTTAACTCCTGCTTGGATGACCCCCTGCCTGCATGGGAGATGGATTCTCTCAGGATTCTGGATTTCTGGGGTTTCTCTAGATACCTTGGTAATCGCAGTAAGTGGGGAATGCCGCCAAGTCCACCGGAATCTGCTTTCAACAACCACCTTGCCCTTCCTCGCCTGTCTCGTCACATTTATGATCCTCCTCTGGCTTCCACTAAAAGACTAAGATTCAGACGGAATAGGGCAGTCCAATCCACCACAGCTACACTTGAGTCAGTCAAACAAACCGCCATCTCTCAGGGATCCAGGTCAGTCCCAGTCACTTCAATATCTGTTATTCAAGACCCAGTCAAGTCAACCGCTGTCATCTCTCAGACAATTAAGGCAGTTCCAGCCACCTCTGAGTCTGCTGACTTAACCTCTGTTTTCCCAGTAACTACCCAGAGTGTTCCTGTTACTTCAGAGTCTGCTAGGTCTGTTTCAGTCACTGCTGAGTCGACGGTCACTGCTATTCTGCCTGGTTTGGCTGAGTTAGCTGTAGATACTACAGAGGCTGTCCAGCACACAGTATCAGCCCGTCGAAGGAGGAAGAAGAGAAAGGCCTGTGCAGAACAGTCTACAATTCTCCATTCTCAAGCTCCAGGTCCAGTGGTTCCTGAGGTATCAATTCCAGTAGAACCATTTTCTAAGCCATTGACTAGTAATGCCATTCCCTCAGAGACAATTTCTCCCAGTCCTGTCATGTTCACAGAGGTCATTCCCAAGCTGCCTGTTGTCATTTATGCAGAGGCCTTCTCTGAATGTCTTACAAGTCTTGTCAAGTCCCTAGACATTTATGCCAAGCCTGTCAAGACCGCAGAATGCGAGCCCGCCGCTGCTGAGAGGGCGTTTCCCGAGCCCGCCGCTGCGGTTAGCACTGTGTCCGAGCCAGCATCAGTTGTTGTTCCCGAGCCCACTACAGAGGAAGCTGTTCCCGAGCCCACTACAGAGGAAGCTGTTCCCGAGCCCACTACAGAGGAAGCTGTTCCCGAGCCCACTACAGAGGAAGCTGTTCCCGAGCCCACTACAGAGGAAGCTGTTCCCGAGCCCACTACAGAGGAAGCTGTTCCCGAGCCCACTACAGAGGAAGCTGTTCCCGAGCCCACTACAGAGGAAGCTGTTCCCGAGCCCACTACAGAGGAAGCTGTTCCCGAGCCCACTACAGAGGAGGCTGTTCCCGAGCCCACTACAGAGGAGGCTGTTCCCGAGCCCACTACAGAGGAGGCTGTTCCCGAGCCCACTACAGAGGCGGCTGTTCCCGAGCCAGCTTCAGAGGAGGCTGTTTCCAAGTCCGCTGGTCCAGAGAGCCAGAGAGCTCCAGAGAGCGCAGCCCAGGAGGACGCTCCCGAGTCAGTCCCCGTGCACGCCAGCGCAGCCCAGGAGGGCGCTCCCGAGTCAGTCCCCGTGCACGCCAGCGCAGCCCAGGAGGGCTCTAACGAGTCAGTCCCCGAGCACGCCAGCGCTGCCCAGGAGGGCGCTAACGAGTCAGTCCCCGAGCACGCCAGCGCTGCCCAGGAGGGCGCTAACGAGTCAGTCCCCGAGCACGCCAGTGCAGCTCAGAAGGGCACTCCTGAGTCAGTCCCTGTACCTGATTCCAAGACCTTCACCAATCCTGCTAGTCATGTCTTTGCCCCCAAGTCTGTCAAGCCCAGTTGGAAGTCCAGACCAGTTAGGCCAGTTCCTGTGTCCAAGAGTACCTCCTATCAAGTTCCCATTCCTCCCATCTCACCCTCTGCGTTTCCTGGTTATGGTTCCCCTAAGCCGGCACCTCCTTTGTCAGCCTTGAACTTTTTACCCGGTTCTGTTCCCACCCGCCCCATCCCTCCCTCTGTGTTTCCTGGTCAGTTTGGGACTTCTATGTTTACGCCCCACCCGCCTCCCCAGTTGTTGCCTCCTTGGACTTCTATGCCTGTTTTGGACGCCTGGAGGCGTCCATTAGATGGGGGGTACTGTCAGGGTCTTGCTCTGGCAGCTTTGTCTGTGTTGTCTTTGTTTCATGTCTCTATGTTTGTGTTGTGCTTGAACATGTGGTTTTGTTTGTGTTGGCCATGTGCTCCTTTGTTCCTGCCTCCTTGTTTCCCTGTACCACGCCCTCTTGTCTAGTTTGTCTGAGTGTCCTCGTTTGTCTGAGTGTTGTCACCTGTTCCTCATATTCTCTGCTCCCTTGTTTCAGTCCTCGTTTACGTGAGTGTGTTCACCTGTTCCTTGTCTGAGTGTTCTCACCTGTTACTCTTGTTAACTCCCTTTATGTGTGTGCTCTTTCCCTCATGTGTTGCCAGTTCGTTGAATGTTGTGCTACTGTTTACATCTGTGCTACTTAGCTAGTTTCTTGTTACCTAAGTCTATTGTGTTTTATTTGTAGAAGTTTGTTAGTGCTTTAGTTCTGCCATTGGTCTTGTCTCCTGAGTCTCTAGTTCCAGTCCTGCTAGCAGAGTGTCCCTGGCTGCTTGCACTCTGTGCTTTGGTGCAAGCCTGGTGCTTAGCCTGAGATCCCTGAGTGCCTTGCTGTTGTCCTTGGAGGTTCCTGTCTGGCTATTGCTAGTACTCTCAGGTCTCTTTCTGCTCTGCAAACACTACTCTCCAGCCTACAGTCTTCTTGTGCTAGCTACAGCTGCTGCTCTGCAAGTTTTGCTGCAATGGCTGTCTTTGTGTCTCATCCCTGCCTTTTGTCTGGACTGTTCACCTCTCCCACCACATCTTGTCTACTGTTTGTCAATAAACCTGTTAACACTCGTTCTGCATTTGAGTCCTCCTTCATAGACCCGTGACAAAAACCAGCGATGAGCCAGCTTCACACAGACGTTATCATCTCAAAACCTTCCCCCTTTCCGGCAAGAAGGAATTCCAGGCTTCACTTTCATTTCCAACCAAAATGCAACCCCTGCAACCAAAATCCTCCCCTGACTGGCATTGCTACTTTCTACTCAAGGACCTTGACAGAAATATAATGTAAAAAGTACGATATTTGTCTTTCAAATGTAGTGAAGTTAAAGTAAAAAATTTCCAGAAAAAATAACTCAAGTAAAGTACAGATACTCAAAAAGTATACTTAAGTACAGTACTCAAGTACATGTACTTTATTACTGTCCACCTCTAGTTTAAATGTGCTGCCAGTTAGTTTTATTAAACATTTTTTGCAGGATAATTTGAGTTAAAAAAAAAAAATCAAGGAACATCCTTTATCTTATCTAAAAGAAAATGGTGAGATTTTACTTGAATCAAAAGCTCATTTTATCTTTAATGTCACTTACTATTTTTTTTTATATACAATTTTACTGCTATCAAAATTTAGCTTACTACTTGAATACTGTTGAATATACAGTAAAGTGCTGCAGGTCTGCCATGGAAAACCCTGAACCGTCTTAGCTTTTTAGCACTTCTGTCTCCATTGTCCCAAAGTTTTTTTATCAAATGCTTGAAATAAGGCCTGTGGTTAAGATATTTTCACTTTTTATTCTACATAAGATACATCAGTAATACTGCCTTGTGATTTTTTTTTTTTTTTTAAATCTTATTTTTCTTTAGAGCTTTTACTTGTCTTTTTAAATGAGATCACATTGGTTTGTCAGGGACATTCATCACGCCAAACAGGTAAACTCATTGTGTTTATAATCCCACTCTTGCAAATAAATGAGTTGATGGAACTTATAAGGTTAGTGATGGTGACGTTGAAGTGTAGAAGTCCGTTTATAACATGCATTTAGCTTTTTGCTTCTGCATATTGAAGTTAGGCTTCCAAATTTCCTAAAAGTCAGGAACCAGGGCAATACTAACTTTCAGGTTGGCCTACAAAAATACGTCATCCCTGCAGCATTCTGTTGGTCTTCTGGGTATTTTTAAATTCAGAAATTTGCATAATGTACATAGTACACATACTTTAAATGACAGAATCCGTATATTAGTATGCTATTCCGAATATGGCCTAAATTTCTGTAGCACTTTATTTTTCTCCATTCATGTTCACGCTGTAAATAGAACCGTCAATTCGACTGCGTTGCATTGTGGGATAGAGTGAGTGCTCTGATCTTTTGAATGCTGCACATTTTGCACTGTATACTATATACCGCAAAAACAGTTGAATGCAATGTTTTGTCTGAAACAGTGTTCTGTGTTTCTCTCTTCATCTTTCTCGCCACCTTCGTTCAGTGTGCTGAGTATAGATCACTGCAGTAGTGCAGCAGGATGGTGTGCAGGGGCGAATCGAGCTATTAAAAGCTGCTGCTGCTGTATAAATAGCCCAAGCGTATAAACGTTGACTCTGGCAGTATTAGATGCTGCAGCCAGCTCCCTGCAGGAAGCTGTTGATGTAAGAAAGCACGCTATCCATCTAAACCACAGGTGAATGGAGCCTTCTGCTTAAATCCAAATGTAATATTTAATAATAACACTGCAGTATAACTGAACATTGTTACTCATGCTCTTTTATTATCAGGATCGGCTCCCGCTGCTATTTCAGAAGCCGTGTGGATACCAGTCGTGAGTATTCGGTGGAAATTTGGGCTCTGAATTTGCCTGGTTTATGCAGATGGTGGCTGTTCCCTGTAGCTACTGAAGGGGATATAAATAGCAGCAGTTTCTGCCTCATCCCTCAGTGCGTCTCACACACACACACAATCGTATACACACGGTACAAACACACTCTGAGTGTGTCTTTCGCTGTCTCCTTCATACATATACTCTCACCCCTTGCTCATCAGTTTGACATCTAGCTTAAAATATCATTTCTTCTCTGCATCTCTAGCTCAGGAATGACAAATCACAAAGTAGATCTTGCTAATATCTTATTTGTGCTGCCTATAGTAATGCAGAAATAGAGTGAGTCTGTTGTCTGTGGGATTTTAAAGAATGTGATTTTAATTATTTATAAGTACATATCTATTTTAATTTTATTGATAAGCCATTTTATATAATATTTAGCAAGCTGACAATGTTGCATTGAGTCCTGGTAACAACCTGTCCTTTATGATGTAGTACAAAGAAATGAATTAATTTTGGCTACAGAACATATTTGCAGAAGGGTTTTTTTTTTTTTTTTTTTTACATGTGTGACTCGGACATTGATCGGAAAGCTAGTAAGCTACTTCAAAGGCTGTCTGTCAATACAACACACAACTGCTGGATTGATTTGTTAATATGTGCACAATCACTATGAGATCTAGTCGAATTGCTCCTGTAATGCATCTGTAGTCCTTGATATTTCATTTAAATTGACATGCAGTTTATGAACTTTTTCTCTATGTTGGGGAATGCATAGATGCTTGACTTGCATCTTGGCACGAGGCACACTCTACTTCAAAAACTTTGTTTGCAATAATAAGAGATTTTCCCATTTAGAAACATTATTTTAAGAGTCCAAATGTCTGAGACCACTATGAAAATGTTTATTTGATTAGTGACTGTGTTTCTTGTTTTAAAGTGTTCACCATCCATATTTTTCCATATTTAATCCATCCATCCATCCATCATATGTTGTATGAGGGCTGTGATTAAAACCTAAGATTCACTGAGTAAAAACTTTCTCAGCTGAAATTTGGACCCAACTGTTCTACATTTTGCGATAATTGACAACATTTCACTGCTCATTCCACCCCCCTGCTGGGCTTATTATTCTCAGTTTCCAGAATGATTTAACACAAGCCTTCCTGCTTGTTTTGACTTGAACAGGAATAGAAATACATGTAGGATGCTGGAGTGTGTGGCTATTAGGAATTATTTTTTGAGCGAAAATGTAAAAGCATTCTGAAGTTTTGTGATCGGTTCAGAGCTGTCTAGTGAAATCTCCTCCTCGCTGTGTCCATTCACACAGTGTTTATCGCCACGTTGTTTTGCAGTAAATCAGACAGTCCGATTCTGAATGGTACTTAGTATTTTATTATCCAGCTGTGCATACGATATGCCCCTTCTCGGAAATCTTTTGCATTTAGGGGGAGGAATACTTTTTTTTTATCTGTACGTACACCCCTGTGAAATGGTCTACACTCCATCACCGCCCTCTCATGATTGTTTTTCCATTTTAATGGACTGCTCTAAACTTTACCTTGGAGAGTGTCCCCGCTGTGCTGGAGTCCTTTGTATTGGCGCAGTGCCTTTGTGTCTGGATGGACCATCCTGTCTGCAGGCGGTGTGCGTGTTTGTGAGCAATTCATCTCTCCGAATTGAGTCTGTCCCATTATTCCCATTCCAATTCCCCACCCTGAGATTCTCTCCGCAAACATTCACGACATTCCGACAGGTGCGAGCTTAGCTTGGGAATTCACAATAAAATATCTCACGGGTCATTAACACTCACCGGACTTTCTATAAATTAATAACAATGGTTAGATCTAAGGGTGGAGGTTTTTCTCTTTTCAAATGCACAGTGAAGATAGATTTGCTGGTTTACCAACTGAATCCCAGACAACTTTACCAAAGTCTGTGTATTTGATTGATGATTCTCCCAGTGCGCAGTATTTTGAACAGACTGATGGAAAAAGCAGTGTACATAGTGTCCCCGTCCTTGGGCTATATTGGTAAGACACTGAGTGCATTCAGGAATAGCTGAGACATTGTCAAATGCATTGTGAAGGCTTCCTATGCTGCTGACACGGGCCGAGACGGACCACTTGTAGAAAAAGGAATACGAGGCCTTGCAATGCTGAATATGGCATAGCTAAAGAAAAGGAAGATGTTTTTGTTTTTTTTGGTAAAGGCAGCACAACTTTTTATAGCTCATGATATATAATGTGTCATGACTCATGATCAAATGTAGTGCATGCACAAAAAATAAAGATATTCCAAGGCACTCGAATAATGTTGAAAAAGTTTTTAAAAAAAGCCTTTATTTCATCATGGCTTTATCATTTAAAAACTGGCGACAAATACACACCTACGCGTTGCGTGCATGCACGTTTTATCTGATTTGAAGTAGCCAAAATTATGATTTTATTTGATAATTGAAATGCTGTTGGTTTGGAAGCTCAGTTTTTAAGATTTTGGTGTAATAATATCACAATATTACTATTTTACTGTATTTTGGGTCAAATAAATGCAGCCTGGGTGAGTAGGCTATAAGAGACTAATTTCAAAAACATAAAAAATCTTACCCCAAACCTTTGATCAATGGTGTATTTCACTGATATAAAATGGAATATGCAGTTCTGCTCATGGATATCTTTTTAACATGCTTCTAAGTTCCTCAAACAAAACAATATTTAGTATCTTTCAAAAACCCATTGGCTATTCCTGTGATTAGTTCTTTTTCAGAAGTGCTTGTTGTATTAACTTTGTTTCCAGGAAGACTGATAAAATCGTGTAAAGCCAACCAATCAGATTAGAGCTTGCCAGATGCTCCAGACAGTCACTGAAGAGCTGTGGGCGGCTCTGCAGTCTAAGGCTGAGACTAATATGACAGCATCCACAGTGATAAACCAAATACACGCCACCACAGCTCCAAACACAAAATCCCGTACCGAGATGACATCCACGAGGACTGTCATCAGGGCTGACGTCGCTGAGCTCTCCTGGGATGTGGAGCTGCCTAACTAGGTCACACACAAGGTAAAAAAGTTTGAAATAGACTTTTTGGCAGAATAAGGAAGGGGCCAAGGGGGAGGAAAGAAAGAAAACATTCCATTTTGCTTCAGGACCTGGTTAGGTTGAGAGATGGTCCCATTTGAATTTGAACTGTGACACGTACAGATGGACTGGGACTGAACAACAGTCTGGGCCTAATACACACTTTTGCTTTCTGTATTATCTAGTTTATTCTGTATTATCTAGTTTATTTAGCTTTTCACTGTATTTTGACATGTCTGAAATAGCCTTTTTGTATTGCAACGGCAAAATATTATACTTTTATTCAGTGAGGATCTATTAAATTGATAATAGACAGTATAGACATTTATAATGTTACAAAATAATTATTAACGAATCCTTAAAATAGGTATCACGGTTTTCACAGTTTCCAACATAGATAATAATAAGAACCATTATTATTAATTATAACAATAATAAATATGTATTGGAGTGTGTTTTTATTTTTACTTTCAATCCCTTTTTTTAATTAATTTCATATTTATGTGTAAAATTGGATTTTTTTTAATAACAAACCACTAACTCCACAATCTAACATGCTAAGCATTTTAATGAACAATTCAAATTTTAGCAAAAAGTGTAAAGTTTTAAAAAAATCGAGACATCCGAGTCATGTTTAGTCGAAGGTGCAAAAGCTCTCATGTGCTCTTTAAATGAAATGCTTGCCTGACAGAGTGCAGAAAAAAAAAAAAACCTGTTCCATTTTTTTTCTTTCCCTTGTCTCTTGTTTCATGTCCCTTGGGTGCTTGTTACTGGCGAAGAGATAAACTCCTATCAGAGAGTTTTAATTGGATCAATTTAATTACTGAGAGCAGCTTCATGTGATGCGCAGCATATTTATTGGCACTAAAGTACATTTGTACCTCACAGCAATATATTTTTTTTCCTCTTACAGTGTTTCAGAAGAACAGTGGGAGTTGTCTTCAGCTTAATACTATTTTGGCATTAACACAGGTCATGTTAATTACTAGTTCCACATATATTATATTAATATATTATATTAATTACAAATTATATTATTACAATTTTTTTTTTTTTTTTTTTTGAGCAGGGCTTAATTTGTGCAGGACCAAGTCAGAGACCAATTTGATCTATTTTAGTGGATCCTCCTAATGCCTCATATACAGAGCTGTCCTGTGGCATTATGGGTTTCCACTGGCTGCACACTTCAGAACCTCAGTGGATGCAGTAGATTATCCAGGTATTGTTCACCATTTCAGGCTGCACAGTAATACATTTCATTTGATGTACAGATTTTTGCATACTACATACTTGGGAAGTGCACATTTGTTTAAAGGTTCGCTGGTTCTGTTACAAGTTCTTGTTCAGAGACATCCTAGTTTGCATAAAACGCTATGTAAGAACATGGCTAAAAATATCTCAGTCTTTGAATGACGTCCTTTCACTGTCCAGAGGGACTCCAAACTTGATAATGTGAGCATGTAGAAATGGATTAAAACTCTCAATGGACAGCTTTGGCCCTACTTTTATGCTGGAAAGCGATGCTGCAAAATCTCTCTCCAGTACATTTCACAGCTCTCTCTCATTTCCTCTTAATGCCCTGTCTGTCTCTTGCTGTCTTTCTCTCTCCTCTCAGGGTGTTTGTGGTCCAGCAGTGATTGGCGTTGTGAGTGGGCATGTAATCCCTCTTTATACTCCTTTTTACAGTGTGTTTTGATTCACGGAGAGGTCAGCTGTAGTGTAAAGCAGGCCTTTTTATACTTCTTCTTCCTGTAGTTAAGCCTGGACCTGCAGTGCTTTGAACCACACGAGGAGTAGGAGTGGCTGACGGAGCAGAAAGTGGCACCACAGCCAGAGAGTTGCATAAAATGGAATACATTTCTTTGAGACTGATCCAAGTGGTGTTTATAGTGTTTTTCTTTCATTTAAGTCTGTTGCCTTTGGCTCTTACAAATTGCACAATGTGAAAAGCATCCAATGAGGATGCATTCAGGTTTTAATGAAGGAAAAATATAATATGCAACATGGTTTCATTAGAACATCTTTAAAGTTTCATTGCTATGGTTGTTTTTTTATTTTTATTGGAGAAGTTAGACTTTCAGTAGTTTTTTTTTTAAATGTCAATTGAAAAACAACAACATTTTTACTTCTATTCTAAGCTGTAAGGCTGGTGCCGGTATGTCTGATCGACCCCTCAATGTGACAAAAGGCCCTCCTGGGAATTAACACTTGAACTATCCCTTGAATATGTAACTCCCTCTTGCATATGTAACAGGAACTTTGGAGACGCAGCACACAGTGCAGTTCACACTTCACCCACACTATCTCCCCCACATCCCCCTCCTCCTCACCTGAAATACACTGAAACCTTATGCAATGTCATGTGTGTACAAAAATGTAACTACTCATGTTTGGTGTCTTTTGATGTATCACAATGCGCCTGGTGACATGGTCTCATTCTCCCAAACTATGATGAAAAGCTAAAAGAAGTTATGAAATGTGAGAAAAGTGATGTGTCCCATAATAGCCTCATTCAGACTACCTCCTGTATGTAAAATCAGGCAGACCTCACAGTGTGAGCCCCTGAATAAACAACCAAAATCTAATTATAATGACAGACATCACCATTTGGTAACAATTGAATTATCTGGGTATATAGGGGAAAAGAGCAGAAAAGTTCGGGGAGTCTGTAGGTTGACTGCCCGCACAATCGCTGTGTGTAACTCTATTGACAGGTAATAATTTCTACAAATTCTGTGATTTCGGAATCATTGTGATGAAATGTTTTAACTGACGATTTTATCTTTTTGAATTGGATTTTGAATTATTGCTTCATTACCTGATCAATAAATTGTAAACGTTTGATTTTATTCTGAGTGACTCTGAAAGACTGTTTATTCCCTAGATTATTGGATTCGTATATTTCCACATCTTTCGCGTCAGTTTAGCGACGGCTAATATTCCGATACCATTTTACGTGTACTTGAACGAGGGGGCAAGCTATTTCCGACTGGAACCAGCAAACGCTGTTTTAATCAACCTAGGTTCGGGTGTGTCCATATCCACTGTTTTAAGTTAGTGATTACTTTGGATAAACGTGCGTGGTTTACAGACCACGGGTTTGACCTGAAGCCATCTTAAGAGAAGTTGAGTTGATGAACTGTCTCCTTTCATGGTGGTCAATCGTCCCTACTAAAGTAACACATTAATTTAATTTCTAGAGCAGGCGTTCAAGGGGACTTATATATATATCTTTGGTTGTACGTGTGAATACGGCAGATCCTAGATATTTAGTCAAATTACCTCTGAATTGGTTATTGGAACTGACGGGAGTGTGTCGTGCGGCCTTCGAGGAAGGACTGCTGAGCGATATAGTTTCCTGATTGCGGATAAACTAAAATCAGTGTTGAAAAGAATAATCAAACATTCGCTAACGTTTAATGATGCACGGATATCATTAAAACCTATTCATTTTATGGAGTCAGATGAATTAACGAGTCAATACATTTGAGAAAATATATTGCATTTAATCTTGTTGTGTTGCGTGAAAGGAAAGGCAAGAAATACGCAGAGTAACCTTCTTCCGCTGATTGGATGCCGCATTTGGACCAATCGAGCCGGACTTTACAAAGCTATTATACTAAACATTTTACATTCATGCATTTAGCAAACACTTTTATCCAAAGTGACTTAAAGGAGAACTCCGGTCAATTTTAACATTGAGCTCATTTTTTTGTACATTTGGAGTGCTGTCAGTACAGACAAAAACGACAAAAATTGGTGTTGCCTACACCGTGTTATCCTCTTTTTAAAATTCGCGCCCTGTTGACTTCAATGGGGCAAGTTCTAAACCTGCTTTTAGCCTCTTAACAACCTTAATATGTCATTACAAGTGCACAGCCATGTGAGTGGTGTTATTAAGAGTGACCACGGTCAATCTGACTGCAGTAGATGTGAAAGATATTAATAAAAATGATGTTAATTCAGCCAGCTCACATACCTGTATTTACTTCCTGTTTTCGTTCGAAGTCCACAGTAGTCGATTGTCGAGTTCGCGCGCGCGCGATCATTTGGTAACTAATATAACTAATGATCGCGTGCGCGAACTCGACAATTAACTACTGTGGACTTCGAACGAAAACAGGAAGTAAATACGGGTATGTGAGCTGGCTGAATTAACATAATTTTTATTAATATCTTGCACATTTTTTAATAACATGCACTGATTTATTGTACACAATAGGACTGTTTTGGTTCTGTGTTAACTTGAAATGTTTGCAAGGACGATTTGCCCGACTGTGTCAATGCGGCAAACGCCTGCTTGCTGACTCAGCAGCGTCCTTCTTTTTCACGGCCACATGTGGGACTGGCACCATGCGTGTAATTGCATCTGTTCATCCACATCAGAGCATTACCAGCAAACACACTTTTGTTTGTTTGGTGTTTACGGTGCCACCTTATTGCTCTGAATGGAGAGATTTGAAATATGCAGTGCATAACACGTCTCAGGACAAAGCTGTCAGCAGACAGCAACGGTTTGAAAGAGCCTGGCAACTCGTGCATGTGCTGGAGTCTTCCATGATGCATTTCATGCACAGACACTGCCCCAGTCCATCCATCCCTCCCTCCGCTTACACGCCGATGTCTTCTGACAGATGACATTTTGCTAGTGAAAAGGAAAGCATGTTTGTCCCATTATGAGCTCAGAAAAAAGCAGTGTAGACAGTGTGAAAATCATTTAGTCTAATATAGGTCATATCATTCTCTGCACACAGCGCTCCTCTGATTAACATGCATCTGAGAAGCCAATGTTTTGTTGGCACTGATGTCATTTGACAAGTGGTAGATCGCAGGCATTGTCTTGGCAGCACGACCAACAGGAAATGACTTGGGACTGATTACTATCGGTGTCACAATAGGAGCTCAACCTCTTTAAATAAAAATGCAAACATAGCCTATCATAGATTTTTAGCTTGTTTGAATATTAACAAAAGCTGTTTTCCCCAGCTGCTGTTCCCAGAGATTTTTGACCAGATTTGCAGTCTAGACGAGTTGACGCTATAGTTACTGAAGGTCAGAGCCAGTCTGCAGATTTTGGGCAGTTCGAGTTGACATATTTCACAGAAAAATCGTGTGACGGGCACAGACTTTTTTTTTTTTTTTGCTTCATCAAACATGCTTGATATTTTGAGCTGATTTTAGAACACTTAGGGCCAGATTTACTTACAACTTGCGCCAAAGCAAATCGTCTTTTGGCATAAAAAAAAAAAAGGCAACTGTCAGGATTTACTAAAGACAGTGAAAAATTAGACCTGAAAAGGTGGACAGGGTTATTTTTGCGACTGACCTTATATTTGTATGAGTTTCCCTTTCAGAGTATTTAAATGAATCATGCAAGGTTATTTAATAAAGTTTGCGCTAGTCAATTTACTGGTATTTGCACCATTACTGCCCTATAAAAGTTGTAAACCAGATGCTAATTGGTATTGCGTTGGTCATTATGGAAATGATCTGACTGCGTCTGTGTTCTTTCATTTGAGTGTCATAAGTAGATCACGCGCAGAACTTTCCTCTTCCAACGGCGCTATTTTGGAATTACGGTCTCACGCCCTGTTTAGTAAATCTGGCCCTTATTGTTTTTATTTGTTGTGTCGCCTTAGCAACGAGCCAAGAGTTTGTTATTATTATTATTTGGTGTATGCGGTACGACTTGAAAATCTGGTAGTGTGTGATGCCCAGTTTTTCTCTGTAACCTAACATTTACAAACTCAGCAAGTGTATGTTTCCTAGTGTTTTAAAATCTAGTCAGATAATGCAATTTTTTGTTTAGATTGGTTCATACTGTATAGAGTTGAATGATACCCAAATGTTCAATGGTCAGCAATATTGCCTGTTGAACATTGTATGGAACAATGTATTTGCCATTGTTTTGGTGTATTGAAACTAACATTAATAGTGAGACTTAAATGAAATCTTCAGAGCCATACGGAATACAATGATACCCATCTTTCCGAGGTCAGCCATAATGCCATATTTTGAATTTTATAGAAAATTATTCAGATGTGACCATTTCTCCCAGGATCCTGAAGACGTATATAATAAGAAAATGGTATATACTTAAACAAATGTAATACTTGTTGTAAGGGATTCTCTGTGTTCTGTTTTATGTTTGGGTGGGTTTTGTCTTGTATTTGGGATCTGTGTCCCAGTTTCATGAGTTTCGGTCAGTTTAGTTATTCATGGCTTGAATAGTGTTTGCACCTGTCGTTGATTATTTGATTAGTTTGGTCTGTCTGTTTAAATCCTGTGTTTCTTTCATTTCAGTGTCTGTTCTCATCACATTTTAGTGAAGTCGTTTTTTTTCCCAGAGTTCCTTGTTTAAGTAAAACGTTATTTGCTGCATTTAGATCTGCTTTCTCCTTATCATTATTTGCAATCACACGGGACAGGCATAATGACATAAGTTTTATTATTCATGCATTCCCTGGAAACCAAACCCATAAACTTGGTGTTTTTAGTTTGAGCTACAGGAATCCATGCATAACCTTTGAACTGCACTGCCTAAAATTGTTAGATTCTTCTTTAGACATGTTCACTTGGCTTGTACTACAGTTATTGTGCTTGGCCCTGTAATTGCTATACTTGCACCTATATTATGGCTAAGAAATATTATATTGTCTATTAAATAATTGAATACCCAGGAGATCATTTAAAATGAACATTCAGCTTCTTTATAAGCAGTTCTCAAGCTCAGTGCACATTTGCAATTAAAGTGGACAAACATAATACAGTCCATTGCCTCCCCCTGAGAATATTGTGTTCAATTAAACATGGCCTTTAAATATTAGTTTGTCAGGTTTGTATTGGGTTTGCTTGCAAAGCTTACTTTGGAGGTGGTTAAATACACAAATATTACACATTTAATCTGTGTATTTGCTAAAACTGCCTCGGTTTGCTTTTGAGTATTGTTTATTTCAACATTGCAGCTTGAGGCTGTGTTCACACTTGGCATGTTTGATTCGATTAAAACTAACCCTGGTGCGATTTTTTTTCTGTTAGTGCGGTTTATTTGAATAAGTGTGAACGCTTCCATCCGAACCCTGGTGGGCACCAAACAAGCGGACCGAGACCCCTGAAAAGATGATCCGGTTCGAAATAAATATGAACGCAACACGGACATATAAACCAACCAAAAACAGGACATGATATCACAAGATAAATCCCTAAAAATATATCCTCAAGCATACCTGTTTTTTCTCGTCATAGTCATGATGTTGCCCATCCGTCTCCTCCCAGCAGATCTTCGTTTTGTATGTGTGTGACGGAGGGATTCCTGCCGCTGTTTTGACTCCTTTACACATTTTATAAGCTCCTCACGAGTTCTCAGCTGGTCAAAATACCATCATATGTAGGCAACACACATACGAGCGCATTTAGCACACAGCATTGTTTTGGATGTTCAGTAAGTTAGTCGCGAAATATACGTAATAAAAGCCAACTAATCAGGTTGTGAACATCCCTAAGACTTTAGGTTTGGTATCTTTAAGTTCGGTGTTAAAATGCCAATGTGAACGCTAGAGGACCAGGACTAAATTTGTTTTGTCTGGACTAAACAAACCAAGCGAACCGAACTACAAGTGTGTGAACACAGCCTAACTTTATAAGACTACCGGTAATATGAACCTTAGGGTATCAACACACAGACAAATTGCCCAATTTCTTAATGTTGTATAAGTCTTCTACCACTAGGGGCACTTTCAAACCTATCAGCCATTACGTTGTCCATGTTTACGTTGTCCATATTACATTGTCCATATGTTTTTGTTTTTCCTTTCATGCCCTGCTTTGTAATCTTAACTGGTCTGAGGATCTAGCATTTTATATGTTATAACACTCTCGTGTTTTTTATTACAGAGATCCTTTTTTCCATTTCCTCTAATTTGATCCATGTCTAAGCAGATGATCAGCTCACCATGACTTTCCATACCAGTGTTGTTATTATAAAATAAAACTGAAAAAAAGTTGATTTATTGAAAAGAAGTTGGTTACACTTTATTTTAAGGTGTCAATGTTACAGTGTAATTATACAATAATAATTAATGTATAATTAATTACATTAATTACGCTACATGTGCTTACTATATAATAGGGTTAGGATTAGGGTTTGGTTTAGGGTCAGTTGCATGTAATTATGCATAATTTGAAGTTATTACTACAGTAACGACATGTGTAACACTGTAAAATAAAGTGTTAACAAAATATTTATATTAGATGAAAAACAAACTTAAAAAACGAAAATGGGAAATACTGTCTTGGCTACTAACTGAAATAAAATAAGTTGAAGTACTAAAATTACTAAAACATTTTTTTTTAAAGTAGGAATATGGGTAAATATGACAAAAGCACAAACTTACTACTTTTTCATAAAAATGAAAACTAAAAAATATAAAAAAGGCTCATTTCAAAATATTAATAAATGCTATAAAAGTATATACAGTATATTATACTAAAATAACTGCACTTGATATTAGGTTTGTGTTTGGAATAGGATCCTACCATACTACTCTTACTATGTTTGTGCACTGACTGGTCAAAAAGATGCTTAAGAGTCTATGATTGTATCATTATTGCAGTGATGATTATGTTTCTAATATGTTATATGTTTGAAATAAACATTTATTTCCATCAAGAAGTGCATACATTTTTGGTCAAAATCTTGACAATGCAAGAGTCCAGCACTCTGTAAAGTCTCCTCCAGCACATCCCAAATACTTTCAATGAATTTAAGGTGCCAATTCATGTGTGAAAATGATTCTTCATGCTCCTCCCAACTATTCTTTCATTATTTGAGCCTGATGAATCTTGACTGTCATCCTGGAATATGGCCATGATGTTTCTTTCTACATGGTTGTTAAAGAAATGAAAAGCTATACACTCCATCAATTAGGGTTAGAAGAACTGTTGCCAAACATATAACATCCTAGAAACAGAATAATCACTGCAATAATGAACCAATCATAGACTCTTATGAATTTGCCTATCAAACAGCAACTCTTTTTTTTTTCTTTTTTTTTTTTGGCCGGGCTGTGTATATAGATACATAGAGAGAAATAGAAATAAAAGCATGCTATAGCATGTTATTCTGAAGAACTGTAAGAATGATAGACTCCTGCTTATGGAAGTGTGTTGTGAGCAATTCAAATCAAATACTTTTCTCGCACTGTAATTATGAGAATGAACTTTTCCTAAATAACATTCTCACAGTATCTCCTCTTAACCCCAGGTCTGGCTGCCTTTATGCTTGACAGTCTGTGATGAGAGGAACATTGACAGGGAAAATGACAAGTGGCTTCAAAGTAGAGGATGCAGATCTGTAAATAGAGAACTATCATTTTTCGCAGTGTGCCGCAGGACAGACCCTCAGTGAGCGGAGGAAACATGATCAAGGCAAACACAGACCCACCTGCGCTCTGGATCGGGTTCTGTGCTCTCCACTGGTGGCAGGGAGGTATGATAACAGCTTTGTCCTGATCACTATCGTTCCTGCTCTACTCTGTAATGGCAGTACCACAGATGTGCTGTTTGTGCTGCGGTGGTATAGATAACAAACGGCTGCAGTCTGCTTGTTGGTGGTCCAGACCTTTCTTGACTATTCCCTGGAAACATGCCACCATCCGCTGCCTGATTGTGGCAGAAAAATTTACCTACTTTAAATGACAAAGAGTTTGGCTAACAAATTGGAAAATGCATAGCCTAAAATTACACGGCTAAAAGGGTTCCTGGTTAAACAGCTTAAATTTTGGTCTCTTTGTGACAAAAAAGCAATAGCGCACAAGTCATGGACTAGTGTTATAGTGTTTTATTTGTCCTTAGGGGTAAAAAAAAAAAAAGCTGCCGAAGATCTCCATTCACCTCCAAGCAAATAATATGGGGTCGGGAAGGCGAGTAAATTAACACAACTTTCCTTTATGGGTGAACTATTCCTTTATAAAAGCAAATATGCTATGGTCCAGCTTAAAGGGATAGTTCACCCAAAAATGAAAATTAGCCCATGATTTACTCATCCTCAAGTCTTCCTAGGTGTGTATGACATTCTTCTTTCAGACGAATACAATCGGAGTTATATAAAAAAAATGTCCTGGCTCTTCTTTATAATGGGAGTGAATGGGTATATTTTATGGAAGTCCATCAAAGCGCATCCATCCATGATAAAAGTGCTCCACACGGCTCCTGTGGGTTAATAAAGGCCTTCTGGAACGAAGCGATGCATTTGTGTAAGAAAAATATCCACATTTAACACATTACACCGCAAAATTCTAGCTTCCGGCCAAACGAATATATGCAGTCTTCTTGCTTCTAAAGCGCAACTTACGCAATTTGTAGCGTTGTGCGCATTACTGGCATAAGTTGCGCTTTACAGTTAAGTTGAATCCGTATGTTCGTTTGGCCGGAGGCTAGTTATTTTACTTTATAAAGTTTTAAATAGGGATATTTTTCTTACACAAACGCATCACTCCGCTTCAGAAGGCCTTTATTAACCCCCAGGAGCCGTGTGGAGCACTTTTTTGATGGATAGATGCACTTTTATGGACTTTAACGGCCATTCACTCCCATTATAAAGCTTGGAAGAGCCAGGACATTTTTTAATATAACTTAGATTGTATTCGTCTGAAAGAAGAATGTCATATACACCTAGGATGTCTTGAGGTGAGTAAGTCATGGGATAATTTTCATTTTTGGGTGAACTATCCCTTTAAGCTGGACTATGACGCTATTTTCTTCTCTGCTGTACAGCGGAAACATACTCTGTTGCATTATTTTCCTGTTATCACTGTAAAGCTGCTTTGAAACAATCTTGTAAAAAGCGCTATATAAATAAAGGTGACTTGACTAAAATCTCAGCATCATGTTGACTTGATGTTTCTTCAGTTGCTTTTGTACAGTCAGTGCGACAAATGTTTTGATGCACCAGTGAGCTGAAAGTCTCACCTCAAAGGTTATTTCCGAAATTGATGAACTTGTATCGCACATATACCCAGAGTCCTCCGACTCTCTCCATGACATTTACATGTTTTCTTTGCTGAAGTCCCTTCTGGGCTCTGACTTGCACCTGTCTGACAGTGGCAGCAGCTTGTCAAGGTCACAGTTGAGCAGAACACGGAGGCCTAACCTATGTCCAAAAACTGTCTGCCCCTCCACCATTCATTATTCAGTAGCAGTCACGCTTCAACAGCTCCACTAGAATGATTGCCCCGTCTCCTTAACTGGACTATTAATTTGAAAAACCACCGCAAGGAATTCCTGTTAGCTTTATTGAAATCTGTCGGCACAGCTACTTCCTTGCAATCTCCGCTGTTAACCGCTAGCCTCTCTCCCTCTGCGGCAGTAAGAGGCTCTCCAGACCCGTATCGGATTCTTATTCTTGGTCATCAGAGTATAAACCCAACATATTTATAATCTGCACGAAGGTCATTTATTTTTATTTATTAATTTAGCTTTTATTTAACCAGGATATTACTATCTCTTCTTCCAGCCCTGGTCAAGACAGCAGTTTGCAAAAGACATTTAAAAAGTGATCGACTGAGTATATTTTGCAGTTCATTCCAAACCCAAGGAGCATACAAAAAACGTATTTATTAAATGTTAGTTTACTAAAAAAAAGTGTCTCCTCGCAATAAAATAAAAACATATGCAATCATCTCCATTATACAGCATGATGGGAAGCTAATGTCCTCATTTTTTCTCAGCATGATGTTTATTTGTTAATATTGTCTTCTTCTTTAGCATCAGTTCAGGTTCTCTGGGGTCGTATTTTTCAGTGTAAACAGTGTCTAAATGCCTCTAAATGCCTCTAGGTGTATGTTTCAGCTTATTTGTCACTTAAATAAGAATTATTACCAGAATTAAGTGCTTTTTAAAAAAATAGAAATTACACAATATAAGGTTACATATGAATCTCAAATTCCACACCTTGAAATTATCTTTCATGACTTTTGAATTGTTAAATAATTTACGTAATTAGCGTTTAATATTTTAAGTTAAGGTTACTTTTTTATTTTAATCAGAATGAGAATGAAAGAATACAATAAATACTATCATTCTGTATAAATACTTTACATTTGAATATAAATACAATTGCCTGGGAGTGTTCTTGATGGGTTTGATGAGATTTACTCTCACAAGAAGAGATATTAAATTAGCTTATATCTCGGTAACAATAAGGTCCCATTAGTTAACATTGGTTAATGCATTACCTAAATTGAACTAACAATGAGCAATACATTTGTTACAATATGTATTAATCTACATAAAATGGGACCTAAAATGGGACCTCTAAAATAGGACCTTATTGTAAAGTGTTACCGAGATATAAGCTAATTTAATATCTCTGATTTAATAGTCAGATTTAGTTGGTTATATTCGTATTAAGAATTTCCACAACATATGTTTTAGAACTTAAAAAAACATTGTTTTTTACATTGTATCTAAGCGTTATACGCTTCTCTGCTTGGTCACCTAAAAATTCGCTATGAGTATCATTCCTCAAGGCAGGGCATTTATCTCCCGTCTTTTAACGCTGGCCCACTCCGTGCCTAATCTAAGCGACCCGATCCAGCTAGACGAAGGGTGCGTGTCCGATCTCAGATTTTGGATACTTGGAACAACAAAGGCCAGATAAATTTGCCAAGCCCGCTCAGACTTTGTTCGTGTGCGCTTCACGAAAATTAGCCTATATCGGTCGCTAATTTTCAAAGTTCGAACTTGGGGTTCGACGTGGTCACAAAACATATTATTTTTGTTTGTGCTAACAAAGCACGGTTGCCATCATTAAGGCAGATCTGAGACGTTTATCTGGCAATCAGTTGTCTTTAAATTTATAATTAAGGTCGTGCTCATTCCTGCCTACTGCAATGCCATAGCTACGCACTTTCGCGCTTTAGTTTTCAGGCTTTCAGACGGCTTTGCCCTTCAGCCAACCCGGATCCATCACCCTGCCCTCCCCTAACAGAGATAATGTTAAATTAGATGATCCGCTCAATCCAGCTAGACTGTACTTCACTAAAGGTGTGGCTCCCTCCACATATCCCATCCTGATCATGGCCGGTGGTGGCTCGTCTACAATTACGAAAATCATAATTTAAATATTTCTTCCATTCGTAGATTGCTCGCAGGTATTCAAGTTTACGCAAAGTATATCAATCCTAATTTTCCAAGTGTTTTCACTGCAACTTCCGTGCGCTTATTAATCAAAGGCTTAGCTAAATCCTTTAGCACCTCCAGATAAACCCTGCCTATTACCTTGCATCTATTGCAAAGATTAGTCATCTCCATCCGCAATGGTCTCTTTTCCACATATACTAATATTCTGCTATAAGCCATGTTTTTATCATGTGTCCAGGGGAATTCACCTCAGAAACTAAACAATTCGATCCTGCCCGTGGTATTTCCTTTTCTGATTTACGCTTCTCACCCAAATTCTTTACTCTCTTTCTTAAAGGAACACTCCGACTTTTTGAAACTTTAGCCTATTCACCTTATCCCCCAGAGTTAGATAAGTCCATACATACCTTTTTCATCTCCGTGCGTGCTGTAACTCTATCTGACGCACCCACCGCTAGCCTAGCTTAGCACAAAGACTGGATGTAAATGGTTGCAGCTAGCATACTAATCCAAATAAGTGACAAAATAGCGCAAACATTTTCCTATTTACATGTTGTGATTCGTATAGTCACAGAGTGTACAAAAAACGAAGTCACATGAGACACAGACATATTTTAACCGTATAAATACTGGGAACTATATTCTCTGAAGGCGAAGCACTGCTACTTGGGCGGAGAGATAACCGCAGCACCTGAGACGCGCTCTCTGCTCCTCACCACGGCGCGTCTCAGGTGCTGCGGTTATCACTCCGCCCAAGTAGCAGTGTTTCGCCTTCAGAAAATATATAGTCGCCTTCAGAGAATATAGTTCCCAGTATTTATACGGTTAAAATATGTCTGTGTGTCACGATGCGCTCCACGACGCCTCCTCCTGGCCTCACCAGATCACTCTCTCCTGAGTTCTAGGACTTCACTTCCCATCACTCCCTTCACTAATCACCTCCTTCCATCCCGGTCTCATCTCCATCATCTCAGCCACCTGTTCCCACTCAGCTCCCCTTTATCTGGACCTTGCTCCCCTTTGTTCTCTGTGAGGTCTTGTTACTGCCACGGCGTGCAACTCTGAGCAATCTCCTATATTTCTACGTATTCCTGGTTCCTTGATTCTCGCCTGTTTCCCCCATTACTCTGTGAACGTTTGCCGCCTGCCTTCGACCCTTGCCTGGTAACCACTCTGAGTTTGGACTGCCCCAGTATATATTCTACCCTGTGCTTTCTCTGTTTTCTGCCTGTTTGTGTTCATCATTAAAGTTATTGCACATGGATTCGGACGCCTCTGACTCTTCATCACACTGTGTCTCATGTGACTTTGTTTTTTGTACACTCTGTGACTATACAAATCACAACATGTAAATAGAAACATGTTTGCGTTATTTTGTCACTTATTTGGATTAGTATGCTAGCTGCAACCATTTACATCCAGTCTTTGTGCTAAGCTAGGCTAGCGGTGGGTGCGTCAAACAGACTTATAGCACGCACGGAGATGAAAAAGGTATGTATGGACTTTTCTAACTCTGGGGGATAAGGTGAATAGGCTAAAGTCCCAAAAAGTCGGAGTGTTCCTTTAAGCACTCCAAGAATGACTCTCAAGAATCTGGTGTCACACTAACACTTTCAAAAATCCATAATAATTTCTGTCCCTTCACATCTATGATTAAATTCCTTAAATTCCCCCCTAGAACTTCAAACCACGCCCCTCTATTTATCTTAACTAATGGAGCACCTCTCTCTAAGGCCTGGTTCAGGACTCATTTAGCTACTGTCCTCAAAAGCTGCAGTCTACCCCCCTCTCTTTATACCTTTTCATTCCTTCAGAATCGGGGCATCTACCACAGCAGCTGAACGAGGAGTTTCCACGATAAATCCTATACAGTATAAGATCGATTCTAAAATCATCCTTGAAGCTCAGCAAGCTCTCCAGTAACGATTCAGGTAAATCCTCATGCAAATACTGGTGGTGGTGCCATGCTTTTACATATCCCTCATCTATCTGCATGGTAGCTCTAGCTTGCATCACCTGATAAGCGGATAATGTGGCCTTTCTAGCCAGCAGCCATATCACCCTGTAGCCCAAGACTGGTTGCCCACTGAAGCTAAGCAGGGCTGAGCCTGGTTAGTACCTGGATGGGAGACCTCCTGAGAAAACCAGGTTGCTGCTGGAAGAGGTGTTAGTGAGGCCAACAGGGGGGGCTCACCCTGTGGTCTGTGTGGGTCCTAACGCCCCAGTATAGTGACGGGGACACTATACTGTCAAAGAGCACCGTTCTTCGGATGAGACGTTAAACCGAGGCCCTGACTCTCTGTGGTCATTAAAAATCCCATGGCACTTCTCGTAAAGAGTAGGGGTGTAACCCCGGTGTCCTGGCCACATTCCACCCATTGGCCCCTGCCAATCATGGCCTCCTAATAATCCCCATCCACTGAATTGGCTCTATCACTCTCTCTCCTCTCCAACTATAGCTGGTGTGTGGTGAGCGCACTGGCACCGTTGTACTGTGGCTGCCGTCGCATCATCCAAGTGGATGCTGCACACTGGTGCTGGTTGAGAAAAGACCCCCTGACATGATTGTAAAGCGCTTTTCATTCATTCATTCTTTCTCTATGTGGCTATCGCAGCCTAGTACTGTGTGGCCTGTCTTGGCCTTGTCTCTCGTCTCTGTGTGGTCCATCACGGCCTTGTGGCTTATTGTGGACTTGTCCTGAATGGCCTATCATGGCCATGGTTCTGTTTAGTTGATTATGGCCATGTAGCCTATTGTGGCCTTGTCCTTATGGCCCATCGTCTTGTGGTCCATCATAGCCTTGGTTTTGTGTGGCCTAGTGGCCTTGTCTAGTGTGACCTCATCTTTAGTGTGGCATTAGCGGCCGTTTTGGCTCATCGCGGCCTCGTCTCTGTGGTCTATCATGGCCGTGTGGCCTATTGTGGCCTTGGTCTGCAAGGCCCATTGTGGTCTAGTGGCCCCTAAAAGCCTTGGTTCTATGTGGCCTAGTGGCCTTGTCTCTGTGTGGCCTAGTCTATGTGGCTCATCGTGGCCTCGTCTCTGTGGTCTATCGTGGCCTCGTCTCTGTGGTCTATCATGGCCGTGTGGCCTATTGTGGCCTTGTCCTATGTGTGGCCATCGTGGTCTTGTGGTCCATCGTGGTCTTGGTTCTATGTGGTCTATCATGGCTGTGTGGCCTATTATGGCCTTGTCCTGTGTGTGACCCATCGTGGCCTTGGTTCTATGTGGTCTTTTATGGCCGTGTGGCCTTGTCCTGTGTGTGGCCCATCATGGCCTTGTAGTCCATCGTGGCCTCGTCTCTATGTGGTCTATCACGACCTTGTGCCTATAATGGCTTTTATGTGTGGCCCATCGTGGTCTTGTGGTCCATCGTGGCCTTGTCTCTATGTGGTCTATCACGACATTGCGCTATAATGGCTTCTATGTGTGACCCATCGTGGCCTTGTCTATGTGCGGCCCATCGTGGTTTTGTGGTCCATCGTGGCCTTGTCTCTATGTGGTCTATCACGACATTGCGCTATAATGGCTTCTATGTGTGACCCATCGTGGCCTTGTCTATGTGCGGCCCATCGTGGTTTTGTGGTCCATTGTGGCCTTGTCTCTATGTGGTCTATCACGACATTGCGCTATAATGGCTTGTATGTGTGACCCATCGTGGCCTTGTCTATGTGCGGCCCATCGTGGTTTTGTGGTCCATCGTGGCCTTGTCTCTATGTGGTCTATCACGACATTGCGCTATAATGGCTTCTATGTGGTCTATCATCGTGGCCTTGTCTATGTGCGGCCCATCGTGGTTTTGTGGTCCATCGTGGCCTTGTCTCTATGTGGTCTATCACGACATTGCGCTATAATGGCTTCTATGTGTGACCCATCGTGGCCTTGTCTATGTGCGGCCCATCGTGGTTTTGTGGTCCATCGTGGCCTTGTCTCTATGTGGTCTATCACGACATTGCGCTATAATGGCTTCTATGTGTGACCCATCGTGGCCTTGTCTATGTGCGGCCCATCGTGGTCTTGTGGTCCATCGTGGCCTTGTCTCTATGTGGTCTATCACGACATTGCGCTATAATGGCTTCTATGTGTGACCCATCGTGGCCTTGTCTATGTGCGGCCCATCGTGGTTTTGTGGTCCATCGTGGCCTTGTCTCTATGTGGTCTATCACGACATTGCGCTATAATGGCTTGTATGTGTGGCCGAACGCGGCCTTGTCTATGTGCGCCCCATCGTGGTTTTGTGGTCCATCGTGGCCTTGTCTCTATGTGGTCTATCACGACCTTGCGCTATTATGGGTTCTATGTGTGGTCCATCGTCTCTATGTGGCCTGATAAGCAATTCAGCATCTCGGCATTTAAAAAAATAAAAAAAAAAACTGATTAAAGCTCTCGGTCTATAAGGCCATCCACGAATTCATGTTCATCATACTTATTTTATGTTTAACTAACTTTTCTTTCTATGTTTTAGGAACCGCAGGATACACGACTGGTGGGTATACTTTTTCTTTACAGTTCTTTGGAGGTGGGCTCCGTCCCAGTGGAATTATTCCTCCACCCATTTTTGGGGGTAGGCTACGGCCCTGCCTTCGTCTTCAGGCAGGAAATGCAGATTCCGCTACCCTCTGATTGCGCGCTACGGATGGGGCCTACGCCAAAGAACTTTATAAATATTTGCTTGCTGAGCTGTTAATAAATATATGCTTTTGTTACATTTTATCTCCCGAGTCTTTCTGGTAGAACTACAATAAGCATCACACATAAGCATTACACAGCGCACACAATGCCTCTTCACCTTACTCTTGATTTCTCTTAACATACAGACACGAGAGCTGTCAGTCAGTAAATGGGAAAACAAAGTAACTTGTGTTACTTATTTGAAAAATGTTGTTGTAAATTTAAAAATAATGCATTACTTTAGATACTTAATCTTTAGATGCTTAATTTAGAAAAAGTAATCTGATTACGTAACTTGTTACTTGTAATGCGTTACCCCAACACTGGTTATCATTATTTTATGCTAACTAATGTAGTTAAATTAAACTTTATTGTAAAGTATTACCCACCTCTCTCTCTTTTTCTTCTCTATTTCTCACTCTTAAACCTATTAATCGCTCTCTCTTTATTTTCAATGTGTTGTTAAAGGGACACTATGCAGCTTTTTTAGCTTAACTGAACAGCTTCAGAGTTATTAAAATGGTTATATAACTTCTTTCGGGTTGAATGGTGGGCGTCTCGACCCCCCCTGGTGCCTGTGAGCGAAAAAATCTCACTTGCAACTTCGGTGCGGCGGGCCGCGTCAGGAAGTATCGCGTGATATCAGCTCTCGCGATGTAACATATTCCTTTACGGCAACTGCACACATACACACAGGAACAAGGTAGATGGATGGAGTTTGTCTATCGTCATGGCTGAGCCGGCATATAAGATGCAGAAAGCTAGGAAAGCATTGTCGGAGGAACAGAGAAAGAGGAAACGGCAGACTGACTGAGCGAGGAGTCGGACACGAGCATAGGCATATTTTGCGGGTGTGTTATGTCCCCATTGAAACTTCTCGCGGCACGGATGTAACGTTACCATTACAAACAAATAAAACATCTCCAGGTAACTCTAGTAGAGCATTCATTTCGTTCGTTTGTTAAATAAGAGGCGATCTGAAATGTGTTATTTTTGAAATCAAGTGACCAAAGTGCTCGTTGCCTCTGCGATCAGTGGTGCAGATAAGTTACAGTGTTCTGTTGTGACGCGCGCCTGAATCCGTTGCGGGGACTGAGAGACTCTCTATATTTTGTTATGGTGAAATCACAAAAAACATGTCCCTGCTTGAAATACAACCACTAATAAACAATCAGTTTTGATGAGGAAAATAAACTATACTACTAGTACCGATTAGAACCCAGAACCTCTGACACACTTGGCAAAAGTTCTGCCTCTGGACCATTAAAATTGTCGGATCTATGTATTTAATCACGTGAAAATTCTCACCACTAACAACATATATTATATCTCATTAAACGACAAATTAAACACAATGTACTATTGTATACTATGTAACAGGCCATGTCACGCTCTGAGTGAGTGGTATTTACGACAGTAACGTTAAATTCAAGTTCTCCACAGTAACTCTAGGGGTCGCTGTTTGACAAAAACTGGATTTCTGCATAATGCCCCTTTAAAACAGGCCCACAGAACAAGCTATTGATTGAAATGACCTCTGAGCATAATGAGAGCTCATATGCTAATGGTGCTTATCATTTCTGTCAGTACCCTGCAGACAGTTACAATTAAGTGCAGAGTCAATGCTTTCCATTACAGAGAATGTTACTGTTCCTCATAGCTATTTAAACATTATGTAAATCCACATATTGTCATTCAGTTTGTCTCCCTTGCACGAATTTCAGTCTGGGCTGCCATAATTACTGTTTAATTTGGAGAGTATACAACTGATGTTGTGTTTATTTTACAAAATGAAATGAATTTCTGGATGGATTTTAAACTTAAAGCTACTTTAGGAATCGTTGATTCCAAACCTGTTATTTTTCCTGTGGAATTCAAAAGGAGAAATATGAGTGCTCAAACAGAAGGCTGTATCCGAGGCTGTGTCCTTCCTAGTCCAGTCCTTCAGAGGCCTGTAGGCAACAATCCCCTCAGCCAAAAAGTCTTTCTATTAATGCCGTACAAGTAATGACAACTGTATATGTTCTCCCAGTATTTTACATTGTGCACAGTTTATGCCTTTATCTCCAAAAACACTTCGTCTTGCATTACGTATTGAAATTGGACAAGCTCAGTGGCGAAGCTCATTTTCTGCCAATTCTTTTTTTGAGAATTTTAAAGTGTGCAAAGGATTGTGGGTGATCGGAGGACGCAAATGATACACTTAATGCATTCTTTAAAACAGGCCGAATGAAGGACATTAAAGGGATAGTTCACCCCAAAATGAAAACAACCCCGTAAGACTTTCGTTCATCTTCGGAACACAAATTAAGATATTTTTGATTAAATCTGAGAGCTGGATCACTCCTCCATAGGCTTCTAAGGGATTGAAACTTGCCGGCCCAGAAAAGTTATTAAAGACACCGTTAAAATAGTCCAAGTGACTACAGTGGCTCAATCTTAAAGGAGAACTCCGGCGCAAAATGAACCTTTGGTCTAATTACACATTGTTACCTAGTCAACCGTTATCTGAGATTTGTTTTCATGATTATCGAATGTAAATAGTTTTATCTCTAAAAACAGTTTAGCCTATAAAGCTAGTATAACGCTAGTATATTGGGCATAGTGTAATGACAAATAAAAATCGCTTGTTAATACCACTAACAAGGCTGAAAATAGACCCACACTAACACGGTAGCATAATGAGGGTCCCTACCTTCAAACCGAAGCATTGAGAACTTTGTCAGTGTCCAGACAGTTTAATAAGAAGATATTTTAAACATACAGTCAACTTCGCGTATACAGGCAGAAGCCATATTTGAAATACAGTCTTTACCAGTCGATCTACGAACGCCGATCCAAGTGCGCTGGTGAGATGTGAACGAGCTATAAGTTGTGATAAGGTGAGCGCGAACAGCAGGCTTGGATCGGCGTTCGTAGATCGACTGGTAAAGACTGTATTTCAAATATGGCTTCTGCCTGTATACGCGAAGTTGACTGTATGTTTAAAATATCTTCTTATTAAACTGTCTGGACACTGACAAAGTTCTCAATGCTTCGGTTTGAAGGTAGGGACCCTCATTATGCTACCGTGTTAGTGTGGGGCTATTTTGAGCCTAGTTAGTGGTATTAACAAGCGATTTTTATTTGTCATTACACTATGCCCAATATACTAGCGTTATACTAGCTTTATAGGCGAAACTGTTTTTAGAGATAAAACTATTTACATTCGATAATCATGAAAACAAATCTCAGATAACGGTTGACTAGGTAACAATGTGTAATTAGACCAAAGGTTCATTTTGCGCCGGAGTTCTCCTTTAAGTTTATCAAGCGACGAGAATACTTTTTGTGCGCAAAAAAACAAACAAAAATAACAACTTTATTCAATTATTAATTTCCTTCTCTGTGGACCTCGGGTTAGTTCGTACAACCAGTCTTACCGACCCAAAACTTCTAATAAGTCTATATTCAATTTCACTGTATATGCATAAATGGCTTTAAACCATTTTCCTTTTACCAGTTTTTCACTGCCTTTCTGATTTAATACCATTTTACAATCAGGAATAATCAACGCATTCTCATCCTTTGGCGTCATATAGGTGACGCCATATGACATTTCGTCGAAATCTTACGCACATGGCATCCTTTAGCGTCAATATAACACGCACTGTTATGGGTAGGTTTTGGTCTGGGGTAGGGTACGGTTATGACGCCTTGGGATCTGCGTCTCATATTCACGCTAAACGATGTGCGTCGGATTTAGACGAGCGTCACCTGTATGACGCCTTGGGTTCTGCGTCTCATATTGATGCTAAAGGATGCCATGTGCGTAAGATTTCAACGAAATGTCCAAAGCGTCACATGTATGACGCCAAAGGATGAGAACGGGCTGGAATAATTGTCTTTTAATGTCTTGAATAGGTGTGACCCCTGGGTTTTCAAGGGCCCTTAGGATGCCTGATCTTCCTTCTTCCTCTCCACTATGTTTATCTTTATGCTCTTGTATTTCTACACTCTTTATCTGTTATTTAATGTGTTTTCTAATCAGTCCTTGAGGATGTATCTTTGTTCTGTGCCTCAGTGAGAAGATTGAATTGCATTATGATTTGATTGTTTTTCCTTTTAAGTAGGATTTTGTTATCGAATAACCCTTATGCCAGCATATCAATGAAATGGAGAAAGATTGCACTAAAATTGTATTATTTCTCTCTCTCTCTCTCTCTCTCTCTCTCTCTCTCTCTCTCTCTCTCTCTCTCTCTCTCTCTCTCTCTCTCTCTCTCTCTCTCTCTCTCTCTCTCTCTCTCTCTCTCTCTCTCTCTCTGTCTGTATCTCTATTTGTTCCTTTCATTTTAGTGTGCATGGGCTTTCCCCAATAGGACAACTTGGAAACTTTGAGGTCCATTGAGCGGCCAGCATTAGATAATCAATCAATGCAGCCCACGTCCCCCAAATGAGCATTCTGATGTCACTGATGTGGAACAACATGGTCTGAATTCACCATTGAGATTCCAGGGAGAAATGAGGTCATCTTCACTGGGGCTCATGCACACGAGAGCACAGCAATCCATAATCACACCAGGATATGATGCTTAAAACATAACACACGGATATTAATGAAACGAATACGACTAAAGAATCTCATAAAATGATGCGATTATGCACCACTTATCTGCTCAAGGCCAGACGTAATCTGCTGAATTTTATTGCATTTTATCACACTGATTTTAGGTGAAACATGATAAATTGATCTAAGAGCACTACCTACTGAGCTGAAATGATAATCAAATTATTGAAGAATACTTCAAACACACGCGAAGGTCTTTTCAGTTTTGTGGAAATCTGCAGGGCACATATTTCAGAATTATCAAGGTATTTGTGGACAGAAAATAAGATCCAGATATCTACATTATTTCCTGTCCACAAGTGAAGAAAAACATGCTATCAGGAGAATTTAAATGTTTTCTTTCCCCATCCTGGCTTTTGAATGTCTGTCTGTACAAGGCAGCTGGTCGTTCAGCTGGTGTCAATTACTCAGTGAAAATGGTATTTGTATTGTCTGCTAAAGAGAATATGGTGCCTCAGTGGGGGGGAAAAAAAAGGTTTGATGAAAATCATTTTACAAACCGAGTCCATGTTCCTCTTGTTTTAGAGTTTCATTAGGTGAAATTCATGCTGAGAAAGCTGTATTTTCAAGCAAATTTATCTTGTAACCCAATGTTTGAAATATTCCGCTGTGCGCCAACAGACAAGAAACCGCAATCCACATTTGTTTCCTTATCATAGCAGATGCAGACAGATTTTAGTCAGTGTTGCCATGTCCTCTAATTTGTGCTTGCTTGGTAGTTACGATTGTTGAGGGGTTTATTTCCAGAATACAGTCTCGCTTTATCCCCCCTTTGCACAATAAATTGTGACCAACTGCTATTTGCAGCTGTCAAATCTTCCCAGCTGATATAGTTTGTCATTATTTTATCACTGTAATTTGTTTCACTCTTTTCCTCCCATGTTCCCTTTCCTTATAGGTCTATGCACAAGTTTAAACTTTCTTCAAGGTTACACTTTATTCAAACGTCACTTTAATCAGTTTATTAATTGATTTAGATGACCAGTTGTATATGTGAAACATTTAATTAATTTTGTGAAATGATAAAATTATTGAAAACAGCAGGTTATAATCTAGCCTTGTTTAATGCATATATTTTTTTACATTAAATGTGCTGTATACATTTTTTTTGACCAAAGCATATAATATGTTTGCAGAGATTTAGGAAACATGCTAAGTTCAAACACTTTCTCAGAAAAACAAAGCAAAAAACAGTTATTCTACTTTGAAATGTGCTTTCCGGTCCGAATGTCTGTTTTTGTTTTGGACTGTTTGATCCTGCCCACTGCCAATTTACCCAATAGTCTTTTGACACCCCATTACTAATTGCGCTTTTTTCTGTTGCGTGTCCTCAATCTGGCAACCTATGTGAGTGTTCTCCTTAAAAATACAGTGTACCAGTCTCTAATGCCGAGTTCAGACTGCACGATTTTAGCCCCGATTTTGGCTCGCCGACAGGTTTTGAGAAATCGCCGACAAATGCCCAAAATCACAGGCGAATCGGTGCTCATTCACGTGAGTGACAATCACGCAGTGTGAATGAGCAAAGACGCAATCTAATGCCGAGTTCAGACTGCACGATTTTCAAAATAATCGGGTCACTGTTGTTTTCGCACTGCATGACTATCTGGGGTAACATTCAGTTGCTGCTGTGTTCACACTGCACGATGGTCGGCGACAGGAGGTTTCACACTGCATGACTTTACAAAAGAAAGAATCGCCGACAACTTCTGCCTGGTCCGCAAACTACGTTTCACAACCAAACAAACGCGAGAAGTGACAGGAAATAACGGAAGATCACGCGTGCGTGAGACCGGAGTTCTCGTGCGACACTGAATTTGTTATTAAAAATGATAGCCTACAAATTGTCTGTGCACTGATTTGTAGCGAAAATGGAAAAAAAATAATAAACAGTTTATGCAGGAAATGGTTGGGAAGACGAGGGGAGCAAGGACTGTGTTTTGCAAAGAGAGTTGGGGGTAAATAAATAATTTTGCAAATGTCCTGCTGTTGCTGCTGGTCATGCAAATGTGTGTGCTTTGTTTCTGTTTGATATAATTATAAATATAGGCCTATCTATTAAAATACTGATATTCTGGTCTATAACTCCTCCTCCTCCTCCTCCTCCTCCTCCCTGTATCTTGCTCTCTCTCATTGGCTGTCGGTCATCGCCGATGTAGTTTTCAGTCAGAACACATTCACACAGCAGGATTGTGAATCCCCAACAGGTCCAGATATTTAGCATGCCAAATATCTCACAGGCGTCGGCGACTCGTCGGCGATTCTCTCAGATCGCGTCTTTGCTCATTCACACTGCGTGATTGACACTTGCGTGAACGAGCTCCGATTTGCCTGTGATTTCGGGCATTTGTCGGCGATTTCTCAAAACCTGTCGGCGAGCCAAAATCGGGGCTAAAATCGTGCAGTCTGAACTCGGCATAAGAGAATCGCCGACGAGTCGCCGACGCCCGTGAGATATTTGGCATGCTAAATATCTGGACCTGTCGGCGATTCACAATCCTGCTGTGTGAATGTGTTCTGACTGAAAACTACATCGGCGATGACCGACAGCCACTGAGAGAGCAAGATACAGGGAGGAGGAGGAGGAGGAGTTATAGACCAGAATATCAGTATTTTAATAGATAGGCCTATATTTACAATTATATCAAACAGAAACAAAGCACAAACATTTGCATGACCAGCAGCAACAGCAGGACATTTGCAAAATTATTTATTTACCCCCAACTCTCTTTGCAAAACACAGTCCTTGCTCCCCTCGTCTTCCCAACCATTTCCTGCATAAACTGTTTATTTTATTTTTTTTCATTTTCGCTACAAATCAGTGCACAGACAATTTGTAGGCAACCTTTTTTAATAACAAATTCAGTGTCGCGCGAGAACTCCGGTCTCACCCACGCGTGATCTTCCGTTATTTCCTATCACTATCACTTCTCGCGTTTGTTTGGTTGTGAAACGTAGTTTGCGGACCAGGCAGAAGTTGTCGGCGATTCTTTCTTTTGTAAAGTCATGCAGTGTGAAACCTCCTGTCGCCGATCCATCGTGCAGTGTGAACACAGCAGCAACTGAATGTTACCCCAGATAGTCATGCAGTGTGAAAACTACAGTGACCCGATTATTTTGAAAATCGTGCAGTCTGAACTCGGCATAAGACGATATGAAACCGCCCGTATTTCCTATTACCAAACATGTAACCAATCCGGTCAAAGTGTGGGGACATATATGGCTGAATTAAACGAATATTTCCACTTGCCATTGTGTAGCATTTACTACAGTTGACCCAGTGGATTAGGTATTCTGGGCGGATGTGATTGAGTGGAGGCGGGGCTAATTTGCATATTTATGGTTCTGCATACAAAATGAAGCAAGGGTGTTGAGTTACATTCAAGCTATTTTAAGGCATGGAGAAATTATTTCACAGGGAAAAAAAAGTTTAAATATGTAATTTTGATTATCAAAGATGAGTTTTAAGGGATAATTATTGATTGCAAGAAATTAATGTATTTACAAATTATTACTTTTTATATGATTAAATCAGATCAAATAAATGAAGCAATTTCGCCCTTTTTCCAATAATCCAAAACCTTATTTTGTACTTTTTTTTCAGATCAGGTTGCTTGTGAGATCTGGCAACGCTGATTTTAGTGGCTGTGAAGAAGAGACACTGCAGAAGTCGTGTCCTGTTCCTAAGAGGGACGTGTTTGTGCTGTCTCTGCATCCCATAAGAGTTCCCTGCTCTGAATTATTGAGAGGAAGAACTGGGCAATCCATCACAAGAGAGGAGACATGAAGACGCCTGTCATAGCTGCTGGGAGGGGGTGTGTATGTGTGAAGAGTCACCTCACAGCTCATCAACACAGTGAGAAGCATCTACACTCCCTTCTTTCACAAACCATCAAAACCGACCCCACCAATTGAAATGACTCAATCTATTCATAGACTCCCTTTTGCTGTGGGACAGTTTTCACTGTGAAAATGCAAAATTCCATACAGGGACGTCTCAGCAATGATTTGAATCAGAATTGTTTTTATTATTATATATTAACTTGCTTTAAACTCTTTAGATAAAGTGTCTGAATAAACTGATGCACAGTGTTTTAGGAGAGGTAGCCTCACTTCACTATAAAGCTGTGGGCACAATAAGGCATTTTCACCACACTGCTGCTTGAAAAAGTAGCTTGTTGATGGAAAAAGTTTAGCCTTTTTTTATATGAACTACAACTGAAAACCAAAGTAAAGTTGGCAGTGGGGCGGCAGTTGCTCAGTGGTTCATGTAGGTTGTCTAAACCGGAAAGTTGGTGGTTCAATCCCCGGTTCCACCTGACCAAGTGTCGAGGTGTCCATGAGCAAGACCAACACATTCTCATCCTTTGGCGTCATATAGGTGACGCCATATGACATTTTGTCGAAATCTTACGCACATGGCATCCTTTAGCGTCAATATAACACGCACTGTTATGGGTAGGTTTTGGTCTGGGGTAGGGTTACGGTTAGGACGCCTTGGGATCTGCGTCTCATATTGACGCTAAAGGATGCCATGTGCGTAAGATTTCGACGAAATGTCCAAAGCGTCACATGTATGACGCCTTGGGATGAGAACGGGCTGGCAAGACACCTAACCCCAGCTGCTCCCGATGAGCTGGATGGCGCCTTGCATGGCTGACACCGCCGTCGGTGTATGAATGGGTGAATGTGAGGCAAAATGTAAAGCGCTTTGGTGGCCATTGGGTCTGTGAAAGCGCTATATAAATGCAGTCCATTTACCATTTATAAATTCACTAAAATAATTCGCTCCTTTTGAGTTATTTTCCTTTATTTTGTCTTATGGTGCGTTCAAGTCTGGGAAGTTGGTATTTACGAGTTTGGAAGTCGTGTTTTTAAAAAAGCCTGACAGTATCACTGCTAAATACCTGTATTGTGGTATTCCACCACTAACACACCCCCAACTCGTAAACTCTGGGCTTAAAGAAAATCCCAAGCTTCCCACTCGTATTTACGAATTTTTAGTGGTGTTCATGTGCATCAAACTCGTAAATAATCTATCTTTCCGACATGACTTGAACACACCATAGGCAAATGAATCTGTAAATTCAAATCAGACTTTCCATGGCAAAGATGCACTCAACCTTTCTGAAAGTATTGTTTTCATATATACAAATCTTTCCCAGATGATATTTCCTGGGAATTGATTTCGTTTATTTGTGCATTGCATGCATCATTTAATTGCGCTCATCCGTCCTGGCAGAGCCGGCTCTGGACACAGTAATGGAAAAGGTGTGTTATAGAAGAGTACGTTTTTGGCACAGCTTTGTAAAATCGTGGACAGTTCATAAAATGACGGTACATCATAAATAATGTGCCCATTTCTTAATTTGTAGTCTGTCCATGTCTGCTTCCTCCATAAGATTTCAATTTAAAAAATAAATTGGGATGCTGGATCTAGAGCCATCAGCATTTCATTATGGCACCAACCAGTCCATCATCCCATTATTGGTCCATTATGCCATCAAACAGGATAATAAATAATACAAATACACAAACACATTGCTACTGTCAATGTATAGATCCCACAGTGTTCCTGAACTACATGCAGCTTCCTTCTAAAGTGATTTTGAACTTTCTAACTTTCTAGGAAACAGCTTCTTGTGTCATAAAACAGTGCCCTGAATCTGAAGAATCATTTTATTACAGCAGAGTATGATGTTAACATCTTCATGAAACAAATAGGTACATTTTGAGGAAGAAAAAGCCACCGTATGCTCTCAATGGACTTTTCTTTTCCTTCGCAACCTTTTGTCCTGCTACAGATGAACTATGCAGACTTAATGGGAGTAGGTGAAATGTGCAAATCAGCATGTCATTGCACCTTGGCCTTATTTGTCCTAATTACCTCAGGCTAATTCACAGTGTCTTCTTTAAATTGTTTCCAAATGAAGTCCTAGACTAGCGGAATCTTGTGGCACTATCAATATGCTCGCGATAGAAGATCCACGGTGAATTACCTCACTGCCTGCTGCTTCTGATTGCTACTGAGAGATAAAACTGCTCCTTAATTGCTGGTTTAGGATCCGCTTCTCGTACACAGACTCAAATCTAATATGTGCTATAAGTGACGTTTTCTAATCAACAGAATTAGACCTCTTTTCCCAAATTCCCACCCTCCAAAGACATATTAGCAAGTTCACTCTTGAAAATAATAAGGTTCCTAAAAAAGAAGCTAGGCTACTGTATCTCCCTTGTATTACCTTTTTGCACTTTAAAGAACCTTTTTAGCGAACAGTGTTATCTTGATATTTCAATGTCAATCTTTTGTTCTTAACCCAACTGAGGCTGTTTGAAAAGCAGAAAAGTAAACTCTTTTTGCCCTCCAGTACATCATCTTTTGATTCAACTCTGCATCATTGCCAACCTTGTTGAGATGAACATCTGCCAGTATGTGAGCCAGTGCTGGTGTAACGTATAAGAAATGTTTCTGGCAATGCCATTGAAAGCTAACGAGTAGCCTACAGTATCTGCTCATCTTGTAGTCATAATTAGGCTGTGAATGTGACGGAGGCTGAGCCCACTTGGAGGTGCTGGCATGCTAGTGTCCACACAGCTCGGTTTCTACAGCTCACCGAGCCAGACGTCCTGCATTGCCCTCGCTACGCCAAAGGACAGATTGAGGCAAGTGCCTCTCAGTATGTGTGTGATAGAGTTAGAGCCCTTACACTGGAGAAAGGCTATTTTGCACTCATGTAGCTATATGGTGTTGAGACAGTAAAGGCATTTTATGCGATTTTCAGAATGAAAAACTAGCTTACAGCTTGATGAAATATGTAGATGAAATAAATGTTTCAAACAGTATGCTTCATTTTTGTCAAGTAGCCTAAATGTCATCCAATTACCATCTTGGACATAAAAAATTCTGTCACGAGTATGTTAGTTTCTTCGTGTTTTAGGCCACGTTTACACGACAACGATGTACTAAAAATGGAAACGTTTTTCTTTTGCATTTTTCGCATGGGGGAGACCGAGGATGGTTGTAACATTTTTGACCTTTCTGTCTATATCTTGGAGTACTTTTAAGCCAGTGTGTTCAAAATGTGATTCAAACTAGTTACAAGTGTCTGCTATCAAATGACATAACTTTTATCTTTGCAACACAAACAGAAAATGCATGGTTTAGTTTCAAACACGAGGAGTGAAATGTTACAATTCACCCTGGGTTGTCTGGGTAAGTTGTAACATACCCTGGGGTGAGATGTAACATTATGAGATCCACCAGGGTGATATGTAACATAATGAAATAAGGATTTTGACAAAAAACAAACAAAAAAGGATTTTGAAAGCTTTTTATTCAACACTGACTTTTCAATATAACTGATGTGTGTCTGTGTGTGTGTCACTCTTAGTCATAGTAATTGACCACTATAAATTTAACTTGAACACAAAACATTGTTTGTGTGTAAGCTTGTTTGTTACTGTCAGTTATAGTATTGGCCATAATAAAATTTAAATTAAACATGTGTGTGTGTGTGTGTGTGTGTGTGTGTGTGTGTGTGTGTGTGTGTGTGTGTGTGTGTGTGTGTGTGTGTGTGTGTGTGTGTGTGTGTGTGTGTGTGTGTGTGTGTGTGTGTGTGTGTGTGTGTGTGTGTGTGTGTGTGTGTGTGTGTGTGTGACGTGTGTAAGGTGTTAGGGTTAGGTTGTAACGTTTCATTGTTGTTACAACTAACCCAGAGTCATGTATGAACTAGCTCACCTTACAGCTAACAGGCAAAACATTTGCACTAACAACTTACATGAAAAATATCTACACAGACACACAATAAACATAATTTAAATTTGATGAGTTTAACTATAAAGCAGAAATTCCCATAACAAAAATAAACAAAGTAAAAAAAGTTACTTTCATACCTCAAAATTGTTTTTTCCACTCTAACATCTGCTGTGTTTGCCACAGGGTTCTACTTTATTACATGTGGAATAAGGACTAAACTGAGCATGTGTGAAGTGAATCAGGGGATTTGTAACTAGTTCCTGATTGTACAGATTGGAATTGTTACAACTGACCCGTGTTACAACCATCCCCGGTCTCCCCCAGATGACAACATTGTCAGAAAGATCCCTGTTCACACATATTCACGGAAATGACTTAAAGCGCTGTATTTCGCTGTCAGGCCAGTAGTTGCCGATGTCACACTACGCACCTATAGACTGAACACATAATACACATGCACGGGATGTCACCTTTTTCATAAATTCGCGTTTTTGTAGTTTACACGGCGACTGTAACTGTAATGTTTTAAAAAACCTGCACTTTGAAACCAGTTTTCAAAAGTTTGCGTTTTCAGGAACCCAAAACGCTGTTGTCGTGTAAATGAATGGCCAAAACGCATATAAAGTTTTCAGTTTTTAGTTGAAAATTATGTCGACCCCTCAGTTTGGTTTTGTTCCGTTCCTGTTTGCCTGTGTTTCCTTAGTTTCAATGGTTGGTAATGAGTTGCGCACCTGTTTCTGGATCTGTTGATTAGTTGATTAGGTTATATTATTATTCCTGTTATCTCCTGCATGTTCCTTGTTGTATTTATTAAATAATGTTTGTGTTATTCTGGAATATACCTAAGGGGACATGGAGATGGAACAAAATATATGAGATTGGAGGAAAAATTATATTTTGATTCTTTTGCGTTCCAAGGAAACGGTTCTCTCGCAAAACGATTGCATTCCTCCAAGAAACTTTTGCAAAAGCACTGAAATATAGTTTTTCCTCACACCGCATAATGCAAAGTTTCTCAGGGGAATGCAAATGTTTTGCGAGCAAACACAAAGTTTCACAGGGGAAAGCAAAAGTTTTGCGAGCAAACCCAAAGTTTCACAGGGGAAAGCAAAAGTGTTGTGAGAAGACAAAAGCATTGAAATGTAATATTTCCTCCCATTTAACTTTTTTACCATCAATGTCCCTTTAGGGGCTCTGTAGAAATCAGATCAAATAATAATGCATAATACAAATCGCAGCTGATGTTACTTACAATAATATTACTTCCACTGTAATATCCGGTCAAGTCAGCCACCTAGCAACACCCTGGCAACCACTCATAACACCTTAGCATTTGTGGGATCATTCACTTTTTAATTTTATTTATTGAAAATATTTGTTTATTAAACATTATTCAATTATTAAAACCTTAAGACCTTAAGTTACAAAACATAATTTAACAGAACATAAATGAATGACACACACACACACACAGAATATTGAAAATGCACAGTCTTCTCTTCGTATAAAGTAAAAACTGCTTTTTGCTATTCAGATCACATTGTGTCAGATAGAACAGCAATGATGTCATATCCTCAGGTGTTGAGCCTCTTTTCATCACAGGACATTAGTATTCCTGCAGCAGCGAGCTGTGATTGTGATCTCTGTCGGGGTGTTTCTGTTTGTCTCAATAAGAGAGTACAGCGAAAGTGACTTCACCGAAGGAGAGCAGAGAGAGATGAAAATGCCATAAGGATCCTTGAGCGTGACTCTCAGCCACCCACACTGCCAGGCGTGGGAGGCAGAGGTAATTCTCCTGTGCCAGCCACACGCTAATGGCAGTAATGCTGCACAAGCACAACACCAAATGCCAGTGCTTTCCTTTTTTGGCTGTGCCTTATACTTGTTAACTGTCTCTCTCCAGTGTATTTGGAGATAATGGGCCCCTCGGAGCGACTATCCTCTGGTTTCCTTTCAACTGTAGCATATTTCTGCTACATGTCAGCTTTGTGTTTTTGTAACACAGCTCTGGAATAAATGTTAAACCCTTATAAAATATATTGGTTTAGTAAAACTCATTTCCAGAGGGAAATAATGATGTATAATTGAAGCTCATGTTATAATGCGATTTTTCCCCAAAAAATCTATTAAAGTATAGGCTATTGTTTAGTAAAAAGCTGACACTTTTTTGCAATGCATCCAGACCAATTGCATTTTTGTTGATAAATCCAAAGGGACACTTAAAGCCACCATCAAAATGGGTAATTCGCGGCCTACATTTTTCCGTTTCACTCAGAAATACGTCACAATAGGGAAGACCAGACTACCGCAACTTCTGTTTCATGTCAACTTTATATAACAGCGGAACAGACACTGTAAAAAAAGTTGCTGCCTTAAATTTTCAAGTACAATTAACTTGGATGTTTAAGTCATTTCAACTTAAATTACATTAAACTGAGCTTAAAAATTGTTGAATCTTGTATAACTTATAACAAAAAGTTGAAATGAGTTTAAGCAATGTAAAAACATGTTGTCATAACTTATTGAACATATAATTTTTTACAGTGTAAGGTCTCATTCACTAACCGTGTGCACAGTAAAAACACATTAATATTCATAAATTTGTCAAACAGAAATCAATACATTTGTGCTAAATGTATTATGTGTTAAGAATATTAACACTGTATATTAAGAATGTGGAATGTGTTAAACAGAGAATGTTTATTTTTTAATATAATAATCTTAGATTATAAAATAAGATTCATTCAAATAATATGATATTGTAATATTAATAGTTTGATCTAGGATTGTTTAGACATAAAAATGCAACCGATCATCATTCATGTTAGTTAATGTTTTTACGCAGAAATCAATACGTTAATTATAATATTATACTTAATAATATTGATCAAAATATGAATAAAATAATATGAAACAAAATCATATTTTAATAGCTCGATATATTATAGTTTAGGCATTAAAATGCAACTGATCATGTGTGGCCTATAGTCTATGCCTGTGTAAATGTGTTTGTTTTAACTGGTTTTGACATATTTCACTTTCATCCGAAATCTTGACGCACATCTTTATAGAGCATAAGGATACTTTTGAATTGTGATTAATGACTGTACAAGACAAATTGTTACAGAGGCCCTTATATGGAGACGGTTTGGGCGTGTCTTATGGTAATTAGTAATGACAGACTCATATTCCCTCATTTAGCATAAACTGGATTCATTTACAAGAGAACAAATGTGCAGACACACCTGTTGTGAATCTGGTGGAAGTTTTCCATGAGAGGTAAGAATGCTTGTAGCACTCTGCAAAAAAGTAATTGTTGTTTAGATTGTCTTGTTACATTAATAAGCCCATGCATATCAACATGATGGCTGAATTCTCTTTCCCCCCTTAGTATCTGTCATTGTTTAATACTCGGCTGATTTTCACACAACACAAGCATAAATCATTATCAGCATTCCTGGACATATTGCCCATAGTTAATCTAAAAAGGCAATTTGGCAATGTATTCAAGCATATCTCGCTCTTATAGGATTATTCAAACCACCCTCAGCATTTGGTCAATATCCACATAATAAATATCATCTTCCTTCTGCAGCCTTTTTTTTTTTTTTTTACCTCATATGAACATTTCCTTTAGACTGTTGAGGAAAAGCCTACAAATTCCAGCCATGTTGTTGCTGGACGGCTTCTGTGGGATGGATATTCTGTGTGTGTCACAATCTGTAATTACTCGTGGACAGGATATGAATTGATCTGCTGGTTTAATTCCCGAGGGCTGTGACCGCGGTGTCACTCGGGTAGGGTTCAGTGCTATCTCTCAGAAATTCACTGGCTTTTGTCTAGACTTGCATGTTCCAGTGAGAATGAAAAGGGCAGAGGATGAGTACAAAGAAAATCTGATTCACTAGTTTATTAAACCGTTTTCTACAAATCCATAGGGGAAAATGAGGATAGAAGAGGATGTCAAAGAGGAAGGGGAGGGGCTAATCTGAGTCCACTAAAAGAGCAGACAGATGCCCTAATCCCATTCGCATAGGAAAGATGACTTTGATAAACTGTTAGCCTGTGCTGATCTTTGGAAATGAGGAGGCAAAATCCCGTTTTTGGGTTTGGATTTATCTATTCCAATGTTACAATTCCATTTGGTGTTTATATATTTTTGGGGGCTTAAAAGTACATGAAATTAATAATTTTATCTTCTTATCTTCATAATTTTATCTCCACTTGACCCATTTTGAGGTCTGTGCACTATAAAGTAAACCCTACCCCCAAACAAAAAAAGACAAGTAGCCTACTGTTTTATTTAGGATTTTAAATATTTTACATAGCTTATTTTGTGTATCTTATTTAACTGAGTTAGTCAACTTCAGTAAACACAGCAAATATAATGATGTGTTTAATTTAACCTAGCTGAGTAGACACTAAAATCTGGTTCAAGTTCATTTCAAGTGGATGAGTTGTTTACTCTAATTATGCTAAGTCCTCCTGGGACTCTGGACAATTTCACATTTCTCTGTCTTTTGTATTGACAAAAAACAATACATGATGAACAAAGCATGCATAATGGGTGTGTTATTGTTGCTGGATGTGTTTTCATTCTTGTGCTGCCACAGAGAATTATGGAAAATGTAGTTTGGTCATGCATGATATTCTTCATCAACGATAAAACTAAAAGACGTAAATGACATTCCGATGTATTCTAAATGAAAGGTATAGATTGTACTGAATGTCAGCTTGCTTATTTGGCTCAAGATAAGGATTTATCAAGTCCACATGTCATGCAAACAAGAAACTAAGCTTCTAACCACATCAGCTCGAGAGCTCTCCAGTCACACAACTTTGCAATGCTGTTTGCGAATGTACGTTAGAACTATGTTTTCGGAGCCCCTAAGGGGACATGGTGGTGCCAAAAAAAAAAAAAGTTAAGAAAAAAACTCCGTGTTTTTGCGTTATCTCACAAATGTTTTGCGTTCTCCCGAGAAACTTTTCATTTACTTGCAAAAGGTTTGCGTTCCCCTGAGAAACGTAGTGTTTGCTCTCAAAGCTTTTGAATTCCCTCGCAAAAAAATGTCCTCGTTTTTTTGAGAGTGAACGCAAAGTTTCTCGTGTTAACGCAAACACAAAATTTCTCGTGGGATTGCAAAATATTTGCAAGAGAACGCAAAAACATTGCCAAATAATTTTTCCACCCATCTCATTTTTTTCTACACCATGTCCCTTTAGGGGCTCAGTATATACCAACTAAGAAAGTCTGGGCTTAAAGAAAATAGTTTCCCACTCATAATTTTCCACTTTGTTAGAAATATATGTAATTTAATATTTAGTAATATTTGTTTTGGTTTAGTTTTGTACTGCCAATTACTTACTCATCCAATTTCTTTTGAGGATGCAATTCCTTCCCACCTCGAGAGAAAATGCCCCAGCATACACTCTTAAAAATAAAGGTTCCAATTGGTTTCCCATCTCGAAGCACTTTTGAGGCCTGATTGTTTTTATATATCAACCACATTCAATCTCTTCTCTTCCTTGACGTTATTTTCTTTGCTACCATGTCTTGTAAAAATAGCATGCGCATCAATTATTCATTATGTAGGCTAGCATCTCTCCATTACATCCATCAGTTCGTTGCTTTATGGCTTTTATCTGTGGCATCTTCTGATAAACACACTTTTCGTTTTATCTTCTGGTGCACCCCTTTGAAAGCCCCATGTGGTGTTATTTTTGAGAGATTTTGAGAAAAGTAGAGTGTGGTTTTAAGTGCTGCTTGCTTTGCAAAAGCCAAATCTGTTGTTATACAACATGTTCTCAAACAGCTACTGCAAAGTAACATCCAGAGACATCCTGACTCTATTTATAACCACTTTCGTTGTCTCATCATGGACAGACAGAACATGCGTATCATGACATTTGGCAGCCCTCATTTAGTTCCATTCCAAAATCTAGCAAATCTATTGATTAATTCTACTTCTAAAAGAACGCATGGCAGTCTATATCTTGTAAACCAACTTTGTTTACCCTTTGGCCCGTGATGAAGTGTGTCTGACATGAAATATTTCCTTGTTTGTTTGTATGTTTGTTTGTTTGTAACAGCTGTTGTTGTTATTTAATCACTCACCCATGGAGTCAGTCTAGGTCTGTTAATTGCAATAATTACAGCCACTGTTCATTTGTCTGTGATTACATGTGTTACAGGGTTCCTGCTCCTTTAGTCCTGTAATTTGTGAATCAGTGGTAGTTAACCTCCAATCTATTAGGATTTCAGCATTTTTATATGTAGGTAAATGTCATGAGAAAATATCCAAGCCACTTTTTAATTCAGGATGAAGCCTGCAAAAATAAATAAATAAATACAATTATTTTCCCCATCAGAAAAGGGCAGACCATTTCAGGAATCAGACAAATAACTTAGCTTTTTTTTTTTTTTTTTTTTTTTTTTTAAATCTTCTAGTAATTATAATGCTAACGAGATTCCATTACCACTTCATAATTTAGCCAGAGGCTATCGGAGACTCATTCCGAAGTACCACAGTTCCACTTTAAACCAGTTTTTTAATTAGGCTACCGACAGTGTTTTCCCAGTAAACGCTCAAAAACTGCCCATAGCAGGTGCTCTTCAGAATGACTCTAAATAGAATTTTCACACCAAGGAGTGGAAATTGCATTAACACATTACAGTAGACGATATCCAAGTATATTTAGAGTGTGATGGTGTGGCTCACGGGAGGGTGTGTGCAGAGACCATAGTTTTCCAAAGCTGTGAGTGTGACTTTGACACATTCATCCTATATGAATCTCATTAAACAGGCTGGTAAGGGTTTAAGGGGCATATTCCGTAATGCAGCTGAGCTCCCTCTGCCCAGATGCCTACCTGGGACCAGGGGTGCTATTACATCCCATTCCATAAAGCAAAATAGCCTGCATTATGGCATGAACATCGAGCAATTAAAGCTGTTCCTTCGATTCCACCCCTCCCTCTGCAGATCTTTTCACTTTTGGGTCCAAAGCACAGTTTATTTTTGCATTATAAACGTAGCAATGCATGAGTAGGCTACATACTAACTGTGTTTAGGTAAAGAATCAGAAGAAAACACAAGTTTGTACCTTCAGTTCAATTTCTATTTCAAAACTTTACATGCTACTTGTGATTGTGATGTACGGTGGCTTTACCATTTACTTCACAACAAAAATGCTGTGCAATGAGCTATGGGAAATTAATTGAGTTATTCAAATGAATTTGAGGAATCGGTTTGGAGTTCATTGAAATGAGCCGCTCAAACAAACTGACTCGCTAAAATGAATCAAACTATTTGAGACATTCTAGGAAAAAGAAAGAAAGAAAAGGCCTTGCTTGAGGTTTGAAGGGTTTTTAGGCCTTAGAATTGCAAGTTATTTGCTTAGTCCCAACACTGACACTTCAAGTTCACTCGTTGGTGCACATTTTCACTCCGACTAAATTAACTGAACACGCCTGAAGCCTATAGGATTAGGAGACCAAAACAGCATAGGGACTCTTTACTAAAAAACTGAAGACAGGAGCACAGGAGAGCTGTGATGCAGTTTTTTTAAGGCCCAAAAAGGCCTCACAGTCCCCGAGGATGAACAGAGTGCAGTAATTAAAAAAGAAGAATTAAGGGAGTGCACTTGCTGTTCTAATTGCTTCACTGTTTTATCCATGACAGGGGAGAGTTGGCACCGAACGGCCAGTCAGTATTCATTACTTCAATGGTTTGATAGTTTGCCCACCATTTTAGAAAACCCCAGAGGCTTGCATAAGACCTGCACCTGGTCTACTTGATCTCATTAAAAGGATTTGCTCTAAAATCTCATTTCATGCTGGTAAAAACTGATGGTAAAGCTCATTTCAGCCCTATACGTCCTTAGCTTACCACATATGATTTCCTCATACATACCCTTAATTGTCTTTTAGATTACCATCACCTCTGTAATTGCAATATACTTCCTGCTTTCACATCTAATAGCTGTAATTTCACTTTTCTTCCCAGTTTGAGCCCCTACATGCCACCACTTCCAAAGTCCAGCTTGTTTTTGTTTCGTATCGGTTTGTTGTGCTTGGTTTCTATCCAGCTCACTGGTGGCATCTGCCCAGCCCGTCCGTTGCATTGCGCAACGACAGATGGTAGACCCAGCTGGTGTTCCCTCTCAGCCCCTCTTTTCATGGGTCATTCAGCCGTGACCCAGGAAATATAGTATAAAACTTGACTCAAACTGCCTTCCTGCATTGCATCCAATGCTTAGAGAGGGTTGCAAACAGGATGAAGATTTAAAAAGGAATGACATTCTGGTGGTGCTGTAAGTGTAGTTTTGCATTTCATTTTTCTTCTGTGTGAAATAAGCTATTAATTTTTTTAGATTTTAATAACCAATGATTGAAATGCCACGTATAGAACGTTTTTATATTTTAATTTCTATAAAAATATGCATTTATGTAATTGTATTAGGCCTATATTAAAAGGGCCTTTTTGTAATTCAGAAACCGTTGTTATTAGCGACACCGTTGGGCCGTTAAGTGAACTGTCTCGGCTGTCTATGGTTCTCGAGAATCAATGCCACGATGTACTCACGAGTCACGACGAAGTTCTGCGAAGAATTTTGGAAAGCGAATAAGCGATACTGTTGACGAACATCCAGACGCAGCTCACACTGCTGAGAATGACGTTTAGATGAATATTTCCTCTCAAAAACAATATCGCACAACAAAAAAATGAAAGCAGTGAGAAAACAGCAGTTAGCACCTGATCATCATAGCGATGACGATATGTTTGCACCAGCAATTCACCGGCATCATGTGGACAGATGAGGTACTTAAATTACACTGTTGTGATAGTTTCTTTATAAAGTATGAGACTATAGACTACATTGTAGCATTCATTTAATGTGTCTTAGAACGGAGATTCCCGGAACCACGTGTAAACATCACAATCTTTTGATTTTCCCTCCAAATACGTCCCGATTTCTCTACATAAAAAACTGTATACTAGGCTTTCATAGACAACCTAGGAAGTTGGGGAAGGTTTCGTTTTTAAGTTTTGGTAAGCTGTTCACATATTAGCAATAAAAAGCAATCAATACAAAAGCAATCAGTACTAGGCTACATAGCCCCTTTAATGTAATGTTATTTATATTTAATATATCGTATTCAATGATTCCTAACAAGGAAATATGTTTTTTTTATATAATAATACAAAAATAAAAAAGTGTGACTTGGAATAAACTATTAGGATTCAAATATTAAAGATTAACCATTTAAGGTTTAACTGACAGTTTTTAAGAATTAGCTGTTTTAAGGCCTTGTATTTTTATTTATACATACATTTATACATTAATAAACAATTATAATAATTAAAAAAATCATTGTTTTAATAAAAATAATTTTATTTTAAGTTACTCTTTGATTCTATGATGGTGGTTGTGAAACCTATAAAAATTGTGACCTAAGAATAAAAATATTAGGATTAAAATATTAAAGATTAAATATTAATGTTAAGTGTTGAAATAATAAATCACAATTTTATGAATTTTGTAGTGTGTATCCTACCAGGTTTTTTAAGGAAGTCTAGTGTAATATGAGCTAAAATAAATACAACAGGTTTTTTTGTTGATGAAGCCTTGTTGAGACTTGAGCCTTACTGCTAGGGCTATGGGGATACATAAAACCAAAAGAGGTTTGGAAATACTGCTTTTATTGACACCAAAGTCAAACAACATGAAACGGTCTTTGAAGGATTACAAAGTTGTTTATTCTTGCCTGTGTTGTTGAAACGACAAAATGTATTTCAGTAAAATTGTATTTGAGTAAATTTCTCTTTCTGTCATGCTTCTGAAATGAAAAGGAGTTTATTCTCATTCTGAATTTTCCCCAACCCCATTCTTAGCACAAACTAGAAAGGCACCAACAGGGAAAACAGACATTTTCAACAAAATGAAAGATTTCCCCACCTGGAAAATAGACCGAAAATCTTCCCAGCATGAAGCTACTTCCATGTGTTTCTGCACTCCTGCGGTGCAAAGTGTCTTTGACTATATCATACCTCCACATAACCTCACACTTCCCTTTTTGCCCTCAGGTTTAACAGCTCGATGAGAAAGCAATGAGCAGCAAAACATGCCTGGAGGAAATACCACAGTATGTGCACTCAAACCAGGCCGTTATGCCACATGCAGGACCATGGAGAGGTTGAAGGAGAAGTGGGCTGAGAAGGTCAGTGTGTTTTTTGTAATTAGTTGGAACGTGACCTCAGAGTAAACCACATGAGCTGAAGGCTTTAATGAACACTATTCATCACTGGCATCCATGCTTCACAGGTGGCAGCTATAGTGTCAGGCCTGAGATGAGTCTCATCCTTCTTCATATGTTTTGTGGGAGGAACAGTGGACTATTTCTGTATTAACTGACATTCTGTTACATAACATTTATAAAGTGACTACAACCCCAAAAGCAGATGGCTTCATTACGATCAGTTGCATTCATCTAAAGCCACTGAGAAGATGACTGATTATCAACAAACACTTCTGAATTTAATTTACCTAGTGGTCCATCTAAATAAACACTGCACACCATGTTAACGTATACTATGTATTATTATATCATGTTTAATGAATAATAAAAAAGAACAATCAAAATAACTTAAACATTCACGCATTGTCAGATATTGCACTTTGCATCTTATTCCTGACCTGTAAATACAAAAATGTAAATAATTAGGGTTAAAATTTTAAAGATCAACTATACAGTAACCATTTTTAAGAATGAGCTGTGTCAAGCTCTTGTGGAATCACATTTGTTTTTCAGGCTTTTTTTTATAAAACAAGATTAACACAAGCAAACAGCACCATAACTGTTAGCATGGATATGGTAAGTAGGCCTACACAACTAGAGGCAAATGTTCTAGGCAATATTAATAATAAAAAATAATTAGTAATAAAAAATATTTAGGATGTTCTATATAGTATGAATGTGTGTTGTATGAAAGTAATCTGGACGTACTATATTCGCCATGCAGTCATTATCACTTCACCTACCAGCGTCAGTTACGTCACTTCACCGCCATTCACAAATCCACTCCCGTGGCCTCATGGGATAGTAAAGTGTCCATCCGATGCACTCTTCAGAATCTCGTCGGAAGAAGTGGGCCATCTGGCTACTTTTGCATAATTGTATGAATACTGTGAATTCGGACACTTCTTTTGACACTGATTTTTACTTGGCATTACATCCATGCTATGGCCTTTCTGGTGTGATTTCCACTGTCACGGCATGAAAGCTGTCCTGGAAGTGCCACTGAATTCAGCAGTACTGTAGCACACACTTCAGGACACCATGTATGAGGCCAGACCCTTCAGGTGCAGCAGGCTGCCTTGAGATAGAGAACAGATTGCTAACCAGTGGGGTGACATTTAGATCAGCTCTCTGAGTCTCATTAGTGGGGGGTGGAGGAAGGGTTATCTTCTATCTGTATGCCAAAGACATTTATTATAATAAAATTGCTGAAAGCAAGTATAGGATTTAATACCATGCACGTAGTCATGTGCTGATGAATATTCTATAGTACTTTGAAGGGTTAGTTCACCCAAAAAATTTCAATTCTGTCTATTAATTACTCACCCTCATGTCGTTCCAAACCTGTAAGGCTTTGGTTCATCTTCGGAACACAAATGAAGATCTTTTTGATGAAATCTGAGAGCTTTCTGTCCCTCCATTGACAGCTAAGCAACTATCACTTTAATGTTTCAATAAGTTCATAAAGAGATCTTAAAACTAATCCATTCAGTACTTATCATTTATTTCATTATTAAATAAAATAATGTGATTTTAAGTGATCAACCGTAACCGCATCAAAGTTCAAGTTCAGGGAATGAGGCGGACATGAAACGTAACTGTACGTTCACACCGCCGCCGACTTGAGCTTCCAAAGCGGCCGGAAGTCATTCATTTTCAATGGAAGCTGGCTTTTCTCAGCTGCAAGGAGCGTCAAATCCATCGGCGTTGCGTTTTGAGCGTTTTGAGCATCAATCAGAAAGTTGAAAGAAGCTCAACTTTATGGTAATGAGCTGTGACGCGGTTCAGCGGCAAGCAGCGGCAAAACGCCAGCAACCAATCGGAATATAGACGTCCTTCGCGCTGGCTGATTCCAGAGAAACACACAATGTAAACTTTCGTTCCTACCAAAACATTAGTTCCGAGGAAATGGAAGAGAAGCTAATAATCGCCGTTGCTGGGTTTCCTATCATTTATGACATGACGTTGTTTGCTTATAGGGACCGCATGAGCGCAACTTTTCTTTGAAATATTTACGAACGCTCGTTTTAAAGGGGGAATGCAATTCATTTGCTCACGGTGACACCGATTTGACCGCAAATAATAATAATAATAGCTAACTATTTTTTTTCCCCCCACCAAATGTGACCAAAACGGTTATAAAAATGCTGTCATTATAAAAGGTTTCTTCAATGTATTGTTTTTTTTTTCTGTTTATTACATTTCATGTTGTGACACTTCTATTCTCCCTGCAACGTCAGAGCGTTCAAACCGTCCAAAGCGTCAACATGCTTCCCCGTACATTTTAACAAGCGTCCTTGACAGGGCGGCCAGAGCTTATTTGACGCTCAAGTCGGCGGCGGTGTGAACGTACAGTACCTTTAATTGTAAGATAAACATCATCATCAAGCTACGCCTTTGTTATTGTTTTGAATAAGTCGACGGAAAAATTCCATACTGTGCCTTTAATACACTTTTTATTTTTTATTTTTTATATATTTTTTTAGAAATATGACAACAATCAAATAACCCATAGAGGGATTGCACGGTCAGAGAGTTTGGGAATATATTGACATAATTTATACACATAAAAACATGATATCAGAGTTTGAAAATCAAACATTTTAGAAGAGAAAAATACATCACGGTTGTTCAAACCGGTGGAGAGCAAGAGTAGGAAGTAATTGGCCCTGTCCCAAATGGTACCCTAAAAACTCACGCTCTTCCTACGAGTCTGCACTTTCGTGACATCACACCGCTTTGACTGTCGAGAAGAAGTCTGCTGCGGAGCTTGCTTCACTGCGGGCTCAGCAAAAGTGTGCATTGAGGGCGCATATCCAGCACAAAGCATGCTGCTCGCGAACACCCTTCTGAAACCTAAAATGACAAATGGGACACCCTTGTGGCTTAACGGACACGTGCACGCTGCAGCCATTGTAAGTCCACAAGACCGTAAGTGCATAGTGTGAAGTGTGCCATTTGGGACAGGGCCATTATAAAAAAAAAATAAAAAAAAGTACATTTTATATATTGTATGAATGTAATCTGTACGTAATACATTCATCATGCTGTCATTATCACGTGACCTACCATTGTTTGTGTGGCTTCACCACCGTGTGGTCTCATGAGATAGTAAAATGTCCATCGTTTGCACACTTTAGAATCTCGTCTGAAGAAGTACTGTAGGTCATTCAGGTACTTTTGTGCAGGCTACTATTTTATGAGAACTTTGAATTCGGACATACTACTTTTGTCACATATTGTTTGTCACCTACTATATAGTAGGGAATTATGTGATTTCAGACGCAGCCCAACTGTTCCAGACTGCGCAATCCCACATAGCCTCATCACCGTCAACACATGAGAGTTTTTTTTTATGTATATCAGTATGAGATCAGAGCAAGTCGGACCACAGTCAGACACATTTCTAACAGGCATGCATCTCACGGTTATCGCTGGTGATGCACAGATTTTGCTCATATCAAATGAGCCTACTGTCCCCGTGAGTGAGTCAGTAAATCATTTGCTGAACCGATTTGTTCAAAAATAAATTAAAAACTCAATATTATTTGTTTGTCAAACTGTTGTGAAAAAAAAATATCACACTTGTAATTTAATTCATCACAGTACTATCATGCAAGTCAAAAAAAACTTTTTTTTAATTTAAAAGATTGACTTCAAATTATCTTTTATGTAATTTTGTATATACTTTGTTAAAAGTGTTATTGTTGTATTCTGTTTGCAAAATTAGTATGTGAGCTGCACACACCCTTCTGTGGCTTCCTGAGCCTCAAGAAATGATTCGTACTGAAATAGTCCTGTTCTGCCTGACTGTAATGATATGCTTCAGAAACCAAAATACTACAGGCGTCCAAAAACCCAAATAAACAGCAGACTTCCCCAAACTCAGGCCAAGATGCATAAAAGGATTCTTATTGGGCTCAATATTTTATATTAGTTTAGGAAAATAACCGGAGGCCATGGCATTTTCTGAGGTTTACCGTGAATATACGACCAGTAATTACCATCAGGTGGTAAACGTATCTTTCATATTATCTCTAATGTACTGCATTTTCCAGACATTCCTGGATATGTGGGTAGATTTTGTGGAACCTTGATCCCATTTGGTGCTGTGCACCCACATCAACAAACAATTCACTTAGCATATCCTGTCTTTTCTTTCCAACTTAAAACTGGAAATACTAAAATCTTTTCTGGATTTTCAACAGCTCCTTCAGTTTCTTCTTCTCAGGTTGTGTAATTTCTCTTTTCTTAAAGTGAAGTATGTTATTTCTCCACTAGTGGCAGCCAAGTGAATTATGCTTTGTATATTTTGATTCATTTTGTGATGCTTACCAAAACATGGTCAATATCTATGGCAATAATACACTTTTTGCCCCTTTCGCCTGTTTCACACATACTCCATTTGCAGTGAAAAGAAGATGTTTTGAAGAATGTTGGGAACCAGACAGTTGACGGCACCCATTGACTTCCATAGTATGAAAAAAAAGACTATAGAAGTCAATGGGTGCCGTCAACTGTCTGGGTTACCAACATTCTTTAAAATATCTTCTTTTGTGTTCAACAGAAGAAAGAAACTCATATAGATTTGAAACAACATGAGGGCGAGTAAATGATGACAAGATTTTCATTTTGGGGGAATCTATCCCTTTAAGACCTTGATATTAATATATTTGCTCAATATTAGCAAAATGTGAATTACAGTGCATATATTTAACAATCTATTTATTTATTGCATTTTTAGACAATTTAAATGACACTATGCCTGTTCTTTATTACCATATGAAACAAACGATCCATTTGCTGCAGATTTTTACAGTCTGCTTTGAGGCTAAAAACCCAACTCTACTGGAAGCATTTTGTGGCGGTGAAGCTGTGATTATTGTTGATGCATTGAAATTCACAGTGCTGACGAGTTTAGATGCTGGAGCATAATCAGATTTCCAGCTGTGTAAATGGGAAAACAATTTTCTGAATTTGTTTTTTGGATGACTTTTACTTTCTTCAGAACGATGGCTCTCCTCCACTTCAGCTTGACCTCAGGGCCAAAATCACACTTAAGCTGATGCGCATTATCACGCGTAGCATGCGGCATGCCATGCCAATATCAACAGAACAGCACATTGAAAACACCCCACAGGGTGGTCCTCCATAAAACACCTAATGAAACATCTTTAGATTTTATCTAATCCTCATGTCTGTGCAGGGAGATCATGCTGAGAGAGGCTTGTAAAATCTCAAGTATTAAGACATATCTTTTGTAGCCGTGTTGATCCCCGCTGAAGCCTGAACAGTTGCAAAGAGGAAGTATCACTTCATCTCTCAGTCATTTGAAACCTGAGGATTTTGCCAAGACAGATGTGTCAGTATCTTAGTGCTGTGTGGAGGACATGTGGTCTAATTGAGGAGGTAAAATACAGGGCAGAGGAGTCAGTGTCTGATCTGTCATTTAAGCACAGTGAAATACGCTGGGATTTGAGAATCTAGCATGAAGCTCCTTGTATTTCCTTGCAAAGGCATATTTCAGCTTCTTCAGATCATTTTGTTGACATCTGGAGCAATTTAGGCCAGAAACATTCATGCATGTTCATGCAACATTCATCAAGTATGCTTGGTCAAGACATTTTGGTTCTGTTGAACAGTTTTGCATGCATTCTTGCATTACTGTGGCAATGACAAACCTCGGTATACTCAAGGGGGTGAAAGAGTTACCTTCACATTTCTGTGTCATTCAACCAGATATGTTGTTATTCAGGTAGCTTATTTAGATAAATATACCCGGCAAGACATTTCTTAAACGGTTGCTCCACTTTGGCAGTATAGTCTACTTAAATAAAGATCCCCCTGAGACATTTCTATACGTCTCTGAATAACACACTTTTTTTTCTCTTGCATCTTATAGGCAGATTTCCAAAACTTATCCATATACCAGAACTGCTGTCATTTGAAGATTAAGGTTGATGACCTTAACTGTGTCAGATCCGTAGATGTCATATTAGTTCTGCATGTAACATATCAGAACACAACATGCCTGCTGTGGAATGAAAATGAGATTTGAGAGCTATGGCAGAGAGTGAGTTAATAATGAAAGAAGATCTTCATTTTTAGTTAGAAATCAATTATTGCTAAACATAGATATTTATACGTAAATGCCACATTCGACCACTCCAGACACGTTGGCGCGCCCACCATCTTGCACCGGTCAGTGTGTCGTCACTCTCAGTAAGAATCAATGATGCCACAGCATTACGCAGTTTCTGGTTGTGAAACGCCTAGATTTAAATTCCTGAAGAAATGGTATAACCTTTCACAGGTGAGAATGTGTTGCTTTGTGTTTTTATATGTATTAAACTCAATATTACGCGTTTTTACTGTTTATGTTACTCCCTTAAAATCCTTAGACAAAAATTAAATAATCTTGGGTCGTAACAATGGTACTGTAATGTTTTTACTTTTACTATGGTAACTTTTTAATGACGTGTTCGCTAACACCTTCATATTGTTGTATTGTGTTAGTTTAGCAAAACCATCTGCTGAAGTCTATTTCATATAGATATTCATACATGCGTCTAATGGCGGTTGCAGACAGTCAACTTGCTCTGGAATGTTCACGGTCCGGCTTTGACCGTTCCAATATGGCGGACGACTTGCGGATAGTGGCCCATAGAAACAGCTGCTAATGAGAAATCTATGTATATATATATATATATATATATATATATATATATTATAAATGTATACACTCACCTAAAGGATTATTAGGAACACCTGTTCAGTTTCTCATTAATGCAATTATCTAATATCCAAATATGCTAGAGGTCAGAGGAGAGTGTATATACAGTATATGTGTGTGTGTTGCTAACTATTATGAACACGAAAACCCAAAACATGTTAGTACTTCTGGTTCCATCGTACTGGAATCAATGTTTTTTTTTTTTTAATGGGCTTTTGGTTAAAAGCCTGAAATAAGGTCTGTGGTGAACACAAGCTCAAGATATTTTTATGTTTTATTCTACAACATAAGATACATCAGTAAAACATACATTTTCTTGTAAAAGGCGGTTGTAAACAAGTGGCTAAATGGGACTACAGAGGTTATCGTGGACATTAAACGTCATAACATTAAATAGGTGAACTCATCCACACACAAGTTCACAGCCTCATTGTGTTTATCGGACTAATTCTTACTAAAAACTTTGAGGGAAAAAGATTTTTTGAATAAAGACTGGAAAAGTTGTCGTTGTGGTGATATTAAAGTCATGTGACTGTGGTGTAGTTTGTTTGTAGTCTACGTTTAGATTTTAATTCTACGTTCCCAAAAGGGCCCACGTCACTCCTCTGTTCATCTCCCTGCACTGGCTTCCACTCGCTGCTCGCGTCAAGTTCAAGGTGTTGACGCTTGCTTACAGATTGACCACAGGCTCAGCTCCCTCCTACTTTCACTCACTACTGCAGGTCTACATCCCTTCCAGAAGCCTACGATCGGTCAATGAGCGACGGCTCGTGGTACCATCACAGAGAGCCACAAAATCACTCTCCAGAACATTCTCATTCACGGTTCCATGCTGGTGGAATGATCTCCCCACCCTCATCCGGAACGCAGAATCCCTGACAGCATTCAAAAGACAACTGAAAACTCATCTCTTCCGTGAGCACTTAACATAATTTTTTTTTTTTTTTTTTTTTTTTTTTTTATGATTTCCTTTTCCTTTAAATCCTCGCTTATCTGGCTTATGCTACTCCGAGCAATGTCCGAACTTGGTATTTTGAGCACTTCTTGCGTTGTTTCCTTGCCTTTTCACGATGACTCGCTTGCTTTAGTCCTCAGTTGTAAGTCGCTTTGGATAAAAGCGTCTGCTAAATGACTAAATGTAAATGTAATTCTGGCGATTGTATCTTATAGGCTTCAAAATTCATAAAAGTGTGTTAATTTGTGAAGATTATCATGATGAACAAAACGTGTAGGAATCATTAACTTCAGTTGGTCACACTCACAGAGCTTATTTTCGGCAATAATCCAAAATGGAAATGGGAAAATCCTATTGTTGACTAAAAAAAATACTATTTGGTTGGCCCAAAAAAATACATCATCCCTGCAGCACTGTATATCGCACCAATACTGCAGAATTTAGTTATGAGGCTTGTTAATTTTTTTTTATCCGTAAACTAATTTAGCCAACACTGAAATGTTACCCTGTTATTAATCAGCACAATGTCCTGAAAAAAGCATCCACCTCCACAACATGTGTGAGTAACCTTTCTCTTTAATTGTATCTGCAGCTACCTGACTAGATGTATAAGAATGATATGTCCCAACCTTGGAGGGAACATTCACAAATTTACTGTTTTTAATCTTTTTAGCACACAACCGTGAGCGAAAATGAGTCCCCCACAGAAGCCATCAATCAACATAATGGATATGAGGCAGGACACATCTAGAGATGCTGCAGTGAAACTCTGCCCCTCTTATTCCATCATCACCTCTCTGAACGGGAGCCTAGGGAGACCAGGAGCAGGAAAACACCAGCTTTTCACTCGTGCAAGGTGAATGCTAACAGACCTTTAGGTAAAGCACAGGCTTTTGATAAAACAAATAAGAGTTGACTGCTCTTAGCTGCTCTGTTTTTGAACAGAGAAGTGGCGTGAGGGGGAAAGGGTATCGTCCTTCTGCTGATGAGGTTTCATTCACCCTGAATACCCAGACGTGGCTGTCAAGGACTCTGGTATGGCTAATTACAAAAGCAATCCCATCAATGTCCCAAAATAGGCTCACTGGAGCCCTGACACTTCATTTTACAAAGTCATGGAAATGCTGTGGTATTGATTCCATTCGACTTCCTCTAGCCGAATGCGGACAGGCCAATGCTAGTCCCAGCAGGATCCTCTAAATGAGTCACTTTTGGTCACATCTTTCACCATTTTATTTATTAGTTTACTGTTTTCAGATGTGTGATCCTCAGTCGTTTAATACCCAGATTTTCTCTGTAATCGATTAATGACTAAAACTGTTCAGATATTAAAAGTTGCATATTTTATTACAGCCAAAAAGGGTTAGTTCACCCAAAAATTCTGTCATCATTTACTCACCCTCAAGTTGTTCCAAATCTGTATGAATTCCTATCTTCTGCTGAAAACAAAAGAAGATGTTTTGAAGAATGTTGGTTACCAAACAGTTGATGAGCCCCATTGACTATATGGAAGTCAATAAATATAATACTACATAATTCTCTTCCACTTCTTCTCAATCAGTTTCTGGTTCAAACATATATGGCTAAATTAAACTTGTAAAAAGCTGGTGTGAGTGAGTGGAGGTGGGGCTAATTTGCATATTTTAAGGCATGAATACTTTTTTTTCACATGATTTTTTTTTTTAGGTATGTCATTTTGGTGATCAAAGATGAGTTTTAAGGTATACAATTATTGACTACAGGGGGACTTTAACAATATTTCACAATATTACTATTAGAATCTTCAGTGCACTGAAATGAATTTGATTCCCTGTGTGGCAGGGTTTGCCTTTTTTCACCTCAGATAAATAATAGTTTTGTTGATGCATTCATGAAAATTAATGTTCAAGTGTGATCCCTTATTGTTCATTAACAATTTAAAACCCCTTGTTGTTGTTGTTGTTTTGTCAGAGAAATATATAAAAGTCAGGGATTAACTATTTGTTCGTTTTTCTTTTTTTCTTCTACTTTTCAAGGCAGCTTTTCCAACACTGTTTAACACTGCTGAGATATACAGTAGATGTACTATATGTTCTATTGTTGTGCGATGTCTGAGTAGAATCTAAGTGAGGATCTGATTTCATATTTCCAGGTACTACATTACTCTCCGATAATTTTCTATAATGTTGAAGCCATTCTGGTACATGATTTTCCCCAAAGTATGAATGATCAACATGCTGCAAAGAAATTAATCTAAATAAAAGATATAAAATATTTACCTTTGGGGACAGGGATATCCTACTGAACTTTGATCAGAGTAATGTCACTTATCTCCTCATGCTTTCCCGCGTGAGAGGTGTCATCCTGCTAAGAAGCAGGATCAATGAAAGGATCAAGATGAAGGGGTAAAGGGGGGTTGTGGCTTTAGAGAGAAGAACAGTATATGAGGAATAAAACCTTTAGTTCCAGCCTAATCCTGGCCATGATTGACACAGTCCGTGTGCACAATGTGAATGAGCCACACATAACCTGTGTCAGAATACTTAAGAATATTTCAGATCTTAATCAAACCCTGTTAAAGCGTTTTACTCATCCTCATGATGTTCCAACCTTGTATGCATTTTTTTCTTCAGATGAACACAAAAGAAGATATTTTGAAGAATGCTGGGATCCAATCAACGTTGGACGCCAGCATTCAACAAAAGCCAAGGTATGGCAGACCCTGATGACGTCATCCAATCTTACTCCCTCGATGTGACCGTCCCACTTTCTTTCTTTTTTTCAGCACTTCAAAGCTCAAAAGTCTAAATATTATCCGATTTAAATGTTACTTTTAATGTTATTACCAAAACATTTTTGTTCAAACTCATTGAGTGCAGAAACTCCCGTTTTAATCAATGAATCTGTTAAAACTGCACAATGAATCCTTTATTTACATTGTGTCTGCTGTGAGAGGAATGAGAGGATTTGTGCTCATGCAGAACTTAGTCAATTTGTTACATTTGTATAGCGCTTTTCTGGGTGCTCAAAGCGCTTTTACATGGAATTGGGAATCTCCTCAACCACCACCAATGTGCAGCATCCACCTGGATGATGCGACGGCAGCCATATTGCGCCAGAACGCCCACCAGACACCAGCTTACTGGTGAGAGGAGACAGTGATGAAGCCAATCAGTATATGGGGATGATTAGGAGGCCATGATGGACAGAGGCCAAGGGGCAAATTACACCCCTAGTCTTTTTCGAAGGACATCCTAGGACTTTTAATAACCACAGAGAGTCAGGACCTCGGTTTAACGTCTCATCCGAAGGACGGTGTAGGATAGATCATATCTAAGGGTGTGTTCACACTTGTAGTTCGGTTCGCTTGGTTCGTTTGGCCCGGACCAAAAAAAAAAAAGTAGTCATGGTCCGATTAGCGTTCAGATTGGCATTTTTATCACCGAACCTAAAGGCATAGGGATATGTTAACAACCTGATTGGCTGGCTTCTATGACGTATTGCCTATTTTGAAACGGAACTTACAGAACATCCAAAACAATGCCGTGTGCTGGGATAAATGTGCTAGTTGTATATGCGTTGCTTGCATATGATGGTATTTTGACCAGCTGAGAACTCGTGAAGAGTTTATAAAATTTTAATTTTGGGGACAGTCATGGCCTAATGGTTAGAGAGTCAGGCTTGAGCAAGGCACCTAACCCCCGATCGCTCCCCGGGCGGCACAGTAAATGGCTGCCCACTGCTCCGGTGTGTGTGTCTATGGTTTGCAAGTGTGTGTGTGTGTGTGTGTGTGTGTTCACTACTCGCTACTCCTAATGAGAGTGCACTATCTTGGATGGGTTAAATGTAGAGGACAAACTCAGAGTTTTGGGTTACCATACTTGGCCTTCACATGTCACTTTCACTTTTGTTTTTGCACGGCAGTTCAAAGGTCCACTTATAGAATTACTTTTTTATTGAAAGGATAGCCCCTTGAGATGTAATATCTCATTTTTGAAGGGGTCCCAATAACACATACAAACTACAATACAAAATACAACACATTTAAAGCAAACAAACAAATAACCAACAAAAAAAAATCATAATGTGAGTAAAGTGGGTTTTTTTTTTTTTAAATTAGTCATAAATTGGTTTTTATTTACAATTTGTCACCTTTTCTCTGATGCTTAGGCTACATTCACACTGTCAGTTTTTGGGATTGACAACTGCATTTATATCTGTGTGGATGGCAGAGCATTTGAGTCACGCATAGAACACAAAACTGACGGGAACAGCTCCGGTGGAGAACAGTGACTGTAGGCTATCTAAAACCTTCAGATGACACACCGTTCATATCTCTGTTGCTGTAAGTTAACAAAAGCGAAACCACATTATGAAAACAAGCAACACACGGTAGACACGCATTTGTGCAGCGTTGCACGGCTCTCTTGCACGTGACAGACATCCAGTTGTTCAGTCCGGTTCCGTTCATACAGCACAGCTTATGCAGTTGTGAGTCCTGAACATTTACTGGTGTGAATTTGGTTATAGAATGCAGTGTAACTGTGAACGTAACCTTAAGAACTCAAATTGGACTGACAACCCTATTCTGCTGCTGTGTGAACGTGGTCTGAGAAATAACATAGGAGCATTGGATATTCGTGCCTCTACCTTTTTTGCAAAACTCCAAAAATGTACCTACATATTTAGAAATGTACTGCAGTTTCCAACTAAAATGAACACTATGGAAGTAAAACACCAACGACAATGACAGGATCACAAAACAATCTGTGGTGAAATGTGCCACCCAGACTGTGAAGGTCAGACTGAAACGATCAGGGCCCTTGTTAAAAGAAAGAATCACTGCCCAGCTAAATGTAAAGCTTTCCTCCAGGAAGATCTTTCCATGGAGACTCGAGATAGAGGCACAGATTGTAGATGTGTTTCAGTGTGCCTCAGAATATACAACAAAGGGTGCCAAATTCAACAGTGAGGGAGTTGTTAAAAGTGATTGTCTGTTTTTTATGTAAGTGTTTCTTCAACCACAGGCTCTTCTATGCCCCAAATACCAACAATTATCGATTAATAAAGACTTATTTTTGCACAGTTATACTTGCACAACACTATGTTTTGACCTCAAAACAGTTTTACCATGGTGCATTACTTGTAAACTAATACAGTTTGACATTTGCATCACAGTTTTTCTGATGTAAACTTGCTCAGTAGCTCACCTGACACAGCACTGCACTTGTGATGTGGAGAGTTTGGGCACGAGTCAAATGAAACACTAGTAACGATAAAAGAGCTCAAAGACTTGTAGAAGCAAGCTAAAATGGCATTGTTGCTTCAGCAAATGTGGTTTTATCTCTCCTGTTTGCTTTTGTTAACACTATAGGTCAGGGTTTAGTGTAGCAGTACATTATTTACATAGCATTAACCTTTCAGTGCCACTCACTGGTAATTAATTTCTGAACTGCATGATACACACACAACAACCAACATAATAAAGGACTGCCAGATTCACATTCATCTGTTTTGGATAAAACTGAACGTGCTTTTTACCATCACACTGCACATTTGACTTTGAAAGTATACCACAAAACGGGCAAGAATCAATGTAATATCATTTTGTAGAAATGTCGCCACAGGCACGTATTTTCAATGAGGTTGAGCATTGAAATGGATGTTCACTCCCTTTGCGTTTTCTCCAGTTTTGCTCACACGCTGGCTTGTGTGTTTGATGTTGTGTCAAATATAGTTAGTTACCATAATGCTCCTTCTCTCTTTGCAAAGCCTGCATTGCGACAGATTCACAAAACAATCCAGGCTGCATTAACAAATGGCCTTTTTGGAGAGGAAGTTTTGAGTTCTGAAATTTACAGTATTTTTTCATGGTACATCAAGCTCTTTTATCTCAAAAGATCAAGGGGAATTTTATTAATCATTATATGACCCCTGTAACTGGCCAATCCATCAATAACAGGCTCTTTTTAAAGCCCGTATTACATTGTGACAGGATCACAAAACAATCTGTGCTGAAATGTGCCACCCAGACTGTGAAGGTCAGACTGAAAGGATCAGGGCCCTTGTTAAAAGAAAGAACCACTGCCTTGCTATATCCTTGCTATATATATATATATATGTGTGTGTGTGTGTGTGTGTGTGTGTGTGTGTGTGTCTGTTGCTTCCGAAAGGCAGTACTAAATGAAAAATATATATATTTAAACAAAATAAGAAATTTGGACATTTTAATCCCGTTTAATAATTTTTGTTAAAATTATTCACATTTTTACAGATTCTGCGAGGGGTTCACAAACTTTCAAGCAGCACTGTATAATGTTCACTTATTATGAACATTGATAGTGTTGATTATGAGTAGTAGTGGGTCATTTGAAATACAGCATATGAAATATACGGCATACATACATGCGGTTTGATCATAAACAGTCAGCGATATAACATGTTGCCTTGAACAATATGTACTTTTGAATGAATTCTGCATTCCTAAACATACTGCTCTCACACTGGCATCTCATGTTCCCAGCTGTCTCTGTGCTCCTCTTTTCAATAGATATTTCTGCCCGAGGAATTATCTAAAATAAAAGTTATAAATAAATAAACATGGTGATGGGGATGCACTTTCTCTCCGGCTTGAATCAGCTTGTTTGCCTGTGAAAGTGCTGTTCTCAAGAGACATCTGCCTCTCTGTGGCGGTGTAGTTTAAAAGGAATTGGAATCAAGATCCTGTATGTTTTTTATTGGTTTATTCATTTATGGTAAAAACACTATGATTCATTTCAGAATATGTGTAATGCCATTCATATTTAATGCAGTAGTCTATTTCTTTGAAATAACAATGGTTCTACAAATCCTTCTCCATGTATAACCTCCTGGCACCCAGCAAAAGAGCTTTTGGTATTTAGTTTTTCTTTGTGCATCATTGTAAACTTTAAAGCAAAAGAAAACATGTTTTATAAACAAACAAAAAAAATAATAGCAATATATATATATTATATACACTCACCTAAAGGATTATTAGGAACACCATACTAATACTGTGTTTGACCCCCTTTCGCCTTCAGAACTGCCTTAATTCTACGTGGCATTGATTCAACAAGGTTGAATCAATTATTTAGAAATGTTGGCCCATATTGATAGGATAGCATCTTGCAGTTGATGGAGATTTGTGGGATGCACATCCAGGGCACGAAGCTCCTGTTCCACCACATCCCAAAGATGCTCTATTGGGTTGAGATCTGGTGACTGTGGGGGCCATTTTAGTACAGTGAACTCATTGTCATGCTCAAGAAACCAATTTGAAATGATTCGAGCTTTGTGACATGGTGCATTATCCTGCTGGAAGTAGCCATCAGAGGATGGGTACATGGTGGCCATAAAGGGATGGACATGGTCAGAAACAATGCTCAGGTAGGCTGTGGCATTTAAACGATGCCGAATTGGCACTAAGGGGCCTAAAGTGTGCCAAGGAAACATCCCCCACACCATTACACCACCACCACCAGCCTGCACAGTGGTAACAAGGCATGATGGATCCATGTTCTCATTCTGTTTACGCCAAATTCTGACTCATCTGAATGTCTCAACAGAAATCGAGACTCATCAGACCAGGCAACATTTTTCCTGTCTTCAACTGTCCAATTTTTGTGAGCTCTTGCAAATTGCAGCCTCTTTTTCCTATTTGTAGTGGAGATGAGTGGTACCCGGTGGGGTCTTCTGCTGTTGTAGCCCATCCGCCTCAAGGTTGTGCGTGTTGTGGCTTCACAAATGCTTTGCTGCATACCTCGGTTGTAACGAGTGGTTATTTCAGTCAAAGTTGCTCTTCTATCAGCTTGAATCAGTCGGCCCATTCTCCTCTGACCTCTAGCATCAACAAGGCATTTTCGCCCACAGGACTGCCGCATACTGGATGTTTTTCCCTTTTCACACCATTCTTTGTAAACCCTAGAAATGGTTGTGCGTGAAAATCCCAGTAACTGAGCAGATTGTGAAATACTCAGACCGGCCCGTCGGGCACCAACGACCATGCCATGCTCAAAATTGCTCAAATCACCTTTCTTACCCATTCTAACATTCAGTTTGGAGTTCGGAAGATTGTCTTGACCAGGACCACACCCCTAAATGCATTGAAGCAACTGCCATGTGATTGGTTGATTAGATAATTGCATTAATGAGAAATTGAACAGGTGTTCCTAATAATCCTTTAGGTGAGTGTATATTACATGCATAAAACATGTTTTCTTATGCTCTAATCTCTATAGTGATATAGTCTATGAAAAACCTATGTAATATGTAATAATGTAATATACCTAGGCCCTGTCCCATCTGGTGCACTTAAAGGGAAAGTTCACCCAAAAATGACGTATACATTTGTGAAGTTTGCGCAAGAAGTAACATGGAAGCAAAGAGAACCTCCACTTCTCATGCAATTTTGGTTGAACTATCCCTTTAATGTGGATTTGCAGTCTTGTAGCCTTTGCTTGCATGTATCTGTAAAGTCTACGAGCTTGTAGGGTTTCCAATTTGTCATTTTATGATTCAGAGGGTGCTCACGGTTGTCTGCTCAATGTGCCCTTTGCTGAATTGTCATGTCCGACATTTAAAACAAAGCAGAGGACTGTTGCATGTGTAGAAATAAAAATATTAATAATGATGCCTGGAAGAAATTAATTGCTGGGTCCCAGGAGGTTATGCTGTAATGAGATAATGAGATGATCTATATGACGTTAATATGTAGCCATACTGCCATTTCTCCACCCCCAGCTGCATATTGAACAGGAATTCAATCTGTGCCTCCATGTAAAGTTTTATGAGTCTCATTTGCACCTGTTATAAGGCTGCATTTCTATTCCAGAAGCATCTGGTTTGAATATTTCTTTCAGGCTTTGATCACTCTGTTTATTCAAAGCATTGATTTGAAGCCCAGCTCAACTTCTTGAAGCCTGCAGCAGTCAAAAACCATGTGTTGACAACCGAGTGGCTGTAGTTTAAACTTGTTAGACGGAGTTGCTATTCTTCACCAAAAGAATGTAATCAAAGACAAACTAGAGGGCTCTAATGGTCTCGAAAGCTATACACCGGCAAGCCATAGCGCTCTCGTTCAGTTAGGTGCATTTAAACACAAAGCAGATATTAAACACAATATTAGGCCCCGTCCACACTACTGCGTTTTCGTTTAAAAATGGAGACCTTTTGCTACGTTTGCACCTCCTGTCCACACTAAAACGGCAAACACGGAGACCCAAAACGGAGAAGTTTAGAAACGCTGCCGATCCGTTTTTCGTTTTGAATCTCTGGAGGGCGTTTTAGTGTAGACGGGTCAAAACGGAGGACTTTAGAAATGATGACGTAGTAGAGGCTCACGCTCGGCTCTGTGATTGGGTGTCAATGACTCATCAGTCATGGCGTATATCTTTGCTAGCAGCTGTTGTACAAGTAAATTCTGCATTTTACGGAGTCAAGCTATTATTCGAGCGATCTGTGACAATTCCCGTGTGCAGCGGCGGCGTTGACCGTACATGGAGCGTCGGTTTGGGGTTAACCCAGAGCATAGTGGGATAATTTTATCAATGAAGTTGTGTTTACACCGGCACGCGCATGCCCAGTGTTGGTGAATGGTCACGTGATCCGCGTTTTCAGTCGTTTTAATGTGGACGGAGATCAATTCTAATACGCAGCTAAAACGCTGGTGTGGACGGAGATCGTATTCGTTTTAATTATCCGTTTCTAAACTAAAACGCAGTAGTGTGGATGGGGCCTTAGACAGTGGTATCCAACACAATATTAGACAGTGGTATCCACCACAACAGGACAAATAAACCACTAATATATCATTATGTTGTAGTAGATGTTTTTAGCGGCCCTTTAAACGTGTGAAATTGACTTTGATGCAGGATAGGCGCTAGAAGAGTTTAGCACTGTTTTATGTTCTTCTGGTTCCATTCACTAATCAGCAATGTCAATGTTATTTTTCTGCAGCTCCAGAGTGATTAGTCACAGGACATTTACGACCGCCCATGATGGAACAACCAAAGGTCGCATACTTTTGGTGCTGCAGAGATTGCTGAACAACTTCCATTGAGAAGAATGGGAATGCAAAAGTACATTTTCTCTAGGTATTATAGAGCCCAATATCAAACCCTGCTGAAATCAATTGTGAGTCTAGTGCTTCACGTGAGTAACACAGAGCTGCTAGATTTCCAAATAAGCCACTTATGAGGTTCCATTTTAGTGGGTATGCTGACTTAGAAGGGAGCAGACAGCAAAGCACCTCGCTGGGTCTTTGAAAGGTGTGATGTCCTCTGGACACTTTATATCAGTGATATGCTTAATTAAATTTCATACTAGTGCCAGTGAAAAAAACATAAACAACAGAAAGAATAAATCACTGAGGGATCTGTCATCATCTTATTATTCCTAATATCAGCTGGAAACATAAGGCCATAGAGGGTTTTCAACTAAATTCAACTGCAAATTCAAACTCTTATGCCGTTTGTTGCCATGCTCATTAAGAATATATTTTGTCACAATGTTAGCATTGTTGAGTAGGATGCCTCATTTGTCCGTCCTCTCCTGCATCCAGCTCCTGCATAGTCCTTGTGGTGTGACACATTTGTCTATTTGCAGCAGAAGCATTGCAGGAACAACTGGAGCAGTCAACTGTGGGTGCCGTCGAGGATTCTGGGGCCTGAATTAGTGACTGTATTTACATTTGGCCCCTGCACTGTTAGCATTCTCGTGTTCTTTGGAGCCCTGGGATCTCATAATTCTCTCCCGGTAAACTTTTCACGGTGGCTGAAAGAGCATTGCGCAGTATTTCAAATCTGCTGGCCCTTTTCAGCTGCCAAGGAAACAGGATTCTCAGTGGAATGAAAGATTCTCTTGCATCAGTTTTTAAAAAAAACACTATTTTTCTACTATTTGACATTGTTGCAGCACCTCTCTTCCCAGTCTGTCAGTAATGCTCTGGGCTGCGTTTCCCAAAAGCATCATAAGCTAAGTTGATCGTGTGGTGGTAATGATTCTACGATCTACTTAGGCTTACGATGCTTTTGGAAAACGCAGCCCTGTTTATCTCCTGTCTTTATGAAGCAAACATTTAAAATGAAATGAATCTTTAATCTTTTCAGAAAACTATACGAGGTTACGAGGAACCATCTTCTTTCATTTTGCCATCAACTGATCAGTTTTCAGAAAATGCTGGGAAATCATTGAACTTCACGGGACCCTAAAGAGTGATTACTGATAGGCTGTCTGCAAATTTATGAGAAGAAAAAAATCATCCACTGACTATCAAAGCTGCTACATAGTAAAGACTTTTGAGGACCTTGATAGAAATGTAGTGGAGTGAAATATATAGACAATATTTGTCTTTCAAATGTAGTGAAGTGAAAGTCAAAAGTTAAGTACAGTAAATGTACTTCATTACTGTCCACCTCTGGGTGGGAATTATTTAAATGAGGAATATTGTAATGTCTATGTTCATAGATTAAAACAGTGCTTACTGATATAGAAAATAACTCTATAGAAGATATAGAATAAATAACTTTGGAGTGGACTTTGTAACTTTGCAGACCTTTCTATGCTCAAACCTCAACATTAATTTCAAAATGTAAAAAAGCATAATAGATCCTCTTTAAAGAGGTGCAGATAAACGGTGACTATTTGCAAGTAAGACTTGAAGTTTGAATGAAGCAAACTGCATTTGCACAGATGTAGATCACGTGTTTTTCGCAGAACAAGCTTCGCTCTATTTCTAGCATGTGTTAGGTCCCTGTGAGTCAACCTAGCGTAGCCTGACAGATGTACCGGCTGCACTTTTAATTATGATGCAGGCCCGAACCCAAACTCATTAAAACATCTTGAATAACAAAGGCTGGATTGTCTGAGATCATTTGTCCCGCAGACAACAAAATGCTGTATTCCAGATGAGTCGATAATTTGGCGTAATAAATGGAAAGCCGGCTGCCTCACGCGTGGAAGATTTATCTCTGATGAGCTTGGTGGTCATTGTTCTTACTCATTGGCTGCAAATTGATGGGTCGTTTCAGAGTTTAAGAACCAGATCTTCTGCCCCAGGTCCCTTTGAACAGAACAGATGGAGAACAACTCTGATGGTGCTCATAACGGATTTCACACATTATTCTCTGCTTCAGACCATTAATGTGCTGTAAATGTGTGTATTTTTTCTGCTTATTATGCAGAAGCATCTATAAATGCGCTATTTGTAGGTTAATTATGAGGTTAGCTTAACCAGTGGCATGTGTTTGAGTGATCATTTTGCTAATGTCACAAAGTATACACTGTGTTCAGAATATGATACTACTATACTGAGCTCAGTATTTCTGCATTATGTAGTTGTGCATTGTATTGTTGATAGAAATTAATACGTTTTATTCAGCAATGGTGCATTAAATGAATCAAAATTGACAGTAGAGGCTTTTTACATTGTTACAAAAGATTTCTTGAGCAGCAAAACAGCATATTAGAATGATTTCTGAAGGATCATGTGACACTGAAGACTCCAGTAATGATGCTAATAATTCAGCTTTGCATCACATACATTCAATTTTCAAATATATTATAATAAAAATAATTTATTTTTAACTGCAGTGACATTTCAAGTGAATGCAGCCTGGGTGAGCATAATCTTTCAAAAACATCAAGAAGTTTTACAGACCCAAAACTATAGTGTATATTTTAGTCTGTTCTTCACATAGCCTTCACACTGTCATGTGCTTGTAAACTAATCATAAACCCAGCATCTAACCCTGAGATCACAGAGGTTATTTGCTATTTTAGCAATACCACTTTACCCAGAGTTTGTTCAAATCCCTTCATGATGCTGGCATTTAGAAGCCAATTAGAGGTGTCACTTGCAGCAGCTATGAAGGTCTTTGAAAAATATGAATGTTTTTTGATTAATTCCATTTATTTAAATTAATTATTTGTAGATGTGTTATTTATTTGTTTGTTTGTTTGTTTGTTTGTAAAGAAAAGCCTGCATGAGAAATGCCATAGTCAATGTTATGACACTCACTTTTATAGTGCACATCATTTTCGGTTAGCTGTACATGACTGTTTTGTGCCATCTCTGCAGTGTTTTGCAAATGGTTAAATATGTGTCAGAAAGAAAGAACTGATCGTATTTTACTATGCAGATAAATGAAAGAAAGCAGACCTGTTGCAATTCAGTATACAATTATGATAATGTCGTCGCTGTTAGTTCCATTTTACAGTCTAATAACAATACACGTAAATGGGAGATTTCTGCTAAATTTAGTGGGAGATTTAGTGTTGCTAAATAGTTGCTAAGGTGTTCTGAGTGTGTTTAGTGTGTTTGCTAAGTGGTTGTTTACTTGCCAATCTCAAAGTATATGTACTATTCTTGTCTCTAGATATGACTTGGGTATTTCCTTTAATGTAAGTCTATGCGATTTAAAAAAAGAAAATCCGTTTTATTGTTTGGCAGATGAAGATTGTCTGTCTATTTGATTAAAATCGTAAATCGTTTTGCATGCTGAAATTTACTACTTAGTTTTATTGTTTAGAAAGTACCACTAAAAAAAATATGATTTGAGGAATATTAATACAGTAATGCCCTACAAACACTGCATTTAAGGGGACCTATTATGCAAAAATCACTTTCATATTGTTTTTGAACATAATTATGTGTCCGCAGTGTGTGTACACAAGAACCCTATTGTGGTAAAAATCCTTCCACTCCATTTGTTATTTTCCACATAATTCTGAAACAGTTTCTCAAAATGAGCCGTTCAGAAATGTTCTCCAATGTGACATCACGACAGGCACAGAGTCTGTTCTATTATCTTAGCTCCTCCCCTGAGTGAGCCGTATAGTGCGCCATGTTTATCTCCTCGCCAGATCATTTAACAGCATTCAAGTAAGAAATCAAATGTATTCTTATTAAAGGTACTAAAGTTATTTAAGGGCAGTGAGTGATTTTCTGTTTTTCTTTTGTTGTTTGATTCATATTAGCAGAGCAGTAGGTACTGTAGATTACAATGCATTCACTTTAATACACAGATCTGATATACACATGCAATTTCTTTCCCTGCTCTTTACATTCACAGACATAATCGACTGTGTTTATGTGAACTTTTTGTTTTTTTTTGACATATCATTGTGTGTATTTGACAGTTTAAGTGCAATAAAAGTGAAAGAGAACGTAGTTTAATACTCACGGGACGCACCGTCTGACAGTCAGCTTTCTGTGCGCGTGCTTCAGATGTGTGCGCTCAGAAAACCTTATCAGAAGTTTAAACTGATATGGCTTTAAAACGCATGCAAAAAATAACTTTCACTATGACTAAGAACTGCAATGTTACGTGAGCGCATTTGTAATTCCTCGTTTGTAAGTCGCATTGGATAAAAGCGTCTGCAAAATGAATAAATGTAAATGTGAGCGTGACCATGATAGAGATGGTAATCCAAACCAAACAGATATTTTGTTAGTTTTTGGCCGAGTATTCAAGGCACGAGCTGTAAAGGGTATTTTGAGGTGAAACACAGACACATTCTGAAGGGCACCTGAGACTTATATCACATAATATGTCTCCTTTAAACAAAATGGTTACACTTTATTTTGATGGTACACTTTAGACATTTTAATAACTATCAGTATCTTTGCAACTACATGTCTAACTACATAACTAACTCTCATTAGAGTATAAGTAGACTTTTAGTAGGTTAGAGTTAGTGTTCGGGTTAGAATAAGTTGACAGTAGTTGCGAAGTTCGGCTACTTATAGTTAGTAGAATGAGTGGACCATCAAAATAAAGTGTTACCGACAGAAGTCTTCTGCCTCAGGTCCCAGTGAGCACCCCAAAACTGCCAAACAAAGTCTTTCCCATGAGTTAGCAGTCGGGTCTGTTTGATGTCGTGACTTACTGTGTTTATCATGTCTTGGTTGGGCTCGCAGGGCTGGGTGTGAGTCACTATGGTCGATTTAATTTTTTATTGGCTTGTGCATGTCTGTGCGAGTGTTTATTAAAAGGGCAGAGTAGAATAGCTCTATGCTTCTATAATTCATCAAGCTGGAGTCCTCAGTAAGCAGTCCATTTCCATTTGAGCTGGACCAGATGAAAGATCCCTGTTCATGTGTCCTTTTCAATCTCTCTAACATACAGTCACACAAACCCTGCTTTTACAAAGGGGTTTGTACCCACAAATCCCTGTGCTGTGCTCAGGATATTCATGATAAGAGCCGTGACATGAAGGATGATGAGGAGGGAGCGATGAAATGGAGAAGTAGATGATAGGAGATGGTAAAGGGGAAAAAAAGGTGGAAAGAACAAGGAGGGGGAGATTATATGTTTGTGACTTTTCACTGCAGCCGTTAAGAATTGTCTCTCTTTCAGTTCATGAGTGTGAATCGAATCATTCATGCCCTGCAGGATGTTGAAGTAGAATTCAGTTGTAAGGGTGAGGAATTTACTGAGTTGCAATTCAACATGGTTACATATTAGAAGAATTTCATTAGTTCAACACAAACCCAAAATGGGAGAGAACAGAAAACGTCTTAGGTGATTTTATTTATTTATTTATTTATTTATGTATTTAGGCTATAGAAATTTCTCTTCCAACAGTGTTATTGATAACATGTTTATTGGAAATTCATACCGAAATATATTATATGTTATATTGTGTAGGCCATGTTAAATGTATTAAAAAAACACATTTACTCCAGCTATGAATTTATTTGAATAATAACAATGTCCATTAATTCATTAATTCCTTCCTTCCTTCCTTCCTTCCTTCCTTCCTTCCTTCCTTCCTTCCTTCCTTCCTTCCTTCCTTCCTTCCTTCCTTCCTTCCTTCCTTCCTTCCTTCCTTCCTTCCTTCCTTCCTTCCTTCCTTCCTTCCTTCCTTCCTTCCTTCCTTCCTTCCTTCCCTCCCTCCCTCCCTCCCTCCCTCCCAGGTCTGCACATTAAGGTAACACTTTACTTAAAGCCTTTATATATAAAGCATTATAAAAGTATTTTAATGCATTAATTATGCCTTGCAATGCACCTTATAATGCATTAAATAATCTCACGAATAATTGTAACCACAGCTATAATACATTGTAATATATAAAGTATATATTCTGTAAAATGCATTAAAATGTCTTTCTTCTGCTGAACACAAAAGAAGATATTTTGAAGAATGTTGGTAACCAAAGAGTTGACTTCCATAGTATTATTTTCCACAATATGGAAGTCAATAGGGTCCATCAACTGTTTGGTTACTGACATTCTTCAAAATATCTTCTTTTGTGATCACCAGAATAAAGAAATCCATACAGGTTTGGAACAACTTGAGGGTTGAGTAAATGATGACAGAATTTTCATTTTTGGGTGAACTATCCCTTTAAATAAAGTGTTACCATTAACTTTAGGTAAAATGTATTTAGATGTAATTTATTTATTTATTTTTAAATACATTTTACCTATACTGTAAATATATCCCAACTGTGTATATATATATATATATATATATATATATATATATATATACTGTATATACAGTAGCTATGAATTTCTTTGAATAATAATGTCTTTGAATTTTTATTCCATTTCAATTCTGGATTGCAATTCTGCATCCTGTTTGCCACCTCAGTTGAAATGCATTTCCCCGAAAAAGGAAATTATATGGTTTGGATGGGTGAACATGAAGGTGAGTAAATGGTGACAGTATTTTCTCAGAACTGTCCCTTTTATTCACAGGTAATTTACTCTTGATCCCAACTGCAGAAAGCCTCTGTAATTGAATCCCTAAACACCTAGGCATATCTCACTTACCAAGATGTGACATGCTGTAGAAATGGCACACTGTCCCAGCATCCTCCTCTATTTTTTATACCTAAACTTTCAGGGACTGAGCAAACCAACTTTGCTTGCAAACAGTCCAAATTCAATCCAAGTTTTCAGACAGCCAACAGCAATAATCCATCAAATCAGTGTGGAAATTCTGGGACAGCTGCCTTCTGAGTGCTGTTTGCATTTTCTTACATCATTACCTGTCTGTAACACACACACACACACACATCACAAATCATGACTGACTGTGTCCCTCTTTCATCTTTATTTCTGGAAAATATTGTTTCTGGCGTTTAAGCAATAGTTAACCCAAATATGAAAATTCTGTCATCATTTACTCCCCCTCACATCGTTCCAAACCTGTATAAGTTTCTTCTGTAAAAAAAAAAAAAAAAAACATTGGACTGGATACTGCTTTTCCAATGTGCACTTGAGCTTTCAAGTTTCTTATATTAGAGGTCCTCGGAAGTCTTACGGTAGTAGGCCAAATATTTAAGACCAAAATGTAAAATGTTATTCCTAATAGTCATGACAATCTTCCTCTGGACAAGAAATCCCTGGGGATTGATCAGACTCATGAAGTTTTGTGAACTGGATCAAATTATTCCTTAAAAAAACAGACTCGCTAGAGTTATTTCTTCTATTTCATGAACTTTCAAGAACGAGAAATAGAATCAATATCAAGTTTTACTTTTAAGACGGCATGAAATGGAAGTTGCGGTATAGTATTTTCTTCCCTATTGTGATGTATATCCAAGTGAAATGGCTTCTTGACCAAGAAAAAATGTAGGATGGGACTTGATTTTGTCCATAAGGAATTGGATGGATGGATGGTTTGCTATTGGTCGATCTCATGTGAGTGACAGGTTGCCCCGTCCTCGCGCTAGTAAACATGTCATCAGAGAAGAGATGTCGCTGCAACAGAGAGGGGGAGTTCATTTGATTAAAGAAAATGAGGGGACATGAATTTTAAAAAGACAATTATGTGCACAGATAAATCATTTATAAAAATACTGCAAAATTCCATAAAAAAATCAAGAATCGTCCATTTTGATTTAATGGTGCTTTCTTGTCATTTTATACTCTTTATTTACATTCATTATACTAAAAAATGTGTTCAGGATATTGCAAACTTTTTGTGTTTCACATAACACTTTTGTGTTTCGCATTAAAAAAAAAGAAAGGCATACAGGTTTGTAAATGATGACATTTTCATTTTTGGGTGAATTATTCCTTTAACTAATATGCACCCTCAAGCAGAAGAGGTGTAAAGTAAAGAAATAAGATGAGTGGGTGGAAAGAAGGTATCTCCGTCTATGACTAAGTTGACATGCCCTTACACACTTCTTTAATTGCATGCAGGTTAATGCCACACGCCGTCACGTTGCCTTTCAGTCCCTCACTTTAGCGTTGCTTGTGCCTAATTAAAAACAACACGGGAACATGGAACAGACTCAGCTGGGAAAGAAAACGGAATCGTATTGTCAGAGTCTCTCAGGAAATAGCAAACAAATTAGCAGATGGCATGCAGAAATAGTTGTAGTGATGCACCTGGGAGGGTTGACAGAGAAGGGGGTGAGCCAGAAGACGAAACTGCCAGCATATGTCATATATATAGAGCTCAGACACAGCAGGGCTGTCAAACAGCATGATACTGTATGTGCGAGAAAAGCCGGATTCCTCATGATGGTGAAGTGCTGTTAGCTTCCTTTCTGAAATACAAAAGACTCAAGTGCCCCTATATGCACTTGCTTTGGGTGATGATAGCTCAACGAAATGATATCACGCCCATATGCTTTAATCCAGAGACCTTGAGAGAAGGACTTCAGTAAACCACAGAGTGAAGACAGTACTCCTGTTTTCAGAAAAGCTTTTAGACAATATTCACTGTTGGAAAAAGAAAAAAACTTCCATTTTGTCTGACTAAATTCTCTCTTCCACCCTCAATACCCACGACTGAGGTGCAGTGTGTGTGTGTGTGTGTGTGTGTGTGTGTTCAGTCACTACTCTTTTTTCTCTATTTGCATAATGCTCATCTATGCTCTTCATTGGCTGCCCGTGAACCACATCTACATTGACACGCCCTCAAAATATTGTAGTTAGAAATGTACTTAGCTTTGCAATGGTGGTTCAGGTTTATCAGCTACTTCTTCCAATGTTTCATTATCAGACTCTGGCTGAAATTGATCAGGTAAAACTGACGAGATTGTTACTGTTTGTATTACTATCAAGTGCTGAGGAAGATCCAGAGCTGAAATTTAGTTATGAAAGGGGCGTTTCGTTTCAGACACTCATTCTACCAGGTGTTACATCTACTGATGGTGTTTTGTCTTTGTGTGTATGACCCTGTGCATTGTCTATACATTAGCATTGTAAAATTAATTTCTATGTAATGTTAATAGGATGTTTTTTTTACAATGGAATCTTAATCGTCTTGTTAGTTAAATCAAGCCAAATTAGAAAGTTTACACAAAATACAGTCAACATCATCAACTTGATTACACAAGTTTGAGAGGCAAACTTTTCTTGAAGCTTGAAGCTGCTAGCCTAAATGTTTTCTTGAAAATTGTTTTATTAATATGGTGTGTTTTTAACAACTTATAAGGTTAATTGCATTAGTTGTTCGATGGTAAAATACTAAGTAAGAGGGATTTGTGATAACAGTTGAAAATGTATGTTTTACAGAGGCAGAAGTTATTTTGACAAAAGGTTACTTTTTGGGGGGAATAACGTGCACAGATGAATCATGCACAATAAGATGGAAGCATGTATTATTAAAAAAGTAAGGTCGAGTCATTTTTAGATTTAGTGTTTAGTCTAAGCTGGAGATGCTTGCATCATTTGATAGAAGGTCGATGAGATGTGAAGCTCTGTGGTTTCTCAATCTGTTGTTTGTCGTTTGTTGAAAGGTGTTCATTTTCTTTTTGAATCCCCTGTGATGTTCCCAGGCTGCTGAAGAATATGTGACGACTGACACTCACCATTCTCTCTGTGTCTGGTTAAAGGTATGATCCGTCATCAGGAGGACTCAAAGAACTTCAGCCTTTCATAGGCTCTGACACTTCAACATAAAGCAATGAAAAACTGGAATGTGTGATGGCTCTCACCTGCAAACATGCCTCTACCGTCTTTGAAGGTAATTGAGTTTTGATCCATATGTCTGTCTTTATTTGGCTCTGTTATACTGTCAGTATCTTTCAAAGAGCTGTCGGTTCCTTCTGGTGTATCCTCTCATCAGTATGATGAGCAAACAGCAGGAGGGGTTGAGCAAATGCACTTTATAAGATATCTAATACGACGCCACAAAGATATGCTTGAGTGACAAATGAGAAGGACTGAACGTGTATTTCCCACTGTATGTTCTGTTGTGATTGACTTTTTTTGTAAATTGTTTCTTGATTGATACTTATTATATTCAATTATGAAATTATTATTTTATGTTAATACATTTCCTTAATTATCACGAGGGAATCTCGTGACATGTCAAGAACAAATTCTGACCATATTTTATCCTAAATTTTACACCTACACACACATATGTTTGCATTGTGACATTATTTTCATGACAAATAAGCACATTATCATCCACATTCTCATTACTGTTATGCAAAACAAAAACAAAAATCTTATTTACACTGTAAGGTAGTATTTGTACTTTTTTTTGGACCTGGGCAGGTTTTGTGCAATTCAGAAATTCATCTTTTATGAGTCACATTAGTTTCTCATTGAGTTCCACCCACTGCGCCAGGAGAAGCCAGGAGTTGATTTATCAACTTATCAACACACTAATGCTATTAAATGTTATCGAAGCATGACAGTATACCCAGTGGCACTGTCTGCTGTCATCCTGTAGTGCTAACGGGGGACCGAAAATCAGACGTCTGCACTAAATTGCGCCGTTATATAACATCTGAAGCACAATCAAGTAAACTGCCTCTTGAAAGGCCTCCAACAAACTTCAGTCAAGGACAACCGTGTACTTCAAGGTCAAGTGTTCTGTCAGGACTTGAAAGGATTTTACAGTGAACATCGGCCTGCTGTTCTCTCACACTATATTTATCTCCTTTAGATTTATGGATTTGTACAAACCTCAAATTTAAGTATCCAAATTTGGCTCATCCTGTACCATTTGTGCTACAGACTTGAATGAAACTGCGCAATTGTTCAGGAGATGTTCTCTATTATTTTCAACAGACTTACGACTGTTGCCTGACGGATGAAAAAAGAGACAAAATATCTTGCTGTGAAGGAGGGATCTTTCAACAGATGTCTTGGGAATTATTAAGGAACTTTTTTGCATTTAGTTTATTACTTAGACAACAAACTTCCTGTTAACTTCCAAGACTCTGTCAGACATTTTGTGATGAGGTTTGCAATAGATATTGTGGTTTCACTTTATTTTGATGGTCCCTTTAACTCATTCTGTTGACTATAACGTTCATGTCTACTAACTCTCATTAAAGTGTTAGTAGAGTATTAGTAGACTGGTAGGGTTAGAATAAGTTAGTTGCAAAGTTACTTATAGTATAATGTCTGTAGGAGTAGCATCACAACAAAGAGTTAGCAGATATTCAGCAGACAGTCTACTAATACTCTAATGAGAGTTAATTGACATAATATAGTTGCAAAGTTACTTATAGTATAATGTCTGTAGGAGTAGCATCACAATAAAGAGTTAGCTGATATTCAGCAGACAGTCTACTCTAATGAGAGTTAGTTGACATATAGTTGCAAAGTTACTAATAGTCAACAACAGCACAATATTGTGTATATTTCACACTTTTTGGTTAAAGCAAGGCATTACTCATCTAAAGAAACCGTTTTAAGTGCAGCCCAGAAAGTCCCTTTTATTCTTATCTCAGAAACCAATGAAGGGAAAATATATTATCTCTGGTCATGCATTTAGTAAACAGCTTACTTAATTTATTCTTTCAAATTTTAATGGAATTGTTCACTAAAAAAAACAAAAATCCAAACCCATATGCTGTCCATGAAACACTAAAGAAGATGTTTTGCTTTTCTTTACACAGCCGTTTTGCATAAAATGACAGGTCATAGCTGTCAAGCTCCAAAAACATCATAAAAGACTAAATACACATCTTTCCGTGAGGAACAAACTGAAATTCAAGTTATTTTTGGTAATTTTGGGATGTATGGGATTTATAGTTGCCTAGCAACTAGCGGTTACATTTGCAATATTCAAAACGTCTAGAGTCTAAAAACAAACTAGAGAGTTCGTCTCCTCATGGGGATCCAGTTTGCCTCGAGGATCAATTGATCTGAGATTTTGGTAACAGTTTATTTTGCAGTGTCATTGCTACATATATACTGTATGTTACATGTAGTTACTATAGTAATAACTGTATAAATTATGCATAATTACATGCAACTCACCCTGAACCAAACCAACCCGTTATCCTAACCCTATATAGTAAGTACATGTAGTTACTTAATATTACTCAGTACCTAAATGTATAATTACAGTGTAACAAAGACAAGTGTAACCGATAGTGTTGTATTTGTGTTACTTCTAATCCAATGGATCTGTTAAGTTGGCATTGGCGTCTTGCATAGGCGCTCGGGCACCCACGGAAAAACACGAGATCAAAAAATCGATTGTGAATGGGAAACCTCTCTGATCGGTGGATCTCACATCCGGTCCCGGCGGCGGCGGGTCAACAACCTGACATAAACCCGGGAGGTTTGGCACCCACAGGATTTTTGGACTTTATAATACAGTAAAATATTAACACTAAATGTATTTTTTATTACTCAGAATGCATGATTACTTTTGAATGTCTATAGAACAGTACGCTGGAAGCAATATATGTACATTATTCTAGTATATATTAGTATATATATTCTGTATATATTATTCTAAGCCCATTTCATCTGCTTCTTTACAACAGTTTCCTACTGGATTTCTGTTTGTATATATTTATGCTCATTTTAGTTGTAGTTAATTACAAATTCAAAGAGGCCAGGAAATCTGCTCCAGGCATGGCATTGTGCCCCAGCGTGCCTTGATGTTTTGTCCTTGGTTTTACCATGACCTTCATTTTGTCCTTTGCTTTTGTTGTGCAACTGTGCATTTAAACATCCCTGACTTAGCTGTCAGTGCAGTGGGATTCAGCGCTATCTCAGGAGAACAGGGGTCATTTCTCTCTTGTTTCTTCTCTTCGGCTGTCAGGGAGAGCCCTCTATTATATGGCTGTATAGAGGGGTGGACAGCATTCGCAGGGGCAGTGTGTTGTTTGTTTAAAGGCTGAGGCAGAGGCTGACCCAGCAGAAAGGAGCTCTTGTATGCCAGAGACACAGGATGCCAAAGCTCACCTTCCTCTTTCCTGCCATTCCCCCTTAGGGGCTCTGCCAATGCAAATGTGCACCTCCAGCCTGGAGCCCAATGAATACACTCACAATAAATGACTTCAGTTCAGTCCATTTAGCTCCGTTTCAGAACCTAGCGAGCTGCCTTGCTGTTTTCCTTCTAAGGCAGCATGTTAACTGAAATGAACCCTCATAAGTGACTGATTTGGAACATCCACTGTGAAATTTGAATGGAGGCACTTGTATACTTAAAAACTGCTTGATGGTTGCAGTTTTTTCAGTGTTCACTGTTTATGTATTTCTTATTGAAACAGGAAGTTTGTTTGGATTGGGACCTGTCAAAGAATTCCCTTTTCCAATAGTATTGATATTTGCAACAATGTGTCCAACGTTGTATCTGTTTTGCTGGAAGAGATAGATTACAAACTAATCAGTAAGAATTTTTCATATTTTTGAAATAAATGTCTTATGCTCACCAAGGCATTTTTTTTACAATTAAAAAAATATCTAATTTTATATATTTTTAAATGCAATTCATTCATGTGATGACAAAGCTGAATTTTCAGCATTATTACTCCAGTCTTCAGTGTCACATGATCCTTCTGAAATATCCAACTGATTGGGTGCTCAAGAAATATCTCAAAATAGACATGATTTTAACATTATAAATGTCTTTACTGTCACTTTTGATCAATTGAATGCATTCTTGTGGGAAAATAAAATTAAAAAATTGTATTAATATATATATATTTTTTAATCTTACTGAATTTTTTAACTGTAGTGTATATTTGAAAAAAGTCTGATCAATGTGGTCTTGAAAGAGCTATTTCTACACGACTTTAATTTCATTGATGTATAGTTCATGTTCAGGCTTATTCAGGTATGTTAAACCTTTTTTATGAATATTTATTTATTACAAACTAATAGTTTAGGTTAACTGACAAAACATTATTTACAGTGTATGCCGGACCTTGTCATGCCAGTAATCTTATGCGCATAATTTTTTTTTCTAGGCTGAACTGTTTTCAATGAGCTTATATTCGTGAAGAATACATGATGTTGACTTAGAATTTGGCAACAAAAAAAAAAGCTACATCTCAGAAGGTAGCATAAGGTTGCTTAAGGTTACCATTTGAAACCACCTTTGTGATGCCTTAATATCCTGTCTAGGTTGGCAGCTCACAAGGTTTCAGAACAGCTAAGGTCTGTCTACATATGGAAGGTCAAAACAACACGTCTTGCATCTCCGAATTTGCATTTTATTTTAACCTTGGCAAATCAATGCTCTGGACGTAATGTATTATGTGAGATCAATTATTTCCTTCTCTGGCTTTCTTGGTAGAACCCCGAGGTGTGTTCCCCGCCCAGGCGCAGAGAGCGTTCCGGCAAGGTTGATTGATAACCTCCCTCTCACCGCAGAACTCATCCCTTGCCTGCCCTGTGGTTTCTCAGCTCCGTGGACTGGACTTCCTCTGGGTAAGACAGAGATGGCGGGGGCCCATTAGCAGGCCCCTCACGCAGGTGTCGTCAGAGCCTCATGCTGTGCAGCGGGCTGGATTCACCTTGCCTTTGGAGGAGAGTGCACTAGACAGAGAAACAACAAGGTTAGGAACGATGCAGGGGGAGGTTGAACTGTAAATTAATTTAACCCTGCAAGCACTAATATTGCTTGAGTACTTAAGGGTTATATACAGGATTAGAAATGCTGTAAATAATTTGGCAAACAATACTATTTTATTCAACTCCGCACTCCCACTACCCCCTTTCCTCACAAAATTGCAAACCTCTTTTTTATGTACTATATACTGTATTATTTATTTTATTTTATTATATATAACAAAAGTTTGGAATTTTTAAAGATTTTTTTAAAAGAAGTCTCTATGCTCACCAAGGCTGATTTTTTTATTTTATTTTTTTAAATACGGAAAAAGTAATAATTACTTCAATGAGCTCATTGTTTCTTCCATAAATTAAGACATTGTTAGCTAACTGCGTGATTTGTATGTACATTTCTGAAAATACATTACTTGGACACAGTCACCTCTGATAACAGATCACTTTGTAATTGTAATATGGATTTTCTGTAAAGCTGCTTTGAAACGATATGTACTGTGAAAAGCGCTATACAAATAAATGTGAATTGAATTGTGAAAAAAAACAGTAATATTGTCAAATACTATTACAATTTTAATATATTTAACTATTACTATTTAAATATATATTTTAAAATGTTATTTATTCATGTGATGGCAAAGCTGAATTTTCAGCATAATTTCTCCAGGCATCAGTACATGATCCTTACAGAAATGATTCTAATATGCCGATTTGCTGCTCAGTTATTATCAGTTATTATTGGTGCTCAATTATTAATTATGGTTCTTATTTTTCTCAGGATTCTTTGATGATTGAAAAATGTGAAGACATATGATTCATTATTCTTCCTCTAGACATACCGCTGATTCATAGGGCCAAAAAGTACCAAGTTTTGTTTCATCGCTCCACAGAACACTTCTGTGGGTTATTTATATGATTTTGAGCAGATTGGAGACTACTTTTATTGTGCTTTTGGGTCAGTTGTGGTGTACGTCTTGGAGTTCTGGCATGGAAACCGCATGCGTTTAGTACGCGCCTTACTGTGCAAACTGAAACCTCAGTGCCTGTTGCCACCAAGTCTTGCTGCAGGTCTTTTGCAGTCACAAGGGTTTTTCTGAACCTGCCTTCTCAGAAATCTGGTTCCTAGCTTCCTTTCAAACCCTTATTACGTGTGTTCTAGCTCAAGCACACCTTGTGCAACTAATGAAGCCCTTGATTAGTTGCATCAGGTGTGCTTGAGACAACACCTGTTTTGCAGATTTGTGCTGTTGTGAGAAATTCTATTCAGGGGCTTGAATAAGGTTGAATTTGGGGAAACCACTTGAAGCATTAGTTGTGTTGAGCTATTTCAATTATTTTTGTTTGATTTTTTCATTGCAAACTGCTGAATGTCTGTCAATTTTGCCAATAAGCCTGATTTGCAATGGGGGTTGAACATTTTTGATTACAACTGTATAGTGTTACAAAAGATTTCTCTTTCAAATAAATGACAGACATAGTTTGCTGCAGAATGTCGAGACTCGAGATACTTCTCATTCATTGTGGCTCGTGCTTGATTTATGGCAGCACTGTAAATTAGCACTATTTTATAAACGATCTAGCACAGTGTTGTGCAATTTTAGACCCTAAATTGGGTTTTTATAATGTGATATGGCACAATTAGCATATCCATTAAAATTTAATTGCACAAAAGAAGTATTTCAGATCCGTACCCCGTGATATAATGATAAACAAAAAGAAAATGGGTAACGCCACGTGGCCTGTGGCGCTTATTGAATCTCTAAATAGAAATAAAGCCACATAGCAGGCAGATCTTTACTCCTGCTGCAATTAAGACCTGTATCGATCTCCTCCCTATTACATTAAAACCATGCAGGGCTATAATTTAATCCATTTCAAGTTAATGTCCCTAAGAACACACCGTACATAATCGTCAACATGACTAATTGCACCATGCTTCGCAAATAAACCACAGAGGCCCTATCGTCCCAGCAGCTGATTACAGCAGGCTGATAGATGAAGTGACCTTGTGGAACAGAGATCCGTTTTTACAGATTCTGCTTTAAAACTCTTGTTGGAGACTCAGTTAGCAGGCCAAAAATCATCGTAAAAGAATGAAATTTACCTAGGGCTCTGACACCCTTTTCTCATAGTGGAAGCTCAGAGTATACATGGGTCTCAGAAAGGCTTATCAGAACAGAAGAGGTAAAAATGAAGAGGGGATTATGGGTGCTTAGGTCTTCACTACAGATGGGAATTTTATGGAATTTAACTAACTCTGATTCCAATTCCATTTAGAGGCCATTTGAAAGCTCTCGACGAGTGCAGTTTTCTGTATTGACAAAATTCAGTGTTAAAATTAGCTTTTATTAAGTAGCAATTGGAAGTGATTTTGAGTGGAATAGTTTTATGAACTTTTCTGAGGATTTTCTTTCTAACTATATAAAAAACAAAGCATAGGCTATTTACATTTTTAAATAGGTAATATTTGTGGCTTTTGGTGGAATTTTTGCACCAAACACATGCTTACTTCTAACTCTCTGCTATACACTATACTGTTTAAAAATTTGGGCTCAGTGAGATTTTTTTTTTAACAAACTAATATTTGTATTCAGCAAGGATGTAATTGAACCGTAGTGACCGTAGAGGTTTACTAAAAAAACTGTTTTGAATAAATGCTGTTCTTTTTAACTCAATTACGATTTCCATAACAATATCAAGCAGATCAAATGTTTTCAACATTGATAAGAAGAAGAAAAGTCCTGTTTAATGTTTGTTTATTTTCTCTCTCTCTCATATTCTGTCGCATTAGTAGATTAAAGTTGAGGAAGTTGGTTTAGCTGCAAATCTGTGTGAAGCCATTAAAAAAAAAACGTTTTGCAGTTATCCAGGGCAAATGCATTAATGAAGCAAAACATAATGGGACTGATATTGAAATTCATATCTTGTGTCATGGAACGGATTAAGGAAAAAGGTCATTGCATTGATAAGAAAGAATAAAAGCTATCAAAGTCACATTCATCTAACCAGAATCCTAACAGGGAGGGTCAACATAGAGGCCAAGCTCTCCAGTAGATAAAAACACTCTACATGGAGAAAAAAAACTATTTTAAATGGAAAGGTTCTAAGAGACACATGAAAGATAAATGTAATAAATACATAATATTTATGCAACTACATTTATTTGCATTTCAAAGGAAAATTAGTAGTGCTTTTCCAGTGGAAAACTTGCTCTATGTTAGGCTGTATGTGGTTGCTTTGCCATTGCTAAGGTGTTCTGGGTATTTGTTAAAAAAGTCCAGACCATATTCTGGTCTGTGGTTCAGGTCCCTCCTTCAGTGTAAGTGGTTCTAAGTAGTCTGTAAGTTGTAAGTAGTCTGTCAGGCTAAAATCATTCACCTAGAAACATAATCACACCTCTCACCAACAAGCCGCATGATTTGAGATGTCATTCTGTAGTGAAAACGGTCCAGAATAGAGGTGCAGTAAAGTCAAATATTTAAGATAAAACCACATAAATGCTCTTAGAATCCTCCGGATAGATCTGTCAAAGATTCATGGTGTGAATGTCGGCTTTAGCTGCATCAAAATATAATCTGAAAGGTTTTTGAGCTGCTGTGTTTAGCTCTTAGTACACACAGACCCCAAACCAGCTATTACGGAGATACAAGAAATTGATCCTCATTTCAAGTCTTGACAATGTCTCAATTATTCTAAAATGACTCACCATATAAGCCATATTACATCAATAACATCCAATAGCATGGCCAAATTAAAGCATTTAATGAAGAGTTTTACATTTGGCAAAATAAGAGAAGGTATATCTGCTGGGATGAAGCCACAACACAGTTTAAATGCTCTAACTTGTATAGTTTTTTTTGGCTGTAAACACAATTAACATGTTCTGACAAACAATCTAACTTTGGTGACATTATCAAACAACATGGCAGTATGAGTTAATGGGAAGAACTGTTAATCAAAACAGTCCATTAAAGAAGAAAATTGCTTGAAATGTAAAATTACTGCTTTATGATGCCATGTCGGCGACTAAAGTAGTACAATACAGATTTGATGGGTTTTCTTTATTGCATAATTATTACATGTCCTCTTAATCTGTCTGTCTGTCATTCATTCAATCAGCAGAATATATCTGTCTGTCTACCTGTCTGTTCATTCATTCGTTCATTTAGCAGAATCTATCTGTCTGTCTGCCTTGGCTAAGTGATAGTTTTGATTGAGGATAATTCTCAAGCATATTCTCATTTGAGTCTTTCAGAGGAGATGATAACTGACGAAACATCACTTTACTCACAGTCAGGCTTCTCATTACTCAGTGAATATACGTTAATTAGTTTCTCTCCCTAGTTACCTGCAAAGCTGGTGAGATTTCACTCAGATTTGATGGTGGCTCAAGATGACGTGGGGTCTGTCTCTTTAAAAGGTCGGTCCAGGGGAGTTCACACGTATGTGGTTTCCTGTGTGGGTGGTGTGTATTGGTCTCAATATTGAGACTGATTGAGGTTGGCGACCGGCGCAATCAGAATATGTGTCACAGCATAACCATCGACAGATCTCACAAATGATTTTTTTTTTTTTTTCAGAGAACTGAATTGAATTGAATGAGGGAAAGGCCAAATCTGTTTCAGCCCATTAAATCTTACAAATGATACATACGCTCCCTAATGGAGGTGTTGCTGTGAGAGAGAAATGACCATGAGTCACTCACACCTCCACTGAAGATATTCTGTGACTCATCTATACAATAGAAATCAACGTAATGCTTTTGTATAGAGTAGATGTCTTATTTATGCTCTTAAGGAGTTACCCTCTAATGCCTGCGTCTTGTTACTTATGAGCTTAAGCTTGCATAAGCATTATAAGTGTCTCATAAGGAGCTTATGTTAATCACAATGTACTGTTTGTGCGTCCACTCTTAGGAAAAACTTTTACTCTTTTGATAGGGTGGAGGTCGTCAAGATGGGACACATCCTGAGTTTAAAGGTGTAATTCCCCCCAAAAAATAATTGTATTTAATTTAAAATTGCAATGTATTCATTAAAATAAATGTAATATTTATAATTGAAATAACAAATAAATGTAATATTTGAATTAATTCGGTCTTTATTTACTTATTGTTTAATCTTTCAAAATTCTCCTTTTGTGTTCTGCAGAAATAAATGACAGCATACAGGTTTGGAACAACATGATGGTGAGTAAATTATGACAATTTCATTTGAGTCAATCCTTTTATACTCATTGATTTAAAGCAGGGGTCTCAAGCTCAAATTACCTGAGGACCATTAGTCAGTTGTTGGTGAACAGCTTTACCAATTACAAGGGTTTTTACCACCACATATTTTTATTCAGATATTGCCACAGTTGTACATTTAGTGTACAACTTAGTTCACATGTGCACACTATAGATTTTTCGACAGATGCGAGCAAGCAGACTTGTTTCTGAAAAAACAAAGGGTCGTTCCAAACCCATATAGGACTTTATTTTCTTCAATGGAGCACTTAAAGTACATTTTTAAGAATATTCTGGTCATTCTTTTAAATATAATGAAAGTAAATGAGGCATAGTGTTGTCAAGCTCAAAAAAGAACCATAAAATTTGTCCATATCAAAATATTTGTCCATCCTCTATTCTAGTGCTTAAAATATGATAGCTTTGTTTGTTGTACTGATCAGGGTTATTTTCGTTAAAAACTAAAATTACTTGAAAAAAAAAAAAACAAGCATGAACGTAAATGAAATAAAATAAAATATCACTTTTTATTTCAGCCAAGGCAACATTTCCCATTTTCTTGAACTACTAAAATAACTAAAACTAAATAACCTTAAACTAAAATTGAATAAAAACTATATAGACATATTTGTTTTTAAAGAGAAAAACACGTAACAAAAATACTTCTTGGAATAAAATTAAAATTAAACAGAAAACATACCAAATCTAATTCAAACATTAACAAAAACTATAACAGTAGATCAATGATAGAATAACACTGGTACATATTGAATTTTTAGTTAATATTAGCTGAAACCCTTAACATCTGCCATAACATCTGCCATGCTCTTGAGAGTAGCAATGTCCCTTTTGTTCCACATGTTTGAATCAGATCTTTTCCAACTTATGTGCACAAAGACAAAATGAGTGATTCATTCACTGTCTGGTCTGATTCTCAAGTTCAACTGACTCTCTAGCCACTTTCTCACAGTAATCCCAGTAAATTACCGTAAAATGACCAGAATGACTCATCCGACTCATTCGCCTCGCACATGCTCAAACTGGTAATCTTCCTTCTTTGTTCACACACAGCATCGTATCGGTTATTTACTGGTAATGTTACAACTTCTCAAACTGGTAAATTGCCAGAACCAATTTACTGGTATTGTTGAAAAGGTCCTGTTCACACATGATCTCTTAACGGTAATTTACCAGTAAAGACTATGTGTGAAAGGGGCTAGTCTGATTCCGTCACTTTTGTCTCCTTGTAGACATGTCTCTCATTGGCTATTGTGGAAGTACTGACATATAGTCTAATCATAGTCGTAATCATCCCGATTTAAAATCCTAATGCTGGGGCCACACCACATCGGGACGATTTCTCCCCTTCCGACAATCCTAAATAAAGTCCCTATCTTGATGGTTCTACAGATAATCTTATCAGATTTCCCTGTGGTGTGAGGTGTGTTAAGGGTGACCGAACCTGCTCGGAAGAACATCGGAGCCGCCCCGATCGGGAATATTTACTGATTGTCAGGTGGAACGAAACGGTACCATGCTCCCGCCAGACCATGCTCCCGCCAGTCCATGCTCCCGCCAGTCCATGCTCCCGCCGTCCCCACGACTTTACCCAAACCCTTTCCTTTTTTTCCCCCCGGAATGCTCTGTCAAAAAGCATTCAAAACACTATCATAGCAATTTCTTCCTGCCTATCGTCCGCCATGTTTATTCTGAATTCTCGAGAGATTTTGCGAGATTTCCCGTGTTCACTAGCCTGGTTAACACCAGACCATTCTCAGTTGTAACTGAGTTATGGTCTGGCAAAGCGTCATAGACAAATCATTTCCAGAGGGGCGTCACCAACGGACGTCGCGGATAGACCTAAAACCAATCAGAGCGATGAAGGAGATGACGTATGCAGAGCGGCCGAGTGTTGTTCTTTGTTCGGTTTTTAACAAAAAGGAAACGTTCAAATCGCTTAAAACAGACGCGATAGCTGATTTGAACGAGTGATGTTCGACGGCGGCATCCATCTTTGTAATGTAGGCTACAAAATCTGCTTCAAAATCCCAGCGCTGTCGTCATCGTGTAAAGCCCGCCCCAACGTTTCTGATTGGTGCCTCGATTTTGACGGATTGGAAATGGGCTTGAATGAGCTCTTTGCCAGACTAACTTTCAGAGCAAATCTAAATTTGCCAGAAATTGTCTGGGTTTTCCCAGGCTACGTGTTCACAGTCGGGACTCTGGTTGAAAATCTGTTTGTATACACTGTAAAAAACAATTAGTTCAGTTTACTTAATTTAATTATGCAAACTCGTTGTCTTAATTTCATCAAGTAAGCAAAACTTAACTTCATCAAGTTATTCTTACTTAATCCATTTAAGTTTTGTCAACTTAATTCTATCTGTGATCTGAGGAAGTGTTAAAGTGGAAGTGGAAGAAATGAGTGAAAGGTCAATTAAGAATTGCCCCGCCTCATAAACCATTTGCCCCGCCTGTTTTTTTGTTTGTTTGTTTGTTTTTTTGCTTTGGCAAAATGGTACCCAAACCAGTCAAGTAATGTTTACTAGGTTTTTCTGAGTAACGAAGGCATAGCATGCAAACAGTACAGATTAATAAGAAATTTTAAGTAAGTTCAACAAATTATTAGACATTAAGTAAAGTTAACTTATAAATTCTTAGTAAGAACAATGAGCAAAACTGTTAAATCTAGTATTTTCTAAAAAAAAATCTTACAAGATTTTAAATATGTTTTGGAGTGGCCCAATCATAATTCCTGTAATTATGGAATGTGCGCCTGGCTTTACACAAAACTATAGTATGGCTCTGAAGACTTTAAATATTGTGCTAAAGTCATATCTTTTATGATACTTTTGTAGTCCTTTTTGAAGCTTCAAAGCTCATTCGTTCATTGTTATTGCAGAGATAAAAGAATCTTCACTTTTTCCATTTGCATCTACATGAGGGCGATTAAATGATGACAGAACTTTCATTTTTGGGTGAACTATCTCTTTAAGTAGTTCAAAGGAAATTTCAACCGCTGATGTAGACAAATCTGAGAGATTAATGCTTGTAGGACAGCAACCCTCTCTCAACTGCAGATCCTCAGTACAGGCACTGCCAGATGAAGATGATGTGTGTTCATACAGAGGCACTGGAGACAAATTGAGGACGTTTTTCCCTTTGTGCTGGAACTGAATTAATCGCTTGTCTCCAAATGAGCAGCGTTGCAGCCCAATACTCAGGGTGCTTTTGTCGTCACTATCTGGGGCAGCAGCCACCACACGCTTGACTGCTCCGCCAGCGCCTCCCGCGTGCCCCGCTGTGACTCACACAGGGGCGAGACATTCAGCAGCAGTGTGTGTGTGTGTGAGTGAACATGCCAGAGAAAAACAAATCTTGCACAATGCCTGTTTGTCACTTGAGGAGAAAGGAACAGACCAACCAAAAGGTGTGTGCTTGTGTTGGTGTGTGTGAGACTGAGAGTGACTTTTATAGAGGGTTTCTGCATCGAAATAACAGGATGAAATATCTTTTATGAGCTTGTTTTGCAGCATGCATCTTTGATTGTACTGTGTCTGAAGGTCATTCAGACAGACATGCTGCTCTGTTTGATTTGGACTTGAATATGCATTATGAATATTCTTTTATTAGAGTGTTTTCCAAGTGCAATGACAGAAACTTCTTTATGAGGAATTCAAAGCAATGAACCAACAGCAATGCACCTTTTTCTTATCAACTCCAGTGTTTATCATTCTTATGTTGCTCTATGGTTCTCTTTGGGAATTAAAAAGTTATATTAAAAGTTATTTAGGTCAGAGAAGATGTATTGGTTTTCTAAAGAACTAGAGAATTGAAAATTCTGTCTCTTTCTCAAAATATGTCCTTGAATTTTCAGACATGAAAGGGTTTAGAATTTTCAGCAACAAAAAAAAAGAAGAAAGGCACAATTCTATAGCCTAATATTCTATTAAATATTAAATAGTCTGACTTTTTTTAAAACCTATTTTCTTGCTTCAAAAAAGAAAAATGATAATACAAATAACAGAATTCTATAACCTCATATTTAATGAAATAAGAAATATTTGACTGCATTGATTTACACATTATTTATTTACTTATTGTCATGTTTTTATGTTAAGTAGTAGTGGAAAGAGTTTAAAAATTGTGCAACAAAGCAAACCAAAATAATACAAATAATTTAAAAACAATGTTTATCCCTTTATTTCATGCCATTGATGTTGTCAAGATTAAAAACTAGAATTAAAATACTAGTTGTCCCTAAAGATGTTATACTTCTTCTTTTATGAGAACTAAACTCAAAAAGTCAGCATGTTTTGAGGTTAACTCTTTTGGATTATGCATATATGTGATCATGCATCCAGATGCTCCTATATCAGCCGTCTACTTCTTATGTCTGTTGCCCAGTATGAGTTTATTAAACAGAAACCAGAGGAATCGTCACACACAGCTCTGTAAGACTTTCCCATTACAGGCTCAAAGGCAGCAGTTCATTAGGCAAAATGGACAAAAATAGAAATGGCGATCCACTTTTTCCATCAGTTTCTTCAATTATTTTTGCACTTCTGTCAGGATTGATTGGCAGGTGTGGCTCAAAGTGGACTGTGAACACAATGTAAACGTGTCAATATAAAATCCAATTTTTGAGACGCACTTTCTCCATTGCATAATGGATATTATAACCACAGTTTTGACAGATCTACTATTTTCCACAGAAGAAAAGGTGGTTCAGGGCTGGATGATTTGGAACCGCGTGCCGGTTTTGAGAGAGGTTTATAAATCTCCTGGCCAGGGTGCATTTTGGCCAAAAGGGGTTTCTCTGTGCTGCGAAATGGAGCTTCTTCCCTGACTGTAGGGTGTCCAGACCTGGAGGGGAAGGGCCTGCTGTGAGAAGATTAGTGCTTTCACTTTGGACCCTATTTCAAAGCCCCGTCCCTCCCAGCTACAGATTCACTGCCAGTTCAGCGCTGATCCACAAGTCCCGGAGCTTTACAGCTGCAAGATTAATCAATACCGGGCTTCTATGATTCTGAACTCTGCCTCTTCTACAGAGTCACCTCTTCACCTCTTCAGAGAGCTGCTCTTGGAGGGCACTTTGTGTTGAGGTTGGTGGTATACGGTACACACAGACCTATGCAATTTCACACTAATTTCAGGTGCTGCTGACATATGTTTGGAAATGCATCGTATTTGTAGTGTACTGTAAATGCTAATCATATCTGATCCATCCCATTCAACAGTAAAAGTGGCATCACCTTACTTTTCAGTAAAAACAAGGTCAGAATGACTTCACAGAACATCTTCGGGATTCTGTATGCAGTGACAATTTGGATTAAAGCATGTGAAGTCAGTTTAATACAAGTACTTGAATAAAATAAAATTAAGCTTGTGTTATAAGCTTAATCAGCATGCAGCTATTCAGTATTTTTCATCCACATATTTTTATGCAAATTTCGCTGGATGCTGGATGGAAACACGAAGATGCAAATACAATGTGCATATAATCTGCCCATCAAAAGTTTGGGATCAGTATGATTATTTTTCCCTTTTGTTTAAAGAATTAATACTTTTTTATCAAAAAACACAGTAAAGACATTTATAATGTTACCAAATATTTCTATTTTAAATATATGCTGTTCATTTTAACTTTTTATTCATCAAAGAATGCTGAAAATCTTTTTTGAAAAAAAAAATATATATATATTAAGCAGCACAACTGTTTTCAACATTGATAATAATAAGAAATGTTTCTTAAGCAGCAAATCAGCATATTAGAATGATTTCTGAAGGATCATGTGACACTGAAGAGTAATGATGCTGAAGATTCAAAGAAATAAATTACATTTTAAAAAATGTTTAATTGTAATAATATTTTGAAATATTTTACTGTATTTTTGATTTGTGTATTTTACAGCCTTGGTGAGACTTTTTTCAAAAGCTCACTTGTGAATAGCCTACATTTTCACCTAATAAACTATGACAGAAACACATTTACTAAATAAATCGTTTATTTTCTTCAAGGCGCCTTGTGACTGAATCATTCACTCAAATGATTGGCTACTTCATTTCTAGTTTGCTCCGATTTCCCTTGAAGTGACAAATTGTTTTTACATTATTCTGCTTTTCCCCTCAATATTCTTGCATGAATCAAGCTCTACACTCAATAAAATCTGATCACAGGACCTGCATTCGAGACACGTTAATACCAAGTTTAAACAGTAAGGTGTCTCAGCTGGTGATCAAATCACCTGAGACAGATGTAAACAGCTAGAACCTCCCTGTCCCGATGTAAATTCAGCAGATGATAACCTCCGTTAGACAAGTAATCCGCAACGCCTAAATCAGGTCTAACATGCTGTTTTGCCTTCTGGCATCTAAACTTTGGCATTCAGTGCAACGGCCTGGAAACTGAGCGAGGAGAAACAGAGGATTCGGTCTTGTTCGTGTCTGTGGTGGTTGGTGCAGAGATTGCTGGTGTTCCTCTGTTTGCTGCAGTGAGGTTGACACTGATAAAGTGGACTTTGCTCTCGTCTCTCCAGGGAAACGGGAGGGCACAGGAAGAAATGCTGTCTGGGTAGCTAACACAGATCTCTGCTGGGTTGAGACTACAAGCCTAAAGAGTTCTAAAGATCGTGTGCTGCAGTTTTGAAAACAAACAACCTGTGCCAAGAAGTATTTAAAATAGGCTACATTTATTTCATACTAAGCATACTACAAACCCATTAACATATTTACTGCATATTTCTTTAGACTTACAGGTATAAATATTATAATTAAACTTTGTAGCCCTACTTCTTTATTGCACAATGCACAGTTCTTAATAGTAAGCCTAAAATGTGTTTTAATATCACTATTAGTGAGAATAGTATGATCACTGTATAGTATCAGTCTTTAAATGCAAGATATTTAAAGTGTACCTAAAGTATACCTAAGTACAAAATTAGTTCTGTCATGACAACTCTCAGAGTGTTTGGCATGGTAATAATGGGTATGACAATGTTGATGTTTGGTCTTGGCGGAATAGATCTGCTACGCTGCTGCTGCTGTTGTTATTGCTGCTTTTTCATTGCAAGTACTGGACTTGCTACTGTCAATACATACATGACACGCTGCTGTGAGCAAGTAAGACATACTGCTGCTGCTGTACAATATATCATACAGGTGGAGCTTGGGAAGGTGGAGGGTTTCTAAAAGTGCGTTGCAACTGCTACACCAAAGCTGACCAAGTATATAAATGTTGAGCAGTGAGCTCATTGGCTACTGATACAACAGGAACCAATCAGTTGTGCCCTAAAGATAATGATGTGATTGCAAGCAGATTGAGTTAAGGACCTATCAGCCTGCGCCATCATGGGTTTCATGGCAGAACTTTGTATCTGCTCCAATTTAGCAGACTTTAAATATATCAATTTAGTAGACCAAAAGTAAAATTGCAGGGTATATTAAGCACATAAATATGCAAATGTATTTGTTGTATACTTAGCATAAAATAAATGTATTTCAAATACATTTTGATATACTTATTTTTCACTAGGGTGGTAGGCATAGTGACTTTTAAAGGGATAGTTCACCCAAAAATGAAAAATGTCATTATTTACTCAACATTTTGTTTGAAACCTGTATGATATTATTATTAGGTTTTTTTTAAACAAACCAAGAACGTTTGAAGGATCTTTCAGCAATTTTTTTTTTTTCGGAAGACTGCAATAATGTACATTATGTGGGAAAAAATGTGTTTTGTGAACATGAAAACATGCTATCCTATTGTAGTAAACTAATGAACTTTTAAATAGCATCATATGGCCTCTTTAGTGACTACATCAATTTCATTGTAAAATAGCCTAAACAAACCTGTTCCTTACACAAAGCACTCATATTGCTTTATAAGCCTTGCATAGTCATGTTGACTATTTTAATGATACTTTTATGGTCTATTTTCCCTTTTCTGTTGTTTTATAGAGAAGAGCTGCGTGAAGTTTCTTCAGAATTTCTCCTTTGGTGTTCCAAGACAAAATAACAGCCTATAAATTTGGAACAATAAGAGGGTGAGTAAATAAGGATAGATTTTCATGTTTTGGTGAACGGTTCCATTAAACAAGTCATTAGGCTGAATTATTGTACCTAATTGCCTGTGTATCTGGGAAACAACTGAGAAAGTATGCGGTTGTGATATTTTACACCTCTGTTTGTACCCCCTTATGGTGATCCATAGAAGATGGTTATATGAGACAGGACTAGTTTAGATTCAGTTCCACTGTGGTCAAGTCAACATAAATACACTCTCAAGCCGGTTTACGTCTGTCTCCAAGGATACAGCACAAAACACTGTAGTACAGACTGCACGTTTTTGTTTTTGGCAGAGAATGAGCACAGATGTTGAAAGCTTTCTTCATGACCTTACATATATGTGATTACATATTTCAAATTTGGTTCCATATTGTTGTTTCATAAATGTACTGACTGAAATGCATGAGTGTTCTATTAAAGTTCCAAGAGTTCTAGTTTCTAAATTTCATTTCCAGCAAAGGTCCATATTTCATCATAACTATTTCAGGATTTGTAAAATACATATTGACTCATACATATACGTATTGACTAACCCTGCCGTTCAAATGTTTGATGTCTGTACAATGTTGTTTTGTTTAAGGACAAATTAAATTGATAAAAAAGTGACAGTGACTTTTACATTGATGTTACAAAAAAATCTATTTCAAATAAATGCTGTTCTTTTGAACTTTCTATTCATCAAAGAATCCTGATTAAAAAAAATGTATCACTGAAAATTTGTCCACAAAAAATAAAGCACCTGAAAATTCTGCTTTGCCATCATAGTAATAAATTAAATTTTAAAATATATTTAAACAGAAAAGAAGTTATTTTAAATTTAAATAATATTTCACAATATTACTGTATATGCAGTATTATTTTTGATCAAATAAATGCAGCCTTGGGGAGCCATAAGAGACTTCTTTCAAAAACATTTTAAAAAAATCGGTAACACTTTACAATAAGGTTCCATTAGTTGAGATTAGTTGATGCATTAACGAATATATACACTAATAATGAGCAATACATTTTCTTACAGTTCTTATTCGTCTTTGTTAACATTAATTCATAAAAATAGAACTGTTAGTTAATTTATTAATGTTAACAGATACAACTTTTGATCATGTATTAGTAAATGTTGAGATTGTTGAAATGTTGCTTAAGAAATATTTTTCATTGTTAGTTCATGTTAATTAATGTAGTTATTAATGTAAGCAAATGAAACCTTATTGTAAAGTGTTACAAACAAATCTTACTGAATCCAAATGCTTGAACTTTTATTTGTTTATTTATTTTCTATTTGTCTTTATATATGAAAGTGGAGGGCTGCCACTTCAATACCTATTCTGTACTGAAGATAATACAGTATGTTTACAGTTACATTATGAGAATTTATGAGAAATGATTTGTGGTCCACATGGAACCAATCATGGGTCTGGATCTGGACCTCTAATTAGTACTAGGTTGTGTTGCAGTAAACAAAAGAAAAAAATGTGGAAACGTGGTGAATGGCCATTGATGCAAAACTTCCTCTGTAATTAGTTGCCTTTAAAAGGAAAGGGAAGTTTCTTCACTGGAATATTACAAACATAACCGTGATTTTTCTCATTCCTGAGGTTAGTCTGTCATGCAGGTTGTCTTCCAAGAGCAAAATTGTTTTGCTTTGTCTCAGATGTGTCTCCTAAAATTCCTTTGGAGGAACAAAAATAGACACAAATGAGACAATTGTTGACTTGCAGTATAAGTGCTATAAAATGAATGTGGACGGCATAATAAGAATATTATGAGAAACACTGGAGTTCATATCAAGATCTTTATTATCTGAATGAATTTTAGCAAAGTTTGAGTCAATCTTCTTAAAAATTACAGTGGTGTTTTTTTCAGGAGAAACATCTTCTGATAAGTCTCCATTTGCTTTTAAAATTTCAAAGACTCATTTCTAAGTGAAAATGTTCAGATAGTGTATTAAAGAGATCTCATAGCAATTTTGAGTTTTTAAGCATGGTGCATCTGATCTCTGTGCATCAATTCTCCACCTGAAACCGTCTTTGTTTGTGCAAAAGAGGTGTGGTTTGGGTCGTAAAATTCACAGGCATGAATTTTCATGTTTTAACTATGGAAATAATGAGCGCAGGAACACTCTGTGTCGAACAACAATCCGCGCTGGAGTGTCAGTCTTACTTTTCCAGCAGCGTTCTGGGCCACATTATCCTCATAAAGCAGTTGATTGACAGGTGACGGAGGCGGCATCTTCTTTGCCTGTGGGCACAGAACCTGTGGGAGTCATTGATAAACACTCGGTTTGACTGCCGAGGTCAGCTTTCTGCAGCTAGATTGACTGCAAGCCTGATGAGGGATTGCATTTCCCCAGGTTAAGTAGGACGCGGCCAATATAGATGAGTTGGAGTAGACTAAACAAACAAACTGGAAAATGTGTGTGTGCACGATTCGCTCATGGGGAATAATGATATCATTTGCTTCTGTTGACGTCTCTGTTGTGTTTAAGGAGCCATTATTGAAAAATCCTATCGGTCTCAGCTTTTCTCTCTGGAGGAAATCGGTCGCGTCGGTGGGTTTTGAAAGGAAGCTGAGGGGGCAAAGAAAATGTTTGCTATACGCTTTTGCTCTGGTTCTACGGGTCTGATGTGTTGCATAAGCTATTAGACATTACAGACCTTAAAAGGCAACAGAACAGAGCTAGAGAGGGTATTCATAATTCCTGTAATCGTGCACTTGGCCATCAGACTGTATAACTTTAAAATAACCATGAGCTACATATATACATGCTCACTTGCTAAAAAGACTATATTACTTTGAAGTCACTTCCATAGCAACAACCATGAAATGTTGTTGTTTTTCAGTGGTAGCTATGAATCCTGATATGAACCTCAGAGACACGCTGCAGCAGTTCTTATCCAAATAAAGGCATTGTAGCATGACTTGCACGGCACCTGGCATGAACAGGCACACCCAATGTTCTGTTTTCCTTATTAAAAAACGCAAATAACAGCTCATTTACGACATTCACTCGCCGGTTGGGTTGTTTATGGCTGTACCCTCAAGCACTTGATGTTCTGATTAAACCATGTCGGATGGATATCAACTTCCTCAATGTGTCAAGACATAGATGAACGTACTGACAGAAGGATTCCACAACAGCGCTTCATATGACGACAAGTGTCTCTAAATTAGCATTTCCTGAAAGGAATGGTGCTTGCTTCTGTGTTATGATGATGACGTCTTTGCAATGTGACGCTGCAGCCTGAAAAATAAGCCATGTGAATATTTAAACTTGTTGCATGCACCGTTCCCTTCAAAAGTGTGCCAGAGTGTAATATTGTAACTTCAATATCTAAGCACTGATGTTTGGTTTGGTGTACTAATGGCCTAACGATACAGTCATGTCGTGAGATAATTCTATTCTTTAAAGTTATTTGAGTTATTAAAGTTATTCAGTTTACATCATCGACAGAAAGGGACAGAAAGCTCTCAGATTTCATCAAAAAGATCTTAATTTGTGTTCCACAGATGAACGAAAGTCTTATGGGTTTGGAATGACATGAGGGTGAGTAATTCATGACTGAACTTTCAGTTTTGGGTGAATTAACCCTTTAATGGCTTCAAACAGGTAATGAGTAGTTGAAAAATGTCTCCCAGTTCGTTTAAGTTTAATGTGAGGCCAAATATTCACTATAGGGTTCAAATCTGGGCTCTGACCAGTCCAGGACAAAACATGAGCCTGATGAACTTGTTCTCAAGCCATTTCTTAGATGTCTTTGCAATTTGGACAGAAGCATTGTCTTGTTATAAAATAACATCTGATCATTAGTGGTGGTAGAGATGCATTTATGATTATATTTCTCAGCAGATTTTCCAAGACACTGCTCTGGAGCATCGCCGTGCAACTCGTGTTGCATTGAGATTCATCACTCCACTCTGAATCAAACTTCCCATATTCTGCCAAAAACTTCATCCTGTCTTTAATGTTATTCTGAGACCGCAATCAAGTAGTGCATTTGCTTAAATGTTGCTAATTTCCTGACCAATAATTTGTGGCTAAGACAAGCTTAGTGTTCAGCCATTTTTATTTTTTTATTTTTTTGCCCAAGAGTTTATTCCCAAACTTATTGTTAGTGCATGAACATTTACTATCCTTATGGTTTTATGGGACCATCTGAAAGCTCTTAAGGAACGAAAGAAGGGTTTGGGGTTGTACACTAGGGAATGTCTTTGTCTGAATCATCCCACTCTCCGTATTGGCAGTTTTTGCAGCGCATGGTATGGTATTCATTAGAAATCATTTCTGCGCTGAGGACAGAATCCACATGTTACGAAAATGATGGATGTCAAATGTGAAATTGATTATTTTTCATTCATGTAGTTATTGTTGTATGATAATGGGGGAAATTGGAGGAATTACACAACGGAGGACATTACCTTCACAAGCACTTCATGTAGAAATCTAATTTAGAAAAGACACAGGGGTTGGTCTCAACTGCAGGAATTAATTAAACACTCCCAAATGACATGATTTTTTACAGAATGTTGAGTCTAAGTCTGTGTTTTGTGTACAGCCAATTATGGCATCATGCTGGATGGTTGCAATTTACGCAAACATTTTTCTTAGGTTATTTCAAGACTATTTTATGTCTTGTCACATACAAGTAAAAAAAAACAAATGATTAATTGCCTATTTTCTCCCTAAAATCCCTATTTGGTCCTGGTGCCATTTAAAGTGTCTATGAAGTTAGTACATGAATATAGACAGGCATTTTTGATAAAAAAATACATCTTGAAAGGAATAGATCATGTAAAATGAAACACTTTTGTCATGACATCATTTTATTATTTTCTTTCTTCCTTAAAAAAAACAGCTGCTCTTTTTCGTCCAATAAAAATTCTATGAAATAAGTTTAGTAGTCCAATTGGTGCACTATATTGCACAGTTTTCAGAAGTGATACGACTGAAATTTCAGCTGGTATTATGATAACCCCTTGTCAGAACTTTCAAAACTCATTCATGCTTGTTTAAATTGGCATTTTGTGCAATTTTAAAAATGGCAACAAGTATGACATCATTGATACCAAGTGGAATTGGTTCTTGCATGCCACATAACCTCTTAATATGGCAAATTTGCAAAGCACAGGTAGACATTTGTCTGTTTTACTCACACAAATACTGTATAGCTTCAGAAGAATTATGGTCTGTTTTTATGAAAGTTTTATTATGATTTTTTTTTTTGTCCTTTTCAGAGCTTGACAGTATAAATCACTATCCATTTTAGTTGCCCAACATTTCTCTTTGTGAAAGCAAAAACAGAGGTTTGGAACAACTTGAGGGTGTGCATGACGACAGAATGTTTATTTTCAGGTGAACTGTTCCTTTAAGACTACACACACTTTACACACTAGAGAGATTTGCACGTCAGGATGTCTGCACGAAGAAGTGTTGAATTCTCACTTATTCTGACTAATTAAGCTGACAAAACGCAGGCCTCAGTATTTTCTGCCTCACTGCTCGTAAAACAGCATTATTCATTGTTTAACGGTATTCTTCTATCCTTGGAAACACCCAGCCTGCAGCACCATGTTCTGTGAAACACATTGAGAAAGCAGCTAATTAGTACGAGACCATGAGGGTGAGCAACCACATTTTTTCACAGCTTCAGGCTAGGCTAAATTGTTTGACTTTAATTATTTTTTTTATATATATAAAAATATTTGACAATTTATTTATTTGTTGCCCCACGGGCAATGTCTCAAAAGCCCCATTATTTGTTTTCTTCACCAGGGGTTCTTCACAATACTGCTCTCTCTCTCTCTCTCTCTCTCTCTCTCTATATATATATATATATATATATATATATATATATATCTCTCTCTTTACATTGGCATCATCGCTGACAGACCACATTCGCACTTGCCAAAATGAGATGTTTTTGAATGGTTCCCTGCATGTAAGCCAGACGTTTCGGCAGCTTTGTTGAAGCGAGAGAATGAGACGTGTTTATGGAGTTGCATATTGCCACTTTGAGTCTTGTTGCTTACCAGCTTTGTGACAGTTTGTAGTGTAAGTGAAGTTGAAGGGGAGGCAAGTTTTGTGTTTATGTTCCTCCCCACTGTGCCAGGCCTGCCAGAAGGTTCTGCTCGCCAACCATGAGGGACGTCTGACTGCCTAGTCTTTTTTGCCACCTTGTGTTCTGAAATTGATGGCTATGTTAGTCAGTGATTAGCTAGGTTAGTCTAGGTTAGACACTTTTTCACAATTTCAACAAATTATTCTATCAAAAATGCACATTCAGTTGTCAGTTACTCATCCTCGTGTTGTTCCAAACCCCATAGGACCCTTTTTTTTGTTTTGGAAAACACACAAGGAAATATTTTGATGGAGATACAGTAATTTGTTCACACTTCTGCATTTACATATACATTTAATAATTTAGCAGACACTTTTATCCAAAGCGACTTACAAATGAGGAGAGCAATTGAAGCTATCAAACTCATAAAACAGCTCGGGTTGAGTTAGGTAAGTCATTCCACCAGCAGGGAACAGTCCAGGTAAAGGTCCGCGAAAGTGATTTTGTGCCTCTTTGAGATGGCACCACAAGACACTGTTCACTTGCAGAACGCAAGCTTCTGGAGGGCACATAGGTCTGAAGTAGTGTGTTTAGGTATAGGGGTGCAGAGCCAGTTGTTGTTCTGTAGGCAAACATCAGTGCTTTGAATTTGATGCGAGCAGCGATTGGAAACCAGTGCAAGTTAATGAGGAGAGGTGTGACGTGTGCTCGCTTCCGCTCGTTAAAGACCACTCCCGCTGCCGCATTCTGGATTAGTTGTGGAGGTTTGACAGTGCATGCTGGAAGGCCTGGCATTACAATAGTTCAGTCTGGATAGACCAAGAGCTTGGGCAAGGAGTTGTGTAGCATACTCTGATAGGAAGGGTGACCCTCCTAATGTTGTATATGACAAATCTGCAGGACCGGGCAGTTCTAACTCTGGTTGGAATGACAGGTAGAGTTGTGTGTCATCAGCATAGCAGTGCTAGGAAAAACCATGTTTCTGAATGACAGATCCTAGTGATGACAGGTAGATGGAGAAGATAAGTGGTCCTAGCACTGAGCCCTGAGGCACCCCAGTAGCTAGATGTTGCGACTTAGACACCTCACCTCTCAACGACACCCTGAAGGACCTACATTGAGAGGTAATGCCTGAACCATTGGAGTGTGGTTCCTGAGATTCCCTTTGTCTTGAGGGTTGACAGGAGGATCTGGTGGTTAACTGTGTCAAAAGCAGCAGACAGATCCAGCAAGATGAGTACTGACCCGGTCAACAATTTGATCTCACAGTGATCTCACCATGAGCTCCCAGGATACTCATGGTGTGGTCACAATCTGAGGTCACAGTGAGCTAAAAGTGTAACCTCACAGCGCCCTCACTGTGTGCTCATACTATGGTCACAATGTGAGGTCAAAGTGCACAAAGACTAGTTACCCAGCATGCATTGCAGCATGAAGCTTTTGATCGTCACCATTGTTGAATTCATACACTGATTATTGATGTCTCTTTGTGTCTAAATAACACAGTAGTTCAAATGTTTGTGTCTTATTATGCATTTAAAATCCTTTGTGCAATGTGTTTTTAAGCAGTAATGTGAATGTATTCATGTCACCAGTGTCAAAGATAAATTTCTGCTCTGTGACAAACAGAATGGACAATAAAGTTCGACTCAACTCATAAATTATTATGACACTGTTGGATCTCATACTGTATAATCACAAGGCTATTATTAATTAAAATGTCAAATTAACAACACCACACAAAGACTGCATACTGAATGTAGGTGATGATTATGTTGTTATCATCAATAACAAACCAACATCACCTGGATACATTCTCTTTTGGCTTTTCCTGCCATAATACATGTGTCTTACAAACACAGTTACAGCAGCCAGAGAAAATAATGTCTAAAAGTCAAGGGTCGAGAGCCCAACTAAAACAAATACTGATCACCATCATGGTGACGAAATAATAAAACATCAACATCTAAACCTCTATTAATTCTCCAAAAAAAAACTTCTGTAGACGTCTGACAGAAATTAAGTCATTTTGGTTAGTAATAAGTGAAGCTGGATTTGGAAGCTGCTTTTGCCAGTTTTAGAGCTTCAATTATTGAGAGCAGGGCAGTCTCAGTTGAGTGTCCTTTTTTTGAAACCAGACTAGTTGTTGTGTGCAAGAAAGGTATAGACTTGGTTGCTTCTTTTTCATCCATACAATGAAAGCATACATTGAGCTTCACAAAAGCAGTATAAAATATTAAAAATATATATTTTTTAAAAACACCATAAAGGTAGTTTATATGACCTGTGCAGTATATTCTAAGCCATCTGAAAATAGTTTGTAGATTTGTGTGAGGAACACAAACACAAATTTTCAAACCATGATTGGCTCTGAAACAAGGAAAAAACAATGACATTTAGTGTCATTAATGTACTATCACATCACAATTGCAAAATGCCATTTTAAACAAGCACAAATTATATTTTAAGAGCTCTAGTGTTATCAGTAGATTATCAGTGAATAACGGCTTAAATTTCAGTATGTTCCCAACATAAAGCTATCGTATGACTTCAGAAGACTTGAAATATAGCGTATGAGTCATATGGACTACTTTTATGTTGTTTTTTTATTTGATTAATTATGTTTACAATTATGCATTTGGCAGACACTTTTATCCAAAGTGACTTAACCCTCTGGGGACGGCAAACGCACCGGTGCGTTTTGGCAGATTTTTTTCACATAGCAGAAAAATAGACTTAAACTACTCCATCATTTCTGGTCATACAGAGTTAAGACATATTAAAAAATAAACTGTTAAATGTCTACTTTTTTATGTGCCCACCTACAATCGAAATAAAATATTGTGCTTTTGTAAAATAAAGAAAATAAACAGGGTGTGCGTTCTGCTTCTCCGTGTCCGTGAACTTTTTTTCTGGAGCACGTCTCTAAACTTAAACAAAACTCAGCGAATACTATTCACCCAGACATGAGCAATATATGTTTATGATCATTTAAGTTCTAATTTAAAACTAAAATAAATATTCTCTGTTTATGTAATCTATATAAAAAGAGAGAGGTGTCAGCCGTTCTCCTTATCGTTCTCGCATCTCATTATTCCGCTAATGTGACACGCCCACGGAGAGCGCGCTCTATTCAAATGCTAATGATCTGAAGCAACACATTGAGACGTGTAAACGCCCACATAAACTCAGTAAACACACTATATTTAGTCAGATTAATGTACTGTCGTCTTGCGCGGCTGTGAGGAATAATCCTGGGACATTTACCTACCCCAGAACAAGTGCTGGTTTATTTTCACTTCGAGGAGCGAGCTGGGCTGTAAGTGTTTTTATTCTTGTGCTTTGTTCGCGATATATAAAAACGTTAGTGTCTGTAAACGCAAAAATAGCCTACTGTTTAAATTTGAATCATGTTTCTGTGTGTGTGTGTGTGTGTGTGTGTGTGTGTGTGTGTGTGTGTGTGTGTGTGTGTGTGTGTGTGTGTGTGTGTGTGTGTGTGTGTGTGTGTGTGTGACTAGTTTTGGATAGATTATAAAGTTTTAACTCTAAAATAGACATCAAATAAGCTTTTGTTAGCAGTTTCTCCTCATATGTTAAATATATAGTATGTTTTGTCAATAAACTAATCAACTAAGAATAGTGTTTGTTCCAATGCAAGCTATATCACAATTATGAATCCTTAACTTTGAAATATGTATGATAAAATGTATTGGCCTACTAAGACATTTATGGAAAAAGACAATTTTCTTTTCAAGATGTTTCCAACTCTAACTTTGAACCAATTCTGTAGAATGGCCCATATAACCTATTTGAAGGATTTGTTTCCAGGTATGACTAAAAATGTGCTTTTGACTTTCATTTATATTTTGCTTTTATATATATATATATATATATATATATATATATATATATATATATATATATATGTATATGTATATGTATGTATGTATGTGTGTGTGTGTGTGTGTGTGTGTGTGTGTGTGTGTGTGTGTGTGTGTGTGTGTGTGTGTGTGTGTGTGTGTGTGTGTGTGTGTGTGTGTGTGTTGTCCTTGCATTCTTTCTTGTGTGACACACCTGAATGAAAGGCTCATTAATATGCGGGGTCTTTGTCTTCTCAACCACCTAATTATTCACAATGGGGTTGGGCCGTTCACGCCCATTCGCATATTGCCTTGGCTAACAAAAAATGTTTTTCACAATTTAAAAGAATCTATTGTGTTATGTGAATGATTAGAAAGGATGATTTTCAGATCATTTTGAAGCAAAAACTCTAGGCCACAACTTCCATTAGTCAAAAGTCTTGTGGACACATATTTAGTATGTGTTTTGTGGCTTTATTTCAGAAACTTTAATTTTTAGTTTTTTCAATAACCATGCATAAACAATATTCTCTCAAAAATACAAACATGTACATACATGTTGCTCACATATTATGGTAGCCCTGTTTGTGCTAAATAGAGTATAATTTCACCTGTGCCATTAATATGTTTATAAGCAACTGAAAAAAGCACAAATGTCAGGGCATGTCTAAAATAGACATCAAATAAGCTTTTGTTAGCAGTTTCTCCTCATATGTTAAATATATAGTATGTTTTGTCAATAAACTAATCAACTAAGAATAGTGTTTGTTCCAATGCAAGCTATATCACAATTATGAATCCTTAACTTTGAAATATGTATGATAAAATGTATTGGCCTACTAAGACATTTATGGAAAAAGACAATTTTCTTTTCAAGATGTTTCCAACTCTAACTTTGAACCAATTCTGTAGAATGGCCCATATAACCTATTTGAAGGATTTGTTTCCAGGTATGACTAAAAATGTGCTTTTGACTTTCATTTATATTTTGCTTTATATATATATATATATATATATATATATATATATATATATATATATATATATATATATGTATATGTATGTATGTATGTGTGTGTGTGTGTGTGTGTGTGTGTGTGTGTGTGTGTGTGTGTGTGTGTGTGTGTGTGTGTGTGTGTGTGTGTGTGTGTGTGTTGTCCTTGCATTCTTTCTTGTGTGACACACCTGAATGAAAGGCTCATTAATATGCGGGGTCTTTGTCTTCTCAACCACCTAATTATTCACAATGGGGTTGGGCCGTTCACGCCCATTCGCATATTGCCTTGGCTAACAAAAAATGTTTTTCACAATTTAAAAGAATCTATTGTGTTATGTGAATGATTAGAAAGGATGATTTTCAGATCATTTTGAAGCAAAAACTCTAGGCCACAACTTCCATTAGTCAAAAGTCTTGTGGACACATATTTAGTATGTGTTTTGTGGCTTTATTTCAGAAACTTTAATTTTTAGTTTTTTCAATAACCATGCATAAACAATATTCTCTCAAAAATACAAACATGTACATACATGTTGCTCACATATTATGGTAGCCCTGTTTGTGCTAAATAGAGTATAATTTCACCTGTGCCATTAATATGTTTATAAGCAACTGAAAAAAGCACAAATGTCAGGGCATGTCAAAACATCTCAAGGACCCCAAAAACACCTTGGTCCCCAGAGGGTTAAGCCGGGAGCACAATGTGCAATTTTGGTCGTCTGAGACACATTTTGTTAATCCTAAAATATTCCTCTGATCCTAGGCCAAAATTTGAAGTCTTTGATCAGTAGACATGTTCACTGATGGCCGATTACTGACCATTGCAAAGTCCCTTTCAAGGAAAGTCTGTTCAATTGGCGGCCATATTTGCAATGCCTTCAGGCAGCTATTTTGGGCATAAGACCAAGTCCTATCTGTTTGAATGGGGGAATCCTGAAATCTCAAAAACTGCTTGCCAAACTCACAATTAAATTACATATTTCAAATCAGCTGCAAAATCTGACATGAACTCTCATTTATCATATAGAGTGCCCATAATCTCCACCAGAGGGCACTCCTCCTGACTCCTGGGATATCTCATCATGAACTTCAATTCCCATAACCCAGCTGGAGTCATTATGCTGTGATTAGGTTCAGCTGTGTGTCATTAGCTTGTTAAGCCCTGCCTATGTAAGCCCTGTTTTCACTCTTTCTTTGCAAAGTCTTGTTTGTGTTACCACAGCATTTAGTGCTCTTTCTTATTTTCCTGTGGTATGGTTCTGACGTTCTGCCTCATGGATTTCCCAGTTTGCCTGTGTTTTCTGCCCTGTTATTGTTTGGATTGTCTGCCCTGTGTTTTGACCATTTGCCTGATTTATGGATTATGATTGTGAATTTCCCTTAATAAAGCTGCATTTGGATCTTCAACCCATGTGTTTTAGAGCAGTTTCGTAAACACATGAACCGGCTAGACCAGCCAATGTGCATGTGCAGTCCTATACGCGAGTTTCAGGTTTATATGGGAACCGGAGCTTCTAATGGCAGCTGCAGTGACGGAATGGCTTTACCAATCAGCGATTGGCTCTTTTATTTAGAAAGAGGGACGTATTCCACCATATTGCATGTTGCTGATTCTCCAATTCATAAGTAATAGGAGTGAACCGTCTTTCTATATAGTCTTTGACCATTGCGATCAAATTTTACCTCATACAAAATTCTGTCAGTGTCAGAAGTTTTGAGGCGCAGTCCTGCAGTGTGACTTCTATAACAACCAAACCAATAGGAGTGCAGAACTTGATGACGCAATTAGTGACAACAACAAACCACCACTTGCTCCACAAGCACATCTTCATTTTTTCCCCATTTTCTTTTCAAGAGAACCCATGATCAAAATTAACGCTAGAGATTGTTTTTGTTTGCTATCCCGCATGTAAACGCAACTCGCAGTCACCGAACGCTTCATGGCTTGACGGTGTAAAACTCCGGATGAGTCTTCTTGCGTGTGTCCGTTTTTAACGTGTCTTGACTGCCGTACACTCTGACATTAATGGCAAATGAGATCCTACCATGATCGTATACTCTGACAAGAAACAATCGCAAAGGACTATTATAGATTGTACAGTGAGCACCCAGCTTTACTTTGCATTCAAGTTATACATTTTATTAGATCATGCATTCCCTGGGAATAGAACCCATGACCTTACCATTGCTGGTGCCATACTCTATTGTTTCCTATTGTACAATAGGAAATAAACAGGCAAACAGTTCAGTCAAAAGTACAAAAGCAGCGCTAATAGGTTTAGGATTTATTTAAATGAAAATAGAAAATTATAAAACTTAACTTTGCTCTTAGCCAGATCGATTTGCTCTGGAACAAGTGATAGATTAATAAGACCAAAGATTCCCCATTTGATATACCCAAAATGAATTGTACCTGGTGTTTAAACACTATCTACATAAGAGCCATTGGCAAATTGCCGAAGGACTGGCCTAGATAAAGCTGTTCTCGCGGGTACATGAGTGCATGAGTACATGACTGCCCGGAACTCACATCTCCGAAAATGTCTAAACAAAATAAAAATAAAACTCTTAAAACTACATTCTGTGACACACCAACAGTAGTATTTGTAAAATTATGGTGTTTGCTTGTCTGCCATGACACTCGCTGTGAGAAAAATGCTGCAAGCGGAGTGATACAAACGGGGAAACGGTTCCAGAGCCGATCCTGGTAGAATATCGTATGGCTGGAAAAGGCTCTCAGCCAATCAGAATCAAGAACCAGAAAGAACTGTTGTATATAATACATTAACATTGATGCAAGTGTATACCCAAGCTGCCATATGAAAATGTAATAAGTCTAACCATAGCCCAAGAATAGACTATTCATCAACGCATAGAACATGTCAAAGACATGAAACCAAACACCTTGTAATCACTGTTGACTTTTCTTACATGAGGAAATATCATACATCTCGCAAGTTATTTGGGCAAAACCGACGTAACCAAATTCAAGGTTATTTTGGCTAGAAGTTGGTTTCTCATAGCCGAACTGTATCGGGTCTAACTAGATGGTGAAATGACGGCTATTGCTTGCTGGGTAGCCACAAAGACTATAAAACAGGCCACCAAAAATACTAACCCACACCGCAGATCTGTTTATCAATAGTAATTCAGGCTATCGAATGGTTATTGAACATCAACTGTGCTGACAAAAGGAGCTACTGATGTTATCACAGTCAGGGCAATCTCTGTCTCCTCGTGAAATTCAATGCTTCACGTGATCTCTGTGTGCAGAACTAAACCAATTCGCTAAACCACTCAGAATCTCCAAAAGACGTATCATGTGTCTCAGCAGACAGCTGGGACAGTGAGAGACACGTAAGACGGCAGAAAGTGTCACTCGATCCCACGGAGGTTTCACCTGCGTTCAAGGTGGATCGGTAAGGCAAAGCTCCATTGTCCGCCTGTTGAAAAGCAGAACCTGGAAAATAAGGATTCTGACATGAGAAAGCTCTTGATTGATTGAGACGACATTGAGAAGCAGGGAGCAACAAAGGCGCATGAAAACGAGAGGAAATCATCCCTTACCAATGCATAATTGATATTTGTCTCCCTAAATCAAATGTAAAAGACGTCATACTCATGCTATGGTTAAATTATGAAGTTATGCAAGTACAGGTTGAATGAAATGTTTGCTAACCGTTAACACAACAGCTGATCGTGTATGAAGACATTAATGTTTATGAAGAGGCTTATGATGCCCCTACAAGAACTTTGAATTTTTAACATTTAATTAAAAAAATACACTCCCACTCTGTTCAGCTTCATGTACTCTGTGTCCCTTCTTAAATGCCATTTCTGTCTACAGCTCCTTGTATTAAACAGCGTGTTGCAATGCAGTTGCAAAATTGTATACATTTGGGATTTATTTGTGTTTAATTTAAATTAAAATTTAGTTTCAAGATTTTGAAAAAAATAAATGAGTAAATGGTAATAAAATAAACACAAAATTCAGGCGCTGAAAATTTCTAGGTCACTCATTAGTAAATTAGTGGCATGCAGCGATCATGTGACTTTGCACTTTGTATTGAAGCACAAGATGCTCATTGAAACATCTCAAGTCATGCTGGAGAACATGGTCATCAGCTCTAGTGCTGCAGTCATTAAAGTTAATAGTTTAACTATATACTCACATTGTCTGATAATGTCATTTGAAATGGAAGCATTTTCACTTGTTTCAACAGTGTCAGATTTTTTTTGGACCACCATACATTTCTCAATAGTGTCGCAGTATTGTTGCCTATTCACCTAAATTGGTCTTCATCCGGCTGATGATTCTCATAAAAAAAATGAGTTTCTGGCTTGTTTAGGATCACAGACAGGAGGATAAAGCTATTCTAAATGTTAATAATAAAATGCAACTAATTATATAATTGTGAATTGTTATGATGGCTAAACAAATACTCTTTTAAAAGGGTTGAGAAAATGCTTCCCATGTGTTTTGTTGCTGATGTCAAAGTCATCCAATCAAATAAATAGTATTTTGATGTAAAATCATCTGTCATTTGGTAAAAGCAAGTTAAATACAGCAAAATGTATTTTGTGCTGTGAATTACTGGCATTCAATTACATTTTTCAAGTAATGCGTTACTCCGTAAAAAAGTAACTGCGTTATTTATTTACTTTTTTCTATATTAAACATTTAATTATTGCAGGTTTGTGTAAGATTCTGAGTTTGCATTCCACTGTTTTTATTCATTTTGATGAATACTGAATCTGTTTTTGTGCAAGTGAGATGAATAAATGGGTAACGCTTCCTTTTACAGTACAGTACTGACGTGTACTTACAGAGTACCTAGAAAGTACTGGCTAATAAGGTAAGTACATGGGTTAGGGGTAGGTTTAGGGGTAGGTTCAGGGTTAGTACCTAGTTATTACCCAGTAATTTTTATTACTATAATAAGTACATAGTATGTACATGGGTTACAGGACTGTAAAAGGAAGCGTTACCAATAAATGCATGCTCACATTTAACCTATAATACACTACAATAAGCATCATGTTTACCCGGCGCACACAACGCCTCTTCACTTTACTCCTGATTTCTCTCAACATGTGGACAGGAGAGCTGTCAGTCAATAAATGGGAAAACTAAGCAACTCAGATATTTTGTTGTAAAAATATAAGGTATGTGTTACTTTACTAGTTACTTGAAAAAAAAGTAATCTAACTTGCATTAATTGTAATGTGTTACCCCCAACACTGTTGATATGTAATGTGTTACCCCCAACACATGATATTATATTAACACATTTAATGTTTGATTTTAAGGACGGGTTTGTCCGATAATCATTTTTTTGCTGTGTTTGGTTGCCACTTGATGTCCTGGGTCTTGAAGTTAATAATTTGAGAAGCACCACTCAAGACAATACTCATTCTTGAAGGGTTAGTTCACCCAAAAATGAAAATGATGTCATTAATGACTCACCCTCGTGTCGTTCCAAGCCCGTAAGACCTCCGTTCATCTTCGGAACACAGTTTAAGATATTTTAGATTTAGTCCGAGAGCTTTCTGTCCCTCCATTGAAAATGTGTGTACGGTATACTGTCCTTGTCCAGAAAGGAAATAAAGACATCATCAAAGTAGTCCATGTGCCATCAGTGGGTTAGTTAGAATGTTTTGACGCATTGAAAATACATTTTGGTCCAAAAATAACAAAAACTACGACTTTATTCGGCATTGTATTGTCTTCCAGTTCTGTTGTGAATCCGCGTTCAGTGCCGCCGCTGACGTAAGACGCTGCTGACGTGTGTCTGGTGCGTCCGTGTATTCGGGTTCAAATAAATATGGCTGGGCAAAAAAATGCAAGTCTTCCTCTGTGTGGAAATCCTTAGACATGTTTGCGAAGATTGTTTTGTTTACAGCGTGCGTCTCCCTCAGACTGTAAACGAAGCTCGGGCGCACCAGACACACGTCAGCAGCGTCTTACGTCAGCGGCGTCACTGAACGCGGATTCACAACAGAACCGGAAGACAATACAATGCTGAATAAAGTCCTAGTTTTTGTTATTTTTGGACCAAAATGTATTTTCGATGCTTCAAAACATTCTACCTAACCCACTGATGTCACATGGACTACTTTGATGATGTCTTTATTTCCTTTCTGGACAAGGACAGTATACCGTACATACATTTTCAATGGAGGGACAGAAAGCTCTCGGACTAAATCTAAATAAATCTTAAACTGTGTTCCGAAGATGAACGGAGGTCTTACGGGCTTGGAACGACATGAGGGCGAGTCATTAATGACATAATTTTCATTTTTGGTTGAACTAACCCTTTGAGTATCGAGCTGTAGTCATTATTTACAAACCATCAAATGTGTGATTGTGTCATCTCGCAGCGGCATTACCCACCGGCCTCCGCACGGCTACCCTGGAGAGAACTCACCACACTTGTTAAATTCCATCTCTCGGCTTTTCCCGGTCTTTCCCACCTCCCTCCCTAGTCATCGCCTCAGTAGTCTCGTTAATCCATTATGAATTCATTATCCATGCTGCCGGGCCAAGTGTTCTTTAATCTTTATCTTTCATCCAATTGCAGTGCCTGACAGCCTCGCATCGTGAGTGGAGTCGCCTCATGCTTTCATCGGTAAACACATGAGCACTGGCAGAGAAGGGAACCCTGACCCTTAAACAAAGACTATACTAGTGTTGTGAAATACAGATGACTCTATTCTCATAGTTAATTTTATAGTACAGGGGAACTGCAGGGGGTTCATGAGTTGATGAAAAACTAATAATTAAGTCAAATGTAAAATGACAAAAAATAAATGTGGCTTCTCTATCAATCGAAATAGAACCGAAATTGCTATATAGCATGGTGCGATTATCAAATCAAAGGCAGCTATTAATTTAATTAAGTATATCATCTGTGTTTCAGACTGAAGAGCAGCACTGTGTTATATGTGTGCAGCTAAAAATAAAATATGTAATTATCAAATATATATTTTTTATTTTACAGGACATACAATTTAATTTACAACAATAATATGTGTATAATTTATTATTGTAATACTGTATTATTATTATTATTATTACTACTCTAGATGGGGCAGGTCCTTAACTCAATCTGCTTGCAATCACATCATTCTCTATAGGGCACAGCTGATTGGTTCCTGCTATATCAGTAGCCAATGAGCTCGCTGCTCAACCTTCAAATACTGCTCACCATTTGCTGTAGCAGTTGCAGTGTGCTTTCAGAAACCCTCCACCTTCCCCGGCTCCACCTGTATAGATCTGAATGAGTCAAGAATCAAATGAGTGTTACCAATAATTAAAAAAAAATAAAACCAATCAAAATAAAATACTTAGGCCTACATGTGACCATTAACCAACACCAGAGAACCATGAACATGCAAATTTGTTGTGATATTAATAAAATATTAACTTCAGGTGAATATGTGTGTGCTGACGCGCCAGGAAATATACTTTATTTACCCATTAACACCAGACAGAAGGATATTCACATCACCATATAAGGAAGCGTGGAGACATACTGTACTGAAAGCCGAGTGCAAATCAGCACAAAGTTTTAACATCTAGTCGTGTTATGTATTTTTTTTTTTTTTTTTACATCTTTCACGTTTGGCTGGCAAAAAAAAAAGTCAAGACTTGCATTAATATTACTACTGGTGATAAAATTTTCATAACTCCCAACCCTAAATATTAAACTTTTTTCTTTTACAAGAAATCAGACTTCATTTAGTGGAGGACTAATGGTAAAAAAAAAAAAAAATTCTCTAGAGTTACATTGACTCAGGCCATCCATAAGACTCTAGCAGGGAACCAATTAGAGCTTAGCAAACACATATAGCAACACCCTAGCATGGCAGTGATTTTACATGGTAATACACCACTCAAAAATCTTCTGACATTTGGCTTTATTCATAAAAACACATGCTAAATGAATTTACATGCAAATGAAATAGTTTATAAATCCATTCTTACATGATTTGAAGGCAACAATTTATTTATGAAAGATTTTACGAACAATTTACGCAGATTTATTCTGCTCTTGTTTCATGAATAAGGCCCATTGATCTTATAATCCAATCAAAGTCAAAGACAGGAGATGAAAAATGCAATATTTTCAGAATGTGCTGTTTTAAAGATATTTCTGACCTCAATCTAATGCAGAGAACTGCCATAATCCACTAGATGGGTAAAGCTTTTTGGAGTTCATACAGGTCGGGATGTGTTTTTCTTGCTGTGTTAACAGTGCTGACCCCTTTCCTGTCTCTGCTCTCTATCAATGATGCAGAAGGCTGGCAATCTCCAGAGATGCTCACCATGTTCATATGTCCACACTCACCTTGCTCATCTTTCCTGCAAAGCTCACAGAGATGTATATTTAGCAGCTGAGTGCAATACCACAATATGATGATGTTGTTTGCACTGAGAGGAAGTGATTTTTATGAAGTTTATTGGCAGGGGGAAACCCAGACGCAATTTGGAGGTTGCTTTTTCATATCGAATAGTGTTTTGTCTGTAGTGTTATATTTATCACCATTGTTTTAGATATTTCTCCTTAGATTCCATTTTATATGTAATTATTTATTTATTATGTAATATATTTTTTATTATGTCCTAAAATGTTTTTTTTTTTATGCATTCAGATTCAGAGGCACTTTGAGCTGCATTTAATGTATGAAAGGTTCTATATTAGTAAAAATAAAACAATTATTATTATTGGTTATATTTTATCAGAATTAGAGTCTATCTATTTATCTATTTATCTGTCTGTCTGTCTGTCTGTCTGTCTGTCTGTTCGTCTGTACTTCTGTCTGTCTCTCTGTCTGTTCGTCTGTACTTCTGTCTGTCTGTCTGTCTGTCTTTCTGTTCGTCCGTACTTCTGTCTGTCTGTGTCTGTCTGTCTGTCTGTCTGTCTGTTCGTCCGTACTTCTGTCTGTCTGTGTCTGTCTGTCTGTCTGTCTGTCTGTTCGTCCATATTTCTGTCTGTCTGTGTCTGTCTGTCTGTCTGTGTCTGTCTGTCTGTCTGTTCGTCCGTACTTCTGTCTGTCTGTGTCTGTCTGTCTGTCTGTACTTCTGTCTGTCTGTGTCTGTCTGTCTGTCTGTACTTCTGTCTGTCTGTGTCTTTCTGTCTGTCTGTCTGTCTGTCTGTCTGTGTCTGTCTGTCTGTCTGTTCGTCCGTACTTTTGTCTGTCTGTCTGTCTGTCTGTCTGTCTGTCTGTCTGTTCATCCATACTTCGGTCTGTCTGTTCGTCCGTAATTCTGTTTGTCTTTCTGTTCGTCCGTACTTCTGTCTGTCTGTGTCTGTCTATCTGTCTGTCTGTTCGTCCGTACTTTTGTCTGTCTGTCTGTCTTTCTGTCTGTCTGTTCGTCCATACTTCTGTCTGTCTGTTCGTCCGTACTTCTGTCTGTCTGTCTATCTGTTAGTCCGTACTTCTTTCTTTCTGTGTCTGTCTGTCTGTCTGTCTGTTTGTCCGTACTTCTGTCTGTCTGTCTGTCTTTCTGTCTGTTCGTCCGTACTTCTGTCTGTGTCTGTCTGTCTGTTCGTCCGTACTTGTGTCTGTGTCTGTCTGTCTGTTCGTCCGTACTTCTGTCTGTGTCTGTCTGTCTGTTCGTCCGTACTTCTGTCTTTCTGTCTGTCTGTCTATCTGTTCGTCCGTACTTCTGTCTGTCTGTCTGTTCGTCCGTACTTCTGTCTGTCTGTGTCTGTCTGTCTGTCTGTCTGTTCGTCCGTACTTCTGTCTGTCTGTCTTTCTGTCTGTTAGTCCATACTTCTGTCTGTCTGTCTGTCTGTTCGTCCGTACTTCTGTCTGTCTTTCTCTCTGTCTATCTGTTTGTCCGTACTTCTGTCTGTCTGTGTCTGTCTGTCTGTTCGTCCGTACTTCTGTCTGTCTGTGTCTGTCTGTCTGTCTGTCTGTTCGTCCGTACTTCTGTCTGTCTGTCTTTCTGTCTGTTAGTCCATACTTCTGTCTGTCTGTCTGTCTGTCTGTTCGTCCGTACTTCTGTCTGTCTTTCTCTCTGTCTATCTGTTTGTCCGTACTTCTGTCTGTCTGTGTCTGTCTGTCTGTTCGTCTGTACTTCTGTCTGTCTGTGTCTGTCTGTCTGTCTGTTCGTCCGTACTTCTGTCTGTCTGTGTCTGTCTGTCTGTCTGTTCGTCTGTACTTCTGTCTGTCTGTGTCTGTCTGTCTGTCTGTCTGTCTGTTCGTCTGTACTTCTGTCTGTCTGTCTGTCTGTCTGTTCGTCCATACTTCTGTCTGTCTGTCTGTTCGTCCATTCTTCTGTCTGTCTGCTCGTCCGTACTTCTGTCTGTCTTTCTGTCTGTCTTTCTGTCTGTTCGTCCATACTTCTCTCTGTCTGTGTCTGTCTGTCTGTCTGTACTTCTGTCTGTCTGTGTCTTTCTGTCTGTCTGTCTGTCTGTCTGTCTGTCTGTCTGTCTGTTCGTCCGTACTTCTGTCTGTCTGTCTGTCTGTTCGTCCATACTTCTGTCTGTCTGTCTGTCTGTTCGTCCATACTTCTGTCTGTATGTGTCTGTCTGTCTGTTCTTCCATACTTCTGTCTGTCTGTGTCTGTCTGTCTGTCTGTCTGTTCGTCCGTACTTCTGTCTGTCTGTCTGTCTATCTGTCTGTCTGTCTGTTCGTCCATATTTCTGTCTGTCTGTCTGTTATTCTAGCTATTCATTCACTGGCCAGCTTTCTATTGGATGACTCAAAGGACATATGCAAGATGAATAAAGAGTGTTTCGTAAAAACATAGGCGTATACGCTTGCAGTTAGTAATCTCAAGCATCTTAACATCTCAGACCTGAAGACTTCTGACCTTTGCATTTGGTACCTGCTTTTCATGAGTGTTTAGGAGGCCTGCTCTCTGCAGACTCTGGCGCAGCGAGAGAAAAAGAGGGGTCAGATTGCAGGGGCAGCTCTAGACGTCCCCTGGAACAGACGGGGGTAAAGAGCCTCCATATAGGAGAAATAACAACAGCGATTGATGGGCGCTGCAGGCTAGCTTTGAAAGTCTTTTCCATTATCTGTCTACACTGAAAGCAAAGGTCATGTGTGACGTGAAACAGTCGCAGCAAATCAGAAAAGACTTCATGTTTAATATACAATTACTGTAATGTACAATTAGACTAATTAGGTTTAGGATACCCAGAAAACGACCCTTTACTCATCACTTGAATGGTCTGACTGGTTAAGTGATTTGTTGGAATCAAAAAATGCCTTAGTATACTTTTAAAAATAAAGCTTCCAAAAGGTTTGTATTTATTTATTTTATTTTATTATATAATGGATGCAAAGTTCTTCATGGAATACCGTGGATGCCAATAAACCTTAATTATTTTAGAGTTCAGTTCTAAATAAAACTAAATTATGACGGTTTTACTGCAGAATACTTTATTTGAAGTGTCAAAGTGGTCAAATAAATGATTAAAAAAGTGTGATGTGATGTGTATATATGCTATAGTTAATTGGCTGTTGAGACGTGACACAAGTTGTATTAAGGTTGATGAATTTGGACTTTCAGAATGAATGACATGGATTAATCAGGAATTTAGGCACAGGTCTTTATCATTTAAGAAACTGTAGTTGGTCCAATGTGCTTTTCATATAATCAGTGACCTTAAAGTCTTCCTGTCAAAATCCCCACTGATGCAATCTTGTGAAATATTTCACATTCCTTCCAACATCTTTCTGTTTGTCGGACGAAGAGGACAGAGTATGGAAATTTTTAACATATTCACCCCAGGCTTTGATAAGGTGAGTCGAGGGGTGGACAAGGTCGTCTTTTATCCACTGATATGGAAAATAAAATACATTTACAAAGTTACATCCTGTGCATTCAATAAACTGTGCTTTAAATTTCTCAAAGGAACAGTACATCACCAAAAATCAAACTATTGTGTCAGTCCAACCTATAATGTCTTTCCAAACCTGTATGACTTTACAGAAACAAGTGTGCTTGAAAGTGAGCCTGTCAAGCTCTTATTGACAAATGATTGAGTCAAATGATTGAGTAAATATGAATATTAAATATTAAAATATTTCAATACTATTATAATAGCCTACTGTATTTATTGTTTAGATAATTGTTTACTATATTTATATTTTAAAACACAAGTTTCAAGCACCTGGTATGATGCTTTTATAGTGCTTTTATAAAGCTAGAAAGTTTTATTCTGTCATTGAGTGGGAGAAGCAGTGACTGATATTTCAGCATAAGGAACAGAGCAGAAGCATATTGTATCCTTCACAGTCCTGCAATGAAGAGCAAAGAGTCTAAAAGCATGTGGAAGCACAGGACGAGACAGAGAAGGAACGGGGAAAAATATCCACATTCTGACATACTTCAAAATCCTAATTCTTGCCCTCTATATTAATGATGGGAAAATCAATAAACAGTGCACTTCTATAAAAAAAAAAAAATTGCTCTATTGATTTCTCCCCATTTGTCCTTCCAATTTGGTCTGGAAACAGAGCTCAATACTGCCTATTGCAGATCAGATGTGTTGTGCCCTACTTAATTTAGCAAAAAAAAAAGGAGGATAAACAAATACAGGTGTAAAGTGCAATCTGTCTTGATTAAAGGTAACAACATTTGAATTTCACTTTTTTTTCTGGGATGATGTAGATAAAGTTTGTGCAGTTGCTTGGAGCTCTTCTGTAAAAACTAAACAGTGTTCCCTACTTACAGAAAACCTGGACATATCAGGGAATTTATGAAAATGGGATTTTAAAAGTCACACAATCTTAAAAAGTTGAGGAAAAGTCATCATTTAAACATTTATTTGGCTAGATATCGCTCTTTGTGAGTGTTTGGCTGCGTCCAAAATTATACTTTCCATACTATTGGTGAAAAATTGACCAAAAGTGGTAAAAAGAAAAGAGACATTTTTTAAAATGTACTTGTGCCTTTAGTCAGGACAGAGAAGTATAATTTCTTTAAAATACATAGCTTATGTATTTTTCTGTTTCAAGTTTAATATATTTCATATATAGCCAAGCCTAAGTAAGTTAGCTGGGGTAGTGAGTGATAATTTAATGTCATAATTTGCATCAAATAAAGACTAAATAAGGGGAAATGTATGTTAAGACCATTATTGTGATGATATTTAACTATTATCAAACTGGAAAAGTGGTATTTTAAAAAGTAATGTCAAGTAAAATGATGGGACATGTTTTGTCCATGTCTCAAGAAAGAATCAGAAAATCGCAAAGTGTGGGAACTCAGTATAAAACTAACATAAATATTTTAGTAGACTGCAACCCTGTAATAGCTACAGCCAAGCCAACTTATCATAATCACTCTGTCGTTTACAGATATAATTAATTAAACACAACAAATTTGCATTTTTATCGTACAAATGTAATCATCCGTTGTGTTTACATCCAATCAGTTTCCCTGTAGTGTGCTCCGCCAATCAGATTCGTCGCTTGGGTTCAGCCTCCCGCCCTGACGGACGCATTATGGGCGGTCCCTGCACTCCTTCAGCCAATCACACTGTGTTTCTTTAACCACGTTGCGCGCTACCGACGGGCGACCCCGCGAGAGTATTCTAGGCCGCTCGTGTGATCAAACAGATCTACTCCGTTCCCGGGAACATCATCGAGATTAGAGGTGTGGGCTCTCAACTTTATTCCAATGGCGGACTGGGGTCCTATGAATCTGTATTGAGGTGCCGATCGCCGCATTCACACCCGTGAGTATTGACGTTTCTCCACTCTTGTGTTATTTTTAGACGCTGGATATTTTGCGCGTGTTCCCGCTGTGTTTATGTAACGCAAATGGGTATTTTTTTTAGCCGAAGCTCCTCATATCCTCACGCAAGTTAGGTGAAAATCTGGTTATTTGAGAGGGATAGAAGACGTAGAACTGGTGTATAGTAGATGTTAACCCGCCCCCGCTGCTGGAAGGTGCATATTATGGTGTTTTGTGGTGGACGGGAACGCGCGTGTAGTGTGAAACTGTAATAACGAACGCGATGCATCGCTGCAGCTCTGATCGGAAGCGGGGCACGCGAGCCTGTCATAATGCAGTTCCGCAGTTCCACAGTCCACAATGGAAACGCGCACGGAGGATAGATGGATAGAAAACAACGCGCTTGTGGTAATGAGATGGCTTGTTCCGGATGAAAACACGAGTCCGACACGATGTTATTAGTCAAGTGCTTTTACAATGCAACTTCCAAATAATATTTCTGTCGAAAAATGTGTTTGTGTGAAGCAGCGCCGTGGCAGAAATCCCCCATTCACTTGTGTAAATTTGGCCGGCCAGCTCAATTTAGTCGCTCCTTCCGCAAATATTTTGCATACACTACAATTCTGTCATCATCTATCTAACTACCGTCATTGTTTGGCTTTTTTTTTCACCAGTGAAACACTAAATGAGTTATCAAAACGTCAAAGGTCCTCTTTGTCATATAGTGAAGGCAAATGGTGGCAGCTGTCGAAGCTGTCAAAAAAACTCTTTACCCTGAAAAGTGCTCTGTAAATAAATTATTATTTTTAATATCACTTTCACCAATAACCAAGATTAAATATAAACAATAAATAGTATATTTCAAAAACATTTTCTATTTATTTACTCTTACATCCAAGTCACTTGAAAGTACATCAGGTTGGTTTATTTTTTCTTAATACTAACTACTCTAAAAGAGTAACAAACATATTTTATGTATCTTACCACATAAATGTTGTTAGGCTGTTGTATTAACCCTTTCCCTACTAGCGTTTTTGAAAAAAGCCAGTGTTTTTGATCATTTCCCCAAAAGTTTCATGGCCCCCAGAGTAATTTTTTGTTTGAATATCTGAACATGCAATACATCAAAAGAAAGGACAGACCCTCTGCGTTTAAACAAACAAAGAAACATTTTATTTTAGCTTCAATCATGCATTCCTTTTTTATCAACACCTGAATGTGGGTAAGTTTCATAAAAAAGGCAATGTTTTGTGCAAAAAGCTGAGAAGATCGCGTTTTTAGATCGAGTCCATCAACACCCCCAAAGCTTCACAGCCCTATAGCTCGTCCTGGGTCGACATTTCATTTGGTAACATTAGGCAGTATGTTTAATATTGATGATTGTTTTACATCTGCTTACATATATCACTTGTTTCTGCTTCTTCTTCGCCAGTGTTTTGATCAGGAGATTCAGTATTCTTTCAGAAGATGTGTAATAGCACCCCCTACTGTATAACAGTGAAAACTCGGAAATCCATTTCCGTCAATGGCGGGGAAAGAGTTAGGCCTAATAGTCACCTTTTTTCAGACCATTAGTCATCAAATTCTTGCTAAACACCATAATAAGTGTACATTTATGGTGCAGCTTTATCATATGAAAACTAGCTCACTCTCCTCAACGAGTGTTGTTGTTTTTCCTACTTCGCTCATGTCTTTTTTCATCAAAAGACAGCAGTCATATTTGAATGCTCATATCTCATATCTATCAGTAGTGCTCAATTGTAGAGTTCAGAAATGTCCGTCTCCTTTTTACTGTGATATTCTTGTGGGGTCACTCACTGTGGTATGTTTCGTCCTTTGTCAAATCTCTGGACCGTTTTATGTTTCTCATCAAGGCTTTTGAAATGGAAAAATTGAGTTGGATAAAAACTGGTTAGTACTGTATGTCAACGCAGTTCTATTATCCTGCCGTCCTGCTGAAGTTATTAATGCCTAGCGTGGTGTGGTGTCATATACAATAGTTTTAATATTGTAAGGGAAGAGCATCCATCAAAGCAGTTTAACCATCCAACCTCAGAGTAGCCCATGAGATAACCCATGATGGGCTGTTCGTTGTCCTCTGCGGAGCAGAAGTGCATGATTCATTTAGAGACAGCCAATCTCATACTGCTTACTTCTTCTTAGTCATATATACCCTGAAGACTCAAAGCTCATATTTGTCTCCTAATAATGACTTGGCTGCGTTAATCAGAGATGTGGAAAAACATTATGAGCAGATTTTTTTGGAGAGCGTTGATATTTGACTAGCTGTTCTTATTTGGATGTTAAGTTGAATTCGCCACATGCTGTCAGTATTATTTATACATAAGCTTTTTCTGACAGTCTGCTCGCCACTCAAACACACCGAGGTGCTGCTTATGTTTGGCCTGTAGGCCACCCTGGCTGTTAAAGAAGTGTGTAATCCGTCACATGGTATCACTGCATCCTTGTTAGCAGCTTGTTTTAGGGTCATGCCATTGTCTACATGAGCAGTGCATCAGTTAATACGTTTTCGACCAGTTCGTTTGCTGTGACGTGGAGAGATTCCTGTGCTGCGATCTGCATTGGTTGGACAGACGAGTTTAGCCACAAGGCACTCAAAAAGTGCCATTGAGTATTGGGTGTCTCATTTGATGTCAAGTTCAGAGTTGAAGGTTAGGCTTAGCTGTGTATTTGTTCTTCTCGTGGCACTTTGTTGCGGCAGACGTGTCAGATTGAATTTCATCTCGAGTCAATTGGCTTCAATTTGTCCATTGGGCTACTAACAAAATCGGCAGGAAGTGACACGGGTGGTGTAGTTTGGTTATTTGAACCGCTGATAAAATGATCTGGAGTGAAACTATTTATACCATGTACAAGTAGAGCTGGCCAGTATGTTTAAAAAAAAAAAAAATTAATCTACTTAATCATGTTGTCAAAAAAATGTATCGATACTGAAATATTTGAAACGTTTCCAATACTCTTTTTCTGCAGTATTGATACACCGATACCAGCTGCGCGTTCTTGCTCTCTCTTCTCTCCGTCGGCAAATTGACACACACCCGCCTCCGTTCACTCACTCGTCTTATTCACTCCGATTGATTAGTGCTTGCATTGCGCATAATTTTAGTCAATCCTGCAGGTTTCACGTTCACACAAAAGACGCACGCACCTCAAAAAACATAAAGCCGCATCATTAACAGCTCGTTTAATTTTACTGGAGTTTATAGAGCCGCTCTCATACTCTTATGTTGCCATGGAACAAACAATTGTGAAACTAGTCTTCAGGGAAGTTGAATTAAAAAGCACATTAAATCACTGCGATATTCATTCATTCATGTTGCTTATTCATCACAGATATAATATTCATGTTTCTTATATCGCCCAACCCTGTGTGCAAGTAGCCTCTTTTCTGGACTGTTCCTGTTGTACAAAACTGGCACATCTTAGACTGTTAGTCGGGTGGAAACTACCAGCACTGATTTCTAGTTAGTCTAGAGGGAAGATTGAATAATGTGCGTCAGCTGCAGTAAATACAGTAAGTTATTGTATGGTGCGATGCACATAAATAATGAACACAAAGGAGCTATGTGTGTCACGAAATGAAAGCTGCAGCTTTATTCATGTCCTCATTCTACCCTCGTCTAGAGCTGTGTTCATGATATCGGCTTCCTTAATACTTCATAAGGATGTTTCTAGTGTTTAAAATGGAGTGAATACTTTGCTGAAATATGAAGAAAGGGCTACACGGAGTTGTTTCTAATATATTGATAACATATCCCCCAATGAGTTGATAAATTGCATCTGGGCTTGTTTACTTGCTTAAATGTTCCTCGAAATATGCTGAATATTTTTTTGTAATTCTGTTTTTGTTTAGTTCTGTTTCTATTTTGAGGGGTGCTGCTATGTTCCACAATGTAAGGAGCTTCTTTGCTGACGTAGTATGTGCACAAGTACAGTAATGCTTGATCATTATAATACAATTGCATATATTTCATAATTTTCATACCAAAATTCAGCTATAAATATATTTAAAAAAAGTCAGTGATCTCTATTTTTGTAAATTGATTTGGGTTTTGACAATTTTTACAACCACCTTGGCAGTTAGAATGAACTTTTTTCCTCCCCACAATAAAAAAAAAAATTGTTTTAGTGGTGACACTTCAAATTGGGGGGAGTTCTCCCCTTAATTGATTCTAATGGGGGAGATTTTTTTTGTTTTTTTTGGGTGGGGAGGCATATTTTTAGACAATAAAAAAAACACATTGTCTCTCCTAAATGTTTTTTCTCACTTATTGTATTTGTTTTACAATGTGGTAATTTTGTTGCTTAAGAGTTAACACAAAACAAGGAAGCTTGATTTCAATCTTTGAATTAAATTTTAAAAAGTAGCACAAATAAATACAATAGAATAAAGATACAAATGAAATAAAGAAGTTTTTTGGCCAGGTCTAACACTAGTGTTCAGGTACAGAGAAATACTACAGAATAAAGTAATCCAATGTAAAATAACACTTGCTAGTCTTTTAGTCATGTATAAAGGAAATACATAAAGGCTATTAATCCTGATTCCTTGCTATTAATCTTGATTCCTCACAATTAAAAAGCTATCTTTTGCTGTTTTATTAACATTGACAGACACATGCTGCTGTCACTTTAAGAGCTAGTGCATGGATCCATTATACTGTTACACATGTTTATTTCGACATAACCATCAGTTTACAAGGATACTCGCAAAGACCGGAACTTTGACACAACTTTGTGTGCTTTTGACCATTAAAGCGCTATAATCCGTGAAAAATACGGTAACTCTGTTTTGGTCCTCCCAAGCTGTTTAACGCGGCTTTGTGTATGTGCGCAGAGAACCATCTCTCAGAGAGCGCATGAGTACTGAATAGTTTAAAATCGCTGTTTGAATTGGTAAGACTCAAAAAGACATGCAAATGATAAACTTTAGTGACGATGCAACACTGCCCCGATTTTGCAAGTGACAATTCCGTTAACTGTCCCGACTCCTGAAACTCGAGAGTCTGATATCGACGCCTGCGGTGTACTTGCCGCTTACCGTGTGCAGGTTTAGCCCGTTTTGAGAGAGAGAAGACTCACGAGTCACGCTGTTTGTGAAATTACGTCTCACAGAAAGTTTTAAAATGACTGATTTGATTTTATAATGTGTGTGGATTCATTTACTCATACAACCTAGATGCTAAAGTGAATCGATGTTTTGCGGGAATTTCCCGCATTATAAGCGCGAGACCTGCGGAAATGATTAAAATAATGCGCAATACCTGCAATCCCGTGCCGAAGTTCGAGCCCTGCTGGAGCGCTTGAGAAAAAAAGTCTACCCGTCTTTCATCGCTCCCGGCCAAAGGAGTATAGTTTGAAAGGCTTGCACACTCAATTGTGTGCAAGCATGAGTGTAACGCGGAATATAAAGTATACCCGGGGCCTTCAAAATGACCAAACAGGTCTTTGCTGCAGTATTCTGTTTGATGGTCTCTGGCTTTGCTGTAAAATTCAGTCTCACTGTTGAGGTTTCTTGCTTTTTCTCTCCTTTTTTATGCTTTGTTCTGGAAAGTGTGACTCAAAGTTGTGTTAAAGCTGGTGAGTAAAGTTTTAAGAGTAGATTTATTGGACTGGAAGTATTGGCCCTTGAGTCACAGGGGTGGGGGAGGGTGGATGGGTGCTTCTTTAGGCTGACTAATTGGGCAGCAGCATGGCCAATGGAAATGGAGGAGCGGGATGCAGGGTTTTTGTCATGGGCCTGGTGATGAAACCGAGGCTAACATGGCTGAGACATCCTGAAAGCTTCCCAGAGGGCACATCACTGCCGCCCCATCTCCTCGTCACAAAATCTGGGCGGCGCAGAACCTGCAGGTTTGCTGCAATTACTCATGCTGAATAAGTTTGTATGTTGAAACTGCGGTTGCATAACTCCTTTTAGAACAAGCAAAAGGCCTTAAGAAAGTACACCAATCGCATCAGCTGTGCGTAGAAGGGCTGGGGCACGGCCAGCCCGTTTCATAACTTCTTATACAAAGGGAATCAACCATTAGCGAAAAGGGGGGGGGAAATGGCTTCCTGCATATGACAATGTCTGGATCTGTGAAGCGCAAACGATGACTTCTCAGAACCCCCTAGTTCCAGTGCTCAAAGGTCGTCCCTCACTTCACAGATGTTTGACCACAACACGCACCTTAAGGAGACATCTTTTAGCATTTAACATGGTTGTGCGTCATCCATATTTATAGTGCACACGCACAGTCACAGAATGTTTTAAAACACTTGCTCCAGTTTGTTCCAAACTCTTTCTCCAATGCTGCGCCCTACATAGTGAATATAAAAACTATTTGACTCCTACATGTATTAATGAGCTGTATGTATGCCGTTTGTGCACTTTTTATATAGATTGACTGATATTGTTTTTAATATAATTTATTTATTATTATGGTATTATTAATTATAATTAATAGTATAATAATAATAATTCCATTGTATTTATTTAGAGTATTTTTATAATCAAAATGCTTTGTTTTGAGCCATATTTAACTGTTCAAGCTGCAGTCCGTAGCTTTTTTGGGGTTAAAAATTATCCAAAATACATATTTGAGAAAATACATAACCAGCAAGTGTTCAACGCTATCTGCTTGCCGTAGCTCGATTCAAAGCGGTAAGCTTGTAATAATGTTTTTAATTCCAGTGGTACTGGTGGATTTCCGCGGGAGATTCGAGCATGTCTTTGCGTCATTACGTCACATCTGTACACATAAAGACGAGTCTCGGCTAGTAGGCTATGAGTGTGAGGATGCTTGAGGTGGAGATTTATAGCCTTTTCTCACAGCACTTGATATAATTAAACGTATCAATTTGATGGCGGATCCAGAAAGGTTCAAACGACAGTGACAACTAGAGACTCACCCGCTGTAAAATGTAAAAGACTTCGTTCGGACTTCGGAGTGGCTACAGAAAAAAAGAGACTGCAACCGGACCCATGCGAAAACAAGGATACATATCGGAAGGACATTACATGTAGTCACGCAATGCTGACGTTGTTAACATTAACAATTTGAGAACAAAGTATAATTTGCACGGTTTTGCGTGATATGATAACTTATAAGCGATTGTTAGATTTAATCAGCGCGATTTACTGCAATGTCAGAACCAGAACAAAGGTGGATGTTTCTTTCTAGTTCAGATGACATTTTTTGGTGAAAATTATTATGTTGGTCATACTTCCAAAAAGAATAATCTGTGATTCTGAATGCATCCACACCGGCGCGGTGATTGACAGCTGCACACTCTCCTCAAACACTGTGTTCCTCCGCGCTGTGCCGTGTCGAGGGTGTCGAAGTACAACTCACGTAAAGTTGATAATTCCGCGAATGACTGCAATTGCAGATTTCGAACAGAGATGGGGACAAAGAGGAAAAACGCCGGACTGCTAAATTCATTATTTAATTGCTAATATTACTACTAATAATAATATACTTGTATATTATTTATTAACTTTATTATTATGCCATTATATTTATACATACGTTTTTGAAAGAAGTTTTTGAGCTGTCTAACAGTTAAGCTTAAAATTATAAATGTATTTATTATTATTATGCTATTATATGTATCCAGAGTTGTTTTGCGAGTCTTCTTGAGTCATCTCAAACTGTTACGCTAAAAAGGCTACGTTTCTCACTTGAGAATGAATGACTGTAATTAGGGATGAACCGATAGGATGTTTTTTGGTCAATACCGATAATTTGTAATGAACATGGATCATCAGATCCATTCAACATTCAGCAGGCCAACATAAATACAACAGAACAAAGATACATAGGAACTAAACAGTGCTTTTTATTAGGGGTAGGCGATATAATAGTAGACACGATTAGCCGGTAGAGATTTTGGACTAGCGTCTCTATCGCGGTGACGCTCAGGTTACTAGGGCTGTAGTCAACCAAAGAAATCCTTAGTCGACCAAAGTCTTGTCCTGCGCAGCGATTAGTCGACAAAAAAAAAACCGCGATGTTTTGATTTAACATTTTTTAATAATTGTCAAAGAGCATTTATAAAACAACAACGAAAAAACATCAAAAATACCTAAAAATATAATAATAATAAAATTCTTTGAAAATTAAGTGATTTTTTTTTTAACTGCAAAAAGTGAGGAGCTCTGTCCGTAACAGTCACAATCGCACACCTGACCACACCACACGCTACAAAAATATAACTGCTATCTGCCACAATGAAAAATCCTAACAAAAGCTCTCGTTTATACAGGCTGTATATTCTTCTTTACTTTCAAAGCTATGGGTTAACTTTTGTCCAGCCGATCTAGGAGTTTTAAAACAAACACACAAAAAAAAAAACAAAGAGCCTAAAAACAATCCTAATAATAATAGGCTGTATTGTAGGACCGCATATAGGTTTATTTTCGTTTTGTTACATTATTTAGGCTATTTTCAAATGCGTCAAGTGTACAAATAAAAACAAAAACATATCAAGAAAACACAATCTATTGAGTCAGCATGATAAAGCCGTTAAAGGGACTGCTCACGTCTTTTGCGCGCTCAAGTTCGATTTCAAATGTAGGCGCGCGGTGTGCGCGCTCATGATGGAAGCAACGCGGTCGCGGTGCGACGCGCTCTTTTTCTTCCAAGTGCGTCCACGCTGCATCGAGATAAAAACATATAGTGTATAAAAACATAAAAACCAAAACAAGTAGCGTTCTAACTGAATGAATACAGCTAAACTACCTATATCCCTTACTGAGCACGAAGCAGCAGCGCAGCCAGCCATAGGTGCGAACCAACTGTTCTATGTGTGTGCGCTAAACTGTGGCGCTGTTACAAAATAGCCTAAATTAAAGCATTTAAAGTTGGGGATAAACCATAGGCTAATTATATTTAGAATACAGTAATATATAACTGCTTATAAAGGAATAAATATCAAGGAGTAAATCATTGAAAATTTCTTTCTATTGGTAAAAAAAAAAAAAAAAAAAATGCAATTGGTCGACCAATAAGAATGTCAGTCGACCATGACGGCATCGACCGATTAGTCGACTAAACGACTAAAGTTGACAGCCCTACAGGTTACGTTGCTGTGCTGTTCAGTCACGAAAGATTATCGTTTGCATGCGTTTTTAATAGGGCTGCACGATCATTTTAGCATCAATACTGCGATGTGACTATCCCGGATGGCAGGGTGTGCGATGTCAAGTATATGGATCGATCGTAGAAGATTCGTACACGTGAACAAAATGGTTCTGTATTATGGTGTCTTGGCTTGTTCTCTCTTTTCACCTACACATATAGCTTGCGACTTTCTCATTGCGAGACAAGTGATAGAGTTTGCTTGAATTTAAAGGTGCTTTTGCCTGCAAAACTGAATCCTCTGAGTTGAACATCTCCCTGAAGTGTCTTTATACAGCTTTACACTTTTTCGGAATGTTTTAGAAATGCAATTAAATGCAGAAAGGCACGGCCAGCGAGAAGAGGTCTTGCCCTTCAATTAAATGACAGTTAGTTAGCAGTAAGCACCAGTGACAAATGTTCTTGGACATGTGATGCTACGGGAACGGTCTGCTTGCTGGCACTGAGAAGTGATTAAAGATACCGGTTTAGGCTTTGATATGGTTTCTCTGATCCTACTCAAAGTGGTTTGTTTGATTTGTGTGCATTCAAGGCAGATTTTAAGATCATGGCCTTAGCCATAATGAGTCATAGCATGATGCTAAGATGCAACTGCCAGGCCTTTAGCAGTTCAGCTTGGTTATCTTCACTTTGACTGCAGGTTTGATCTTTAGGATTCCTGAAACGTGGTTATTGCATGATCGATGTGCTTCTGGGAGAGGCTGTACGAGGGCTTCCTCAACTAGCACTGGTGAAAGCTTCTGTCAGCACTGCATTTCACAATAATTCAAACCTTTTGGTTTCAGTGCAGTGAAATAACAACAGAGGACAAGCACATATCTGCAAGTCATGTGTGTTCTGTTGCTTTCTCAAGGAGTCATGATCGAGGAAGACTTGTATTTTAGATGGAATAAAAGGGTCATGAATAATACACATGGATGTGCCTCTGGGGGGAAAAAAAAACTCTTGTTTGTTTTCTTCACTAGCATAGACTGGGTGTGTTGGTATCCTGTGGAAATGGAGTGTCTTGGTTGGAACAGTGTTTGCTATAGTCAATAATACAGGGCCTTTTTTGCCCAAAGAAAATGGTTTTTAGACTAGTGTCAAAAATAGAGTAGTTGAATTACTGAAGAAAAAAAAGGTGTATTTTGCAGTTTCATTTGGCTGAATGGAAACGGCAGATATATTACCCTGAGGTACTTTGGTTCATTGCAGTTTTCATCGGGAGAGCAACTATTTTGTTAGTTGATTAAAACTTAATGTAATTTCTTTGGTTAATCAGGAAATGCTCTCCCTCAAAATTGAAGTATATAATGAATGCTATACATTGTATTATGAGGTGCCTACTCCTCAGAGTATCCCATTACATTTACTGTTGATATGAAAATATACTTGTTATGTGGAGGATTTTGTTTAGCCACAGCTAATTTAAAATCTAAATGATATCCAGCAAAAAAAAAAAGTTGGGATCAAAAGGTTAAAGGGGTCATCGGATGCCCATTTTCCACAAGTTGGTATGATTCTTTAGGGTCTTTGTGTAAAGTTTGTAATATAATTTGGTTAAAATTCCTCAATGGTTGTGTAAAACAACCTTTTTACCTCCTCAAAAACAGCTCTGTTCACAGCGACCCGTTTCGGTGCATGTCTCTTTAAATGATAATGAGCAACTGCTCACCCCACCCCTCTCTTCCATGGGGGGTGTCGAATGGCTGAAGGCAGAAATATGCTAATACGGGACAGTCCGTCAGTGGTTGTGGGCGGAGCATGAGCAATATGACATCATATTGCTCAGAAAATCCAAACGGCCTGATTATTGAGAGGCTTTTTGGGGATTAAAAAAAAGGAGTGAATCGATTTTTTTTCATTGTATGGTGGTTGTGTCCACACACTGCAAAGACACATTTATATGCAAACACCATATAAAAGTGAATTTTGAAAAGAACATTGAAAGATATCATATTTTACTCAAGTTCTAAATGCAAGTAAAAAAAAAAAAGACTATCATGAGCTGATTCTTTTCAACCAATCAGTTCGAAGGATTCACAAAGTAATGATTCACTGGTTTAAATTAGATGAATTGTTTTCAGAATGAACTCTCTGAATCATCATAATATATATAATACAATTATACAGCAAGTTTTGTGTATTTTAGGTTCATAACCTTTTGACTGGTTGCACATATCCCAACATGTAGTTAAAGATACACGCTTGCATTATTATTGATTTATTTTGTAATAAATGACACTACTGTTCAAAAGTTTGTGGTCAGTACGATTTAAAAATATATATATCTTATGCTCACCAAGGCTGCATTTATTTGATCAAAATACAGTAAAAATGTTAATTGTGAAATATTACAATTTAAAATGATTTTCTTTTTTTAAATCTAATTTATTCCTGTGATGGCAATGCTGAATTTTCACCATCAATACTCTTCAGTCTTCAGTCTCACATTGAGTCTCAGTCAAAACATTGTGCTGCTTAGAATTTGTGGAAAACAGTGATCCATTATTTCAGGAGTCTTTGAATAGAAAGTCTATAAGAACTGCATTTATATGAATTGGAAATATTTTGTAACTTTTATCTTTACTGTCACATTTGAACAATTTAATGCGTCCTTGTTAAATAAAAGGATTAATATCTTAGGAAAAACATATTGACCCCAACATTTTGATTGGTAGTATAATAAAATAAAATGCTATTGAATAAAAAAGTTGCAATATAGCTGCAACTAATGATTATTTTAGTAATCTGTCTGTTAATTTCTTTGATTAATTGGATTTTAAAAAGCTGAATTTCCTGTATATATCCTCTGAGAAAATAGATCAATCAACCTTTTGCTTTGTGGCCTTTTTAAAACATGTTTTTGACATCACTTTTAAGACCTTGATTAGCCTTTCAAATGTTTGTTTGCTTTTCCTGTTCTTACCAATTTAAAAGAATCAAAGGCACTCATTCAATGTGCCGCTGCACCAAGATTTACTGTCCTGCTGTTTCCGCTAGTGTTCTGTGGCACACGAGGCTGAAACGAGCATCTCGTTTTTTTGCCACTCAGTGATTGGCTGGCGGTGGATTCCCTGGGAGCCATTGTTCCGTTGTTCTGCAGCGAGGCCATCTGCTCTTTCTTCAGTGTCTTTGCACAATCTGCCTCGTTGTGTCTGTCCATCCTCCGTCTCCCACCGCAGTATATGGAAACTTCATCACACGCTCCTCTGGCTTGCAGTGAAGGTTGTGACGTAGTGTGTGTGACTGTTGTCTGCTTTTATTTGTCTCAGGATCTGCGCAAGCTTAGTAATGGGGAAACAGATGTACTATTTCTCGCACATGCATATGCGTAACCGCAGTAGCGATGTGGCTATAATGCATTATTGTACATGACAGGGTGTTTCTTTGCTAAATGATGGGAGAAATCGTTTGTTTTATTCACAAACAATCCAGCGCAGCGTAACGCAACACAAACTTGGATGTTCTTGGCTTTCGGCCTCTGTCGTGACTAAGAGAGAGGCTGCTGTAGACATCACCCCAATTATGTGGGTCGGTGGATTGGCTTTCAGGAATTAATGTAATGAATAATTGATCACAGTCGCCTTCATGTGGATGCTGACTAATCGTGCTCACCTGAGGCTGTGGAACGTTTTGTTTTATGTTGTTGCTGAACTGAAAAAACTGTTACACAACTTTTTTTAAAAGACTGGATTATATTCGTACGTAGTGAATATTCAAACAATCATTCAAGAAAAGGTTTTGTTTTTTTAATGAGTAAGGAATCCGCATTTAGCAGAAGGAATGGTAATCTTAAAGGGATAATTCACCCAAAAATGAAAATTGTAATTTACTCATGTGTATCGTTCCAAGTCACTCTTTTCAGTATACAATGAATAAGGATGAAAACGCCATAAAAGTAATTATGACTCGTAAGCTGTATTCACAGTTTTTTTTAAGCCGAACAATCGGTTTGGTTGAGAAATTAGCTAAAATTTTAAAATATCTTGAGCTTGTTCTCTGGCACATTCATGACACAAGCAATGATTTCTAATTTACGAACGAGTTGTTCTTTTGAGTTGAATCTTTTCAGTGAATCAGTTAATTCACTTCTTAAAACTGGTTATTGTTTTGTTCACAAAAACAATGCAGCTTCTTTTTCAATAGTTTCAAAATAATTAGTCTGTAACTACACTAAACAAAAAAAAATGTTTGAGAACTACTTGTAAATTAAAAAAAAAAGGTAATATAGTTAAAGAGATACTTTCAGAGCTGGTTTATCATTATATTTGGTACATGTTGACACATAAAAAAACAGTCAGTAATCATAAAGCCTAAAGTACACTTGATTACTCACAAGTTTGAGACTTAATCATTGGTATTTTTGACTAATTTATTGAAAAGAGTCATTCATACAATACAATTACACTCACTGGTTATGCTGTATGTTTGTTGGCCCCACAATTAATTTGATATAGAAATCTTTTGTGACATTATAAATGTCTTTACTATCACTTTTCACCAATTTAATGCAACCTCGCTGAATAAAAGTATTCATTTCTTTAAAAAAATGTTTTTGCTAGCTCCAAGCTTCTGAACAATTGTTTTGTTTTGCAAGCTCACTAAGCTCCTGATTCCCAGCCCCAGTTAGCAGAGTCCTCAGAGGAACTGTCATCCTCCAACTCTTCATTTCTGTCATGACTGCTCACAGCTTTTTTTTATGTGTGTTTGATGGATGAGTCAGTAACCCCACCATTCCTCCTCCTTCCGTCCCCCTTCCTCTGTTTGATCTCTACTTCAGGGCAGAGGTTGGTGGTTGCTTGAAATGATTTGAGAATTGAGTTTGTTTTTTGCAGAGATTGTCTCAACAACAACTACTACTACGAGGAGTTGAGGTAAATTACACTTATGTACACTTATATATATACACTTCCCAATTCCCCCAGATCAATTTTTTTAGGATGTATGGAGTTACGTGCCTGTATTCCACCCCTGGTACCTCACAGCCCAACTCAATGCTGGAGAGAACAGTGTCTGAGGCAGGTGGAGCTAAAATCCACTGATGAAAAAATAATGAAATGGCTGGAAAATATAGGTTGTTAACTGCACTCTACTGACTGGTTTTGAAGGCTGGTGGATTTTCGGTGTGGCGTTTTTTTTTTAATGCGTTCTCTTAGTAGGAACATTTTAATGTGACCCAGTTTTTCTCTGTGTATGGTGCAGTGGCTGGTGCATATGAGGCAGCGTGAGGAAGATGGACTACTTGTTGAAAAATGAATGGCAAAAATCCCTAACCAGTATATGGCATCTGTAGGAATTAAAGTCCCACATTTCAGTTAAAAGAGCCAATTGTGGAGGCACAATTTGTGTCTTTACACTAGTAAACTTGTGCAATAGCTGAATTGTAATTTGAGTGGTTTAAAGTAGAGATGCACCGTTTGCAATTTTCTTTGTCTTTTGTTCTTTGCTTGCGCAGACCGAAGCGCCCGCGCCCTCAGAGTACTTGGACGTGACTGTGATTACAAGAGGTAAAAACGATATAAATACTGTTCGTTTTCTCACACAAACCGCTCGTTTTGTGTCTTAGGCCATCAATGTGTACTTACATTTACGTGTCATTAAATCATGTTTAATTTGGGCTTCTCTGTGCATGCTCTTTGAGGTGGTAACCATAGACCTGCATTATATGACTGACAGAGAAGAATGGTTTGACCTAAAAATATCAAAATTGAAAATACTGTGGAAACAAAGACACCTACATCTTGGATGCCCTTGAGGTAAGCTAAAACATATCAAAAATTAATTTCAAAGTGAACTATCCCTTTAACATAACAGACTGCAGCAAGAGTATTGGGCTGCTGTCACTTTAAGAGTTTATGCACAGATCCAATATACTGTTACACAACTTGCGTAATCTTTCTCAACTAATTAGGTTCCAAAACTGACTGTGTTTAACTGAATACTCGCCAAGACTGGCATTTTGGCATAATTTTGGGAATTAGTAAAATTATGCACAGTACAAGCACTACTTGACTGGAGCGAGTGAGAGGAGGCGGGTGTGTGTCACTTCGCCGTCGGAGAGAAGAGAGTGAGAACGTACAGCTGACGTTATTGCCTGTGCCGCTGGCAACAAAATGAACTATCTCGGAATTGGAGATGTGTTCGAAGCTGTTGTAAATAACAAGATCGAGATTGAGATCGAAGCCGTTGTCTACAAACATATACCTGTTCATTTATTCAAATAAATAGTTTTGTGGACTAACCTTTTTATAAAAGCAATAGCCAAAAAGCCCTGTGAAGCCATGGTTTACATTGAATTTATAACTCCGCTCCGTGTAGTGCCTAAAAACACCCCTTAGCTGTTCTAAATTCATGGTAAACCACAGCTTCTTGGGGCTTATTGCTTTAAAATCAGCAATAAAAATATATTAAATATATTTTGTTCATATAAATATAAAAAAATATATTTTATTGAAGATTTTGTTTCTCCATTCAAGGTGATGTACTTGCATTATAAAACATAAAATGCACATTAACATCAAGCTAGTTATAGTTGACGACTTCAATCTTTCATAATAAAATAGTTTTAAGTGCTGACAGGCAAGCCATGGCTGTTCTGACTGTGTCAGCATGTTAATATTGTGCCTAAAATAACGCTGTAGAAGGACTGAATTCACACTAGCAAGAAATAGTTTGGCAAATTGCTTCCCATGGGCAGTTTCAGTGTTTAGTTTTGCTCACACCCTGCCTATCAGTGTTTTCTGAAATATTATGTGTCCACTTTTTGTCATGCCTAAAAACACTCCTTAACTCTGGTAAAGTCATAATAATACCACCACAATAGCCTTGAGTGACTTACTGCTACAAGACTCTAGCTATTACTTTAAAGGGATTGTCCATCCAAACAACACGACCCGTTGTAACGGATAAGTGTTCACGGAGGATCCAGCTCGATATTTTTTTCATGATAACAGCGGAAAGATTGCAATACTCTTGTTATTTTTGGTCATACAGAGTAAGACAACATTCAAAACTGTAAAGGGTCTACTTTTGTAAAATAAAGAAAACAAACAGGGAACGCTTTCCTCTGTCTCTGGATACTGGAGTGCGTCACACCCTCTCCTTTGTTTTTTTCCTGACTCATTCATAATCTTTACATTTGCCGGTTCGCTGTGGCAAGCTTTATGTGTGCGCTTAATGTATATTTTTAAAGGCTCAATATTATGGTTTGGTAATTCTCTCTAATGTAGGACAATGTTAGCGATGTTACGTATAATATTCTTTCTCAGCCCTGAAACTCAAACCATTTTCCGATGCCACCTCCCAGTATATATTTAAGTAAATTAACATCATAAACATGCAAATACTGTTGGCTTAAATGAACCACTACTAGTCGACTAGGAAAATCTTCAGTCAGGGGAAGCCTTTTTAAAGAAAGTCTCTTTCCCCTTTCTTCTGTTCTGAAGTGACCCGAGGTGCAGAATATCTACGATTACAGGTTGCGTCATGGATTTTGAGGGAAAGAAGACAAATTCCTCTCTTGCTTTGTTTGAAATGCCATTCTTTTATGCACAGTAAAGTTCCTGTGTTTTGACCGTCCTGTTTGTCATCAGGGTCACATTTCAATGAGTGCACGCAGATTTTGAACGTGGCCCGGTAATGAAACCAGAATACCAAAACAATGTCAAGTGCAATGAGGTGCACTGTGGACAAGCAGAGGGTTCCTGTTTATTTTGCTGTTGTCATCTGTCTTGCTGAGATTGTTTATTTCTGCCATTTTTTCCCCCCCCTCTTCTCTTTGGGTTTTGTCAGCATGTTTTTGCTCTCTCTCCCTCTCTCTCTTGTGTGCCTGTAGTGGTGCACTCAGCAAGGGTGAGTGTGATGCAGCAGTGTTTTCTAGTTCATGTCAATCACTGCCAAGTGTTTAGTTTTCTCTCTGTATATTTTACTGCACTTGCTGCTTTAATAAAGCAATAAGCCATGAGAAGCGGTCCGTTTGGGGTTTTACAACAGGCATGAGGTGTTCTGTTGCTTAAAACACCTTTTTTGACCATGGTAAAATCATGTATTGTATTGTTACTGCCGCTTGACCAGTTGGATTAAAGGACCAAATATATATGTAGTTGTTCATTGAACTCTGGCCATTATGTGTTATTACAGGTTTGACTTTTTAACTTTTGATCGACTGACTTTTAATGTGGCTTATCTAATCAGAATCTATTGATCTTTTTTTTTTTTTTACTTATTTCTTATAATATTTTTTCTTTCTTTTTTTTGTTGTTTTGAGATAATTTCAAAAATAAAAATGATTTATAATTAATATTAATGCAATAATTATGACCCATTTTTTCCCCATTGAATATAATAGATTTTTTTTTTTTTTTTTTTTAAAGCTGTATTTCATTTTAGAGTCAAGCCTAGGCCTCATGAAAGCAATTTTTGAAATTAGATGGATGCCATCTGGTGGACAAACTGAGCATTTTAAAAATTCAAAACCCATATGTAATCTGAATTTATTAGTGTGTATGTGTATAAAAGTGTGTTTGTGTGTGTGTGTGTGTGTGTGTGTGGATGTGTCTGTTTTGCACTCTTGATGTTTTATAGATTCACCCCTTCACTGTTGTGTGCTTTTTTCTGGATCGTGGCTGATTTGTAGATTGTACGCACAAAAAAACTCTGTATTTTCACATTTTTGCCAATTTCCCATTCATTTCCTATGCGGGTCCATTTGGACCCGAAGGTCCTGAGTGTGACTATTTTTTTTTTACAACCACTTAGACTATTCAAATCCTGTTCCAAATTTTTTTTGGGTGTTCATATACCAAGTACCAACAAAGTCACCAAATTTCGGACCATTCCGATAAAGCTATGATTAAAAAAAAAATGTTATTTAAATGCTTCGGGTCCATTTGGGCCGAAGGACCCCGAGGGTTAAAGGACCAAATATATATGTAGTTGTTCATTGAACTCTGGCCATTATGTGTTATTACAGGTTTGACTTTTTAACTTTTGATCGACTGACTTTTAATGTGGCTTATCCAATCAGAATCTAAAGTCCGAATCATTGGTTTTTTAATGTCAAGCCTAAATACTTCTTGCAGCTTCTGTTTTGGGTATAAATGCAGTGCCTTGTTTATCTGGAAATACATGCTACGCTTCCTCTCCATCTGTCTGTCTCTCTCCTGTCTCACAGACTCTCAGCATCTGAGTGACAGCTTCCACCGGGAGCACTCCATCCATAGAGAATTGTTTCCTCTCCTTTCTTAGCACCGCTGACAGGCTGTCTGTGACATATTGGGAATACAAGGGACTGAGACAAAAATTTGATATTTGTGTCTCCGTCCTTGTGGATGTAGCTGTTGTGGTTAAAATAAGAAGGCCGCGTCGTGTGTTTGTACTTTCCACTGATAGCTTACCTCTTCATTTGTTAATGATGGAGAGTTTTACATTCTGTTACACTGTTACATTCAGTTTCCATGGCACGCCTCGGTCATGTTTTAACTTGAGCTAGCTAATGTAAGGACAATGTACAATGCTCTCAATTCAAAACAATTTGAGGTGAGCTGCATAGAAATTAGACAGTTCTAAAACTTCGAGCTGCTTGCATAGGCTGTATTTTAAGGCATCATCTGTATTTTGTAACTCAGATGCACTTTTTAAAATCCTTCTGGAAGAAATTGAAATCCCCACATGCTGTTGCAAATTGCAAAGCTTTATTAAATAATTGTGAGATAAGATTTGGTCAAACACCATCAGATTGATTAAAGAAACGCTGTATTATTTAATCATTTTTTTACTTGACAACCTTTGAAGTTTTGCGAGCTATGTTAGAGCCTTTCCTAAGTTTTCTGTTGTATTGACTGAAGGTGTAGTCAAAAAAGTTCCATTGTCTTTTGTCAATAGTGTAGAGCAGCCTTTCTCAAAGTGGGTGCCGCGGCACACTGGGGTGCCCCCTGACTTTGTCAGGGGTGCCGTCAAAAAATTACGTAGGCTAAAAATATATATATATATATATATTTGAATTTACATAAATACATTCTTCTTCTTTTTAAACATATGAACGTATTAATAAAATTGTAAATTCATTTTAGATAAATATTAGGGGTGGAACGGTACACAGAAGTCACGGTTCGGTTCATACCTCGGTTCAGACATCACGGTTCGGTACGATTTCGGTACAATGGAGGGGAAAAGCAAAACAAAAATGCAGAAGGCATTGTATTTTTTAAATAAGTTTTATTAATAAAGGTATAGAACCAGTTTATTTGTAGTGCACTGACAATAGTTTTATATAATTCGTTTATTAATTAAATTAATAAAAGACAAAAAGACCTTGCGATATGTTTGGTAATTGTACCTGAATTAATTTAAAATTAATTTGCTATATTTCAGATCAATATATTTGTTTTTCCTTAATTTTAATTAACATTATTAATTAACAATGTAACATTATTCTCATCTGAATTATAAATAATTGATTTCTGTATAAAATAATATTACCATTAAAAACGCATTCGATTTTCTTTTTTAATCAATGTAGAATGTGTGAGATTAGTGCTCCGGGGACAAGAAATGAAAACCAA